>NC_092465.1:24445158-24755928 GCF_047495875.1 Pithys albifrons albifrons | reverse complement strand
TCAGTGTATTGATTCCTAAGCTTTGCTAACACTTGCTTTAACTCTCATATATTTCAGTGTATGGCAAAGCCAACTGAGATACTTTACAGCTTGTCATGTGGATTGCACTCAGCATGTGCAGGCTCTGAGCTCAAAAGCAGGACAAGCCCCATTGCTTTTAACAGTTCTCATCAGGCAGTTTGCTGGGACAATGGCTCTGTGGGGATAACAGCTCTGTGTTTGGCAAAGCAGAGGACATAAAGTAGGAATGGGATGCATTTCAAAGAGGCATTCTGCCTAATGTTTATTTGAAACCCACAGACTGACTTAATCAAAGAAGGAAAAGTGAATTGAATAGGTTCAGTGTTCTTGGAGCAAGTAATTAACTATTGGTTTTCTGACAAGATCAAACTTGATGGCCGAAATGTTTGAATAGGAGCAGAGAAGAGAAAGTGACTTGATTAATTAAACCTCACAATTGCCTCCCTCCTCACTGTTACTGTCAGGGAATCAAGAGTCAAGGTGGGTGAGGAAAAGCAATCGGGGTGCTTCACTGCTTTTCAAAGGGCAGGGACTTCATCTGAGGAGAGACTGTGAATGCCCTCACTACATTCCTTGTCTAGAGGAGCATTAAACCTGGTAAGGTATAAGCTTGAGAAACAGACCCACAAAGCACATTTTTCTGTGATTGTTCTTTCAGTTATCAGTCATGTCCCATATCGAATAAAGCTAATAAATTGGTATCTGAAAGAGCCCAAGCAACTGGAAGTCTCAGAGCTGCATGAGCTGGGAGGTGGTGGACATGGGCAGAGGATGGGGAGTGCAGGCAGTGACTGCTCTGAATGCCTGGGCTGAGGCTGTTTTGGGAAATGGAAATGGTGCTGCTTCTGCTGCCTTTCCTCTGCACAGCTCAGGACAATTTTTTCCATGGCAGTTGACTCATCCCTTATAAAAAGAGAAAAACTTAAATCTAAAAATTTCGTAAGACACTTTTTCATATTTCTCATCCACCCCCACCCCCATTTGCAATATGAAATACAAACTTTTAAGTTTAAAAGCAGTAAATTTAAAAACAATAAAGTGTATTTCATACTCCTGACATATCTTATATTTTAAAGGGAGTAGGGCTTTTTAAAATACAATACCGATTTGTAATAGGTATTTTGAATAAAGTTGCAGTTTCCCAAAGCTAACATCTTGTTCTGGGTTTCCCTGCCATATTTGGAAACTTGATTTCATAGTTTAAATCTTTTTTTCTTTTTCCTTTGTATAATGTAGCCACAACAGCATGCTGGAGGCTTCTTTCTCCATCTGTATGCTCCTCAGCATTTGCCCTATGTGGCTGTCCAGTGGCTGCACCAATACTTTTTGTATTCCCCAGGAAACCTGGTCCTTAACGTGCATCAGTGAAGCTGAGAGTTTTCGTTCCTGCTAGAAAAATGTTCACCATGGCAATCATTAGGGAAACTGGAGTCAGTGAACACATTTAATGTTACTGCTCAACTGCTGCTTGTTGTGATGTGCCCTTTGATTCAGGAGGGCTGGATCCTGCAACTGGATCTGCCATGGTGTGTATACAAATACATTTATTTTCTATGTCCTTTTGTGTATGCTTGTACATGTATAAGCTGCATTACTGAAAGCAAAACTTACTATTTTCTTGTGAATAAATTGAAAATGCTGTGTCTTCTCATTGGAAAAGCCCACTTTATACTGACTACCTTTAGAGTTTCTCTAAAATTGAAATGCATATACAGTAAGTCCTTTTGTGCCCAGTCTGGCTGAAGTGCATTGAAAAAAATTGTACTTCGTTTTCATTTCTGCTCTGTTACCAATGGAAATAAAGGTTGTCACTTACAGAGTAAGTTTAATACTGTTTCTTCTTGGTAAATACACACAATTCACTTAATATAGTTCACCAGGGAGCACTGCCTTTTATGTTAGCCTTTTAAGGCCAAAACTATGAAATAATCCCTTAGATTTGTCTTTCTTGTAGCATTTGAATCAATCAGACCTGGGGTCTTTTTAGTAGAAGAAAAGGTGACAGTCAGAAGAGGTCTGCTGTATGCTAGACCTGGATGGTAGTATTGGAAACTCTCACAATACTCTTATATACAGAAGAACTGTCAAATTACTGGCTGTCATGCTAAGAAAGTGCAGTGGCTTTCTTTTCTTACTTTAGTAACCCATCATTAAACTATTCTGATCTGCATTGTGTTCTGACTGTAACCTGGAATAAAGGCTGTTGCAAACTTCCAGTTCTTTTGCTTTTGGAGACATGAGCCATTTCTGCACCCATGGCAGCACAGAATCCCTTGTCCCAGACAGGCCATGCTCTTCTGAGGAGGGCACCTGGGTTTCTGTGCTTCAGTCATCGCCTCTCCACTTGGCACTTTTGGGGGATAAGATGAGGAAGGAGTGCTCTTTCTTTTGACCTCTTGCTGAAGCAAACAGTAAGTTGTAGATATCTCTCCTCCAGGTTTTGAGCAGTTGCAGAGTGACGGGGCAGTGATGTAGGGCTACCAGTAAAATCAGAAGTAGTATTTAATAATTTGTACATAAACTGATATTGAACACAGATAAGGGTGACGCTACACACATTTTTAATACTGTTTTTTTGTATATCATTGCATCAGATTGTAGAAACCCTAGAATCTGTTAAACAATAATCAGCCCACATTATCATATTGTCTTTTCTACCCATAAAAGCTATAGATCTATTACAACAGTGGAAGTTGTAAAGTGCAGGGGTTAAACCAATCAGGAATCCTGCAGGCAGCCAGGTGACTGAGACAGCAACCCCTGCCACCTTCTGCCTCTGGCACGCCTGCTCCTTGTTCTCCACACAACTTGAGCTTTGTGGAGTCCACATATCTTGTGCGTGATCCATTGCCCCTTCCAGCCAGGGGTGAAAAGACAGTTTTGGAGAAGATGCTTTTTTTTTCCTCAGGTTCACAGTGTCTGTGGTGCTCCATAGGACTCTGCCCTGCCCACCAGCTGGCATGTCCCATGTGGCATTCTGTAGGATTTCTTGTGCCACCAGCACTCTTGTCTGCAGGTGTGTTGTTTCTCAAATACCAACCCAAGCTCTTAATTTAATCTTGTTTCACATAGGCTTGTCCCTTTGTTTCTCTGTTAGGACAGTGTAAGAGAAGTGTGCTATGTAAACATAACTACATTTAGAAAGTTAATGTTGCTATAAAACCTGAATACATTTTCACTTTCCTAATGTTTGACCTGAAAATGTGATATCAAATTATCTTATTTTGTACTTAACATGTGTGTAAAAATTAAAAGCCACTGCTCTTTAGAAGCAAGTATCAGTCCACTTTATCTTCCTGATGTCCTGTAAACTGCACACACAGAGGAGGTTAGTAACTGAATGGGGGATGATTATGAAGATGAATGAGTGGCCAGGAGACAGAGTCAGTTTAATGAGCTGAGCAGAAAGGAGGCTGTAATTTTTATAGATTAGCACTGAACTTGTCACTTACTGGCTCATGCAACAACTTAGTTTCAGAATTACGGTATGTCAGATGGAGCTCAACAAGCTCAAAAACAATCTGATTATCTCCCTTGTAATCCAAATTACGAGTGCAGTTCTTCTGGGTCAGTGTTACCTCTTCCCAATGTTTTATCTATCACAGGTAAGGAGCAGAGAAGAGAAAATTTCACAATGCTAATAGTGTGTGGGTTTGTCACCAAGTTTTGTGGTCTTTGGCTGCTCAGTAAGAGCTCCTTGTCCAACAGGCTGGAGGTGGAGTCCCACTTTCTGCACTGGTTTGCAGGCAGATGAAGTTTGTGATCCTGTGATTTGTTATCAACAAGTGCTTATTTTAGTGTTCTTAAGAGCCCCCCGCCTGCCAGTGTCACTAGGCACCCAGTCCAGGTTTGTTCTCACCATAGGTCTGCTCGGTTTGGATGAGTTGAGGACTGGGTTCCTGTTAGGGAGCTCAGTTGCAGAACAAACACCTAGGCTGATTTTTATTTTACTAACTGAGTGAAAACCATGAGCCCCTAGTCTGGCATCATTCCCAGAAGTGTTATTTTACAGGCAGGATGCTTTTGATATCAGCATTGCTTCTGGAGTAGCAAACAAGGGATAATTATTGTCCAATGAACAGATGACAGCATTGATTTCTCCCCATCATAATTCACTCAGGTTGCAGGATGATTTGTTGGAAGAAGCATTTTGGTTTCAGACAGCTCTGGGACAGGAAGGGGAAATGCCAGATTTGGATTTATTAAGATAATGGGCATCTGTAATTTTGAAGAAGGTTCTTGCAGTCAGCTGAAGACAGAACTCTTGATGGGGGGCCCTTTTTTGGTTTAAGGGTTTGACTTTGAGCCAAGTCCAGGTCCAGAAATGGTGCTCTAGTTCTCTGTTCTGGCAGTGTTTCCCAGTGCTTTACAATAGGATATACATTAGTTGTGTGGAGTTTTTTATGTACCATCATAAGATTTTCCTACTGGTGTCTACCCTCAAGCCTTTCACTTGAGTAGTTAACCTTTCCAGAGAACATGTATTTCTTCCAAAAGCTAGGGATTTTCTCTTGGTATTTGCACTACCTGTGTGCAACAAAAGCAGCAGAACCCAGTTAACTTGGATTTCCTCTCCTCAGCCACTCACCTGCCATTGCACAGTAGGAGCAACTTTTATCTTGTCCTTCCTTCTCTACCCATCAAATGGGAGCAGTGATGTTGTCTTCCTTTGTCCAGCCCGCTGAGAGTTTACAACCACTACAGGATACTAAATAGGCATTATTACCACTGTGCATCTTATAGGTAAATTATTTCACTTGTAGCAAATGGAATTAGCTCAGCAAAACTATTTTTAAGATAAAGTATCCTCTACCATGTAAATGAGCTTCTGGATCAAACAGTTCTACTGGCAGTTGTCAGCAGCCAAAGGCAGAACACTCTGTGCTGCCCTCAGACAGACTGTCTCTCTTCCCCCTACACCCATCCCTTCTCCTTATCCTGTCTTCTGTTTCTAGATCATGCTGTCAGGAGTGAGGGCTCCTCATGAACATGCAGATGTGACTACATGGCTCTTGATGACTTACACTAGAACACAAAAGCAGAGTTTTTAAAAATAATTTTCCTATGTGCTTATTGAGTATTACTTAAGGAATATTTTTTATCTGTTAACTGAAGACCTGAACAGATGAGTCTGATATTTTTTGATGTGTGTAATCATGTCTTTTCAAATTTAAGTGCCTATTTTTTAAATGACCCCGGGGGGGGGGGGGGGGGGGGGGGGGGGGGGGGAAGAAAAAAAACCCTACCGCACGTTGACCTTTTAAAACCACTGTATGCCAGACCTTCTTAAGAGATTTGGCACTGACATTTTTGTCATAATGGAAGATTCATTAAGGTCAGTTGTAAATTTGCTGCAATAAATACAGAAGAATTAAGAGCTCATCAGCATTACCACACTCTAATGTTCAGTGGATTGAATTATGTACTTAGAAAGATGAACCTGTGGCAATTGGAAAGCTTCAGGATGGGAGCTGTATGTGAGCATGGACATGTGCATGCATGTGTGTGAGAGGAATAGTAGAGGAAATGAGGGTAAAAGGAATTTAAGAAAGCAAAGCACTTTCCCCCCGCTCTCATTTTCTAGCCTAGTAATATTTAGAGCAGACATGAAAAATAGTATGATTGGAATCTCTTTCATTGCCATGTAATTGACATTTTTTGTGGTAAATGCTGCAGTGTGACTTGGTATCTGTCCTGTTCTCATCCCCTCACAGAATCCACACTGTCTTTTAAGCTATAGTTCATGCAAACAACAGTATTGATCGTGATTGATGAAGCAGCGTGAGAGGGTCAGCCCTTTACCTGCCCCCAAGAGTAACTGGGCTGCAGTTTGTTAAAGGGTAGCAGAAGAGATATTAAAAATGAAGAAATTAACTAAGTGGATGTGAGCTGAGTTCCCAGCTGTTCAGAACATCTATTCTGTAATACGGAGCATCAATCTAATTCTCCACACAGAGTAGGAGCATGGCAAGTCCCACGCCTCTGATAGGCAGTTCTCACCAGAAAGATACAGTGTTCAATTTGAGGAAAGATTGAAGAACATCAGTCTTCCCTTAAGACAATTTGTACAGAATAAATTTGGCACTCTCCAGCTATTCCCATAGAGGGAAACTGATAATAGGACAGAGAAAATCATGTAACATGATTTAGGATTCCCAGGATGGGATTACTTGTGGTAATAAAACAGGAGGGAGGCGGAAGAAGGAAGAAGAGCTGACAGTAGGCTTCATGTTAATTCAGAATGCTCTCAAATCCTGGCAAATTCATCAGAGCTGAGGGTGCTGGATATCTCTCAGCATTGAAACTTAATCTGAATGCAGGTTCAGCACAGTTGCAGATGCTGGCTCTGAGTGCCTCAGCTGGAACTGCTGGGTGCAAGTTCCTTTGAAAACCCGGCCCCTAGGGCTTGTGTATCCTACAAAATAATACTCCTATGAAAACTGGTGTCAGCTGCTGAACTAGTGCCACACATGGCTCACCTTTTGTCTTTCCTTTTGGCAAAATCATTTACAGGACAGGTTCAGCTGAATCTATGCTGACTTCCCATATTGGGAATAAAAAATAAATTTTTGTGAAGCTTAAAACTAGATCCTGCTATAGGACACTAGATCTGCCATTCCATACCACCTGTCCCAGACTGAGAACCTTTACTATGCTGCTTATTCTGGGTGGCACTTCATTTTACTCACTTGTAGTTAAAGGTCAAAGTCATCCTATTGGAGACTGCTTGCTCCATCTCCTCAAAGTGCAACATGGAGGATAAAGTGTAGCAGATGTCAAGTGCGCAAATTTTCTTCAGGAACCATCTACCTTTAGTTGCCTTTATGTAATTATTATTATCTTATCATTATGGCTAGGCTTCACAAATGAAGATTTGGGAAGGGCTCTCCCCATGTGAGTGCGCCCTTCCAGCCTGCTCAGTGGATGTTTTAGGACAGTGAAGTCCTCAGGACTAGAACCTACAGCACCCAATACTCCCAGGAGGTCTCCCATCCAAGTACTAACCAGGGCTGACCTTGTTTGGCTTCTAAGATCTGACGGAATCAGGTGTCAGGGTGACATTTCACTGCCATTATTATTACGCAATGTTTTATATAAACTGTGTACCCAAGTTTTTTAGGGGGGAATCCGAGCTGTATTATGGATGGAAGTAGTGGTGCTGAAAGGTGATTTATCTGGCAAAGGCAGAACAGGCTCCAACACAGTCTGGTACTGAAGATCCATTGGTTAGAGCATGGAGAGGAAGGGATGGCCAGCACTAAAGGTAATTCATTTAGAAGATCTTGTTGGTATGGGCCTGCAGCAAGTCCCAGAGTCCCACAAGGCAGGAATTCAAACTCTTTTCTTCTCTTTGCCAAGTTACATATTGTTATCAAGCCTCTCATAACCATGGCATTGAGAAAGAAAAGATGAACTTTGGTTTCCTCACCGTAAAATCATTGGTGTCCTCTTGATTTAAAGTCTCTGCTCAATAGCAGAAGCTGTGTTCTACATGTCTGGTTCCTACTGATTCCTACTGTACCTTACAATAACAAACCTATATATACTTTCTTTCAAAGCTCTATTGTCACTAAAATGTATGTCTGTGATTCTAATTTTAGTATGGTTTTATTGGGTGAGACTGGAGATTTCAGAAACACATTTTTGCACCAAAATAATCTTCTGTATACTCTAAATGACATTTACACAATGCTGAAAAACAATTAGTCTTTTTAATATGATTAAATAGTAAATTTCTTTTTATTAATTATTTTTATTTAAATTGCAATGTTTACAATAAGTGATTTTTTTCTCTGACATTTTCATTTTCTCAGAGATAACCATGACTTGGGAAAAGAGTAGAAAGCATTCTTTGAGTGATGTGTGGCTTTTAATGGTGTATTTACATTCTCCCACATAGCAAGCAATGATGACATTTTGATCTCTGCTCCTATGGAAGGAGTGATGCTAGTCACTGAAAAGAAAAAAAATCCTCATGTAATATGTTGGAGTGCCTGTTATGGGCAGAATGGAAGCTTCGGATACATTTTATTCGAAGATATCTGCTGTTGAGTCACAAGGTGCAGAAAGGACCCTCTTGCTTTCTAAACTCTACTCTGAGAGGAGTCTGGGTGCTGCTGCATCCAATCTTAGACTTGGTCGACAGTTTATGTCTAAAGAATTATATGGGTGTAATTGAACCTTTATACAACCTTGTTCCACAGGACCGAGTATGGAAAACCAAATGTGTGTGTGTATATGTAAGTAAATTCTTTATTTTGTTGATGATAGTGGCTAGACTAAAAGACTGTGATCAGAATTATTTACTACACAGTATAGATATTGCACTCTACTGATATTTATAACTATTTTCTAAAGCACGATTTAAGTGATAAGATAATTATTAAGTAGAAATTGAAATTACTCATCCATATCAGTGACCAAGGGCAAATGTTATTCACTCAGCCTCAAGCAAGTAACCTTGAGGGTCATCCCCACTCAAGGGAGAAATCTCTGCACACAGCTTTTACAAGGGAGGTTTATTAGAAGTCCCTGCCCTTAAAAGGTGGGATACCCACTGTATAACTGACTGCTTGCCAGTTGTGTTTCTAGATTAGCTCTGCCAGCTCAGCAGCTTTAGATAAGTTATCAGTACTGTCACTTGTTGGTTCTTTTGTCAGGAACTTTGCCACATCCTCACTGGTGGCAGTTTCTGTCAGGAAGCATTGTTCTTCACATCCTCAGAATGTTTACATTTGGGATTGATAGATGAGACTGGTCTTGACATTCTTCAACACCAAAAGCTGTGTGACCTTCTCCTCCTTCTCCATCTGTCACTGATAACTCTTGCAAATATTGTAAAGTTTGTTTGTTTTACTCCCACTTAGGCAAACCATCCTGCTACAGTGCCCTTATGCAGATAGCACATGTAATGCTGAGTCTGACACTGTACAGAAAAGCTCTTGAACCCAGAAGATCTTCCCTATCCCAGCTGCCCACAGCTCCTGACAAAATCATCCCCAGTGAACTCTGCCCCACAGAGTCACTTACTCTCCTAATCTGTGGGTGAAGTTGTTGGTGCACTAAGTCCCTAAGGAAGGAACTATGTTCAACTCTTACATGCTAACCTTTGTAATCAACTTCATCAACACATCACTTGCATGAGGTAACTTTAAGTAAAATAAAAATGCAGATCTTATCTGAGCTCAAAATATGTAAGTTACATGTAAAGGTTAAGGACACTAAATCGTGAGTCACCTAAAGCCAAACTGAGCTTTATGCTATTTGACCTCTTTTTTATTTGTAGAAATGCTAGAGGCTGACCTGACAGTGTCTGCATAACTGAGTCACTTCTGACGTTCCTGAGCAGAGATGGCTGGTGGAAACTGGGAGTCATCAGCTTTATTCTGCCTGTGCTGCTGTGCACCCATAAGGGCTCCTTTCACCTTCCTTTCCATGTAGCTCCTCCTTTGTAGGACTTGGAGCCACTACATCTCTCCCGGGTTACTGTGAGACAATCCATGAGCCTCATCTTTGGTGGCCTTTTTTTCTGCCTGAACAAAATACAGAGAGAACATTGCTTGTGTAGGCCTCTGCCTTTGGGCCCTATTTCAGCAAAACTAAATTAATTTTGAGATGGAAGAGCATGATGAGGGAATCCATTCAGTGAATGCTTTCAGAGGCCCTATTGATCAATAACACATGAAAGCAACAAAAATTAGTTCACTGAATAATGAACAAAAATATGCTAGCTTACAAGGACCAAATTATAAACTTAAATATCTCCTTTAGTGATATCATTCCTATTTCATATGAAAGGCACATTTTTAATACAAAATTATATCTACCAGTCAAGTGCTGCTTACTACTTTTCCTTACATTTTATGGTGCACTGAAATACATGTTTATAATTTTATCATGCTTTTTGCTTCCTTTTGCCTAATACACTGAGATGAACTGGTGAAGTACATTCCATTTAGATGTGTTAGTCACAGTAAGGTAATCAACTGGTTAGAAATGTCATCATAAACCTGCTGCAGTAGAGCAAATTTACTTTTTTCCCAGCAGCAACCCAGTTGGAATAACACCTGTAATCAGGAGCAGAAGGGTGATTAACAGGATTTTATATATTTAGGGTTTTTTAATACTGTGTAATTACTGCCTGGCTCAGACTACCAAGATGTTGATGATAGTATTACTATAATTCAAGAAAAATAATTTGTCTAAAGCAAACAAATGCAGCCCATTTTCTGCTGCCTCCCTTCCCCTACAATAACCAGAAAGGATCTGAGGATGAGTGAAGCTGCACTTTTGAGAGAGGTTGTTACTTCAGGCAAAGCCAGGCAAGAACAGCAAGGTGATCTCTGTTTTCCTTTGCTGAGTTCTCCCTACGTTTGCATGCAGGCACGAGGTGCTCCTTCCCCAAGCCAGTGCTACCCTAGTGCCTTTGGGGCCTCCCTCCAAGCCCTCCTGAGTGTCCCCATCCCAGGGCCAGCTGATGTCCCCATCAGTGTGGCTGGTGGGACAGAGGTGACACCACTGTGGGGGCTCTGCTCCCACCTGTTCAGCTTGGCTGGAGGTACAGAAAGCAGATCGAGGTGTTGCTGCCCAGGATGTGAAGGGACAGTCCTAAGTTTGAGACCTGTGCGCAAAGACTGACTGTTTTTAATGAATGGAGCCAGGGTTTACATTTGTGTTCAGCCAGTATTTAGCAGAAGAATGGGTTATGAAATGCTCTGTGACAAAATTGCTAAGGCTTACTTTGAAGTCTGGAAATGTTTTCAAGACAAGATTAATTGAGCTAAGTGTGCTATAAGATCACAGAGAAACTAAAAACGTAGGGCAGGTACTGTTTAATTACCCTCAGTGGAGTATGATGTGTATGACAATGATAATGACAGTCTGAATGGGCTGACAAACCTTGCTACTAGGCAAAGAAAATTATGATAAATGCCTATATAAAGACTGGCGTTAAACTCTTGCCACCTTCTCATCTGAAGTGTGTTCCCATGTGGGCTGAGAGTTCAGAGGTTTCTTGCCCAGTTACTCTATGCTGAACTTTTCCTGTGTTTTTAATTTCATATTTCAACTGTTTTTTGTATTTCTATGCCTTCTTTTGATGAAAAAATGGCTGTGAACTACAGTAGTGAAGAGTAGATGGTATTTAAGCACAAACCACATGAAGTTCCTTGTTCTATTTAAGTGTATGTTGACATGAATAAGTCATGTGACACTTCTGTATTTTGATTTAAGGTGTGGAGGTTTGGATTTCAATAGTGAGGGTATTTTAAGACTTTTGAAAGCCTTCTGGGAATGTGACTTTTGCAACTTCATTCCTGTGTTTTTAACCCATACAGTGTACAAGATGGGTTAGTAACTGTCCCAGTAATAGCTGACATTTTTCATCTCTGAGGAATTGCCTAATAAACGAGAAGAGTAGAGAAGAATGTTTGAATAGTCTGGAAGGAAAGATGAAGCACTTGAGAGAGAAATCAAATTAACTCCACAATTTTCATAGAAGTTTACTTAGGCTGCAGTGTCTTGTCTGTTAGGCATCATGCTGTTTTTCACATATGTGAAAAGTTCTCCTTTAAAACATAGGAAAAGAAATGCTCATTTTAGAGACAAAATAGAAAATAATAGTTATCTCTTTTGTTCCCTCACCTGAGTGAAAACCCCATGGAGATAAATCTGTATACCTGAATATAAATGCTGTTCCCAAGAACTGTTTCACTACATATTAATTTAATTTTCATTTGCTTTGCAGGCAAAGCCAAAATGGGGAGTCAAAATGGGCTGCCCTAGCTAGGGGTGCTACAGCATCCTCCTCCATTCAGTGAGCATTTTAGTCAACATACCTCTTTTTGGAAAATATTGATTACTGTGTATTACAGAACTTTTCATTAAGCTTATCTAAGTCTCGCAGATGCTATATGAGTGATAAAAGACCTGAGCTTTGAAATTAGATATGTCTGCACCAAGAAAAAGATGGATGTATCCTAAGAGGATTGTGACTTAAAGGGATGAAGTTATCCTTGTTATATCCTATTCTTTACATGAACAGAGCTGCAAAGCAGAGGATAACATTTGTTTAAAATGTTGAAGTGGCTTGGGACTCCACATTTGATTCATAGAAGTGACTCGAGTTACTCATGTCTTTATATGCTTCAGCCTTGCAACTATGATCCAGTTATTAGGAGGATGCAGTGGAAACAAAGCTCTGATAAAAGCTAGTACTAGTCTAACGCTGATGTTATCTGTTTCAAGTCCTGGCAGTACTAATGCTGAGCTAAACGTGCTAGACGTGGTAGGGCAGAGAACTGATTTCATTCCTTTCCTTCCCTTTATATTTAGTGTTATGGAGTCCACTTGGACCAGGTGCTCATATCTTTGGTCCATGCTGAAGGCCAGGTGCAGCTTGACTTGGATTTCACTGTTGTGAAGCTCTTATTATTAAGATAAACCCATAATGTGAAATGGTTATAAGGGTATTACAGCCACTCCTTTAGCTGTAATGGGAGGTAGAAGTGTTGAACAAGCGAGCAAGATGAAAGGGTTGGTGTTCCTTGGGGACTGCCCAGTGCAGTGAGCTCAGCCACAGTGCTGGTGGCTGCTCCTTTCACCACACACTTTCCTGAACAAGAAAAACACTGTGAGTCTTGCCTTAGAACCAGCAATTTTCCTGAGCATTCCTAAGACCACCCCAAAGGCCCCTATTCAGAAGTAAACACCTGCCAAAGCAGGGCTTCAGCCACTGTTTATGTGAAATGGGTTGTCAAACAAGGCCATTTATATAACAACCATGATTTATTTCAAATGCTATTATCTGAGTGCTTCTCCTTCTAATCTCCTTCAGATCCTCCTGGAGCAAGATCTAGCACATTTGCTATTACCTCATGGTTCTGTTTTCTGAAGCTCCTGTTTTCTTTGTGAAGATCCCTATTTTATCATCCCTGAGACAGCTGCCACGTAGTTTCCTTGACCCTCCATCTTTTGCATAATGTAATTTAAATTACACTGGCATTCCCAAAAGACCGAGGCTTGAGCTTTCACTGAGATTTTAATTCAAAGCAAACACAGAGGTAGTAATCTCTAAGCCATGAGCTGATGTTTTTAAGTCTGGTATAAAATGCAAAAATGTCATCTCTGCCTCTCCTTCCATTTAGAAGCACCAAAACACTTTTATTTCTGCAATAAATGCCATTTTAAGAATTATTAAGATTTTATATGTTCTGTTTGGCAAAGAGGATTAATTATTCTTCCTGCTTAGTTTTTATTCAGGCAATAAATCAAATTACATTAAGCTAGTTTGCTTTTCACTGGTTAGTTTAAAAGAAAAAAAAAAGAGATCTCTGTTTTTCATTTACAATGCCTAGATCATTCAATTTAATACAATTTGAAGCAATGTAAAATTAAGCATCTCAGGGGGATTTTTGTTACATTAAAACCTTCTATTTCCATAATACCTGCCTCCTAAACACCAATGGGTTTTGGTATCTCTCAGTACATTTTATTTATTTAACAAAAATTATCCCTTAAAAGTAGTTCTAGAGCAGTATGTACTTTACCAAAGAGAATAGGGATTGGTGCTTTTGGGTCACAGCTGATGCTTTAGGTGCTTTCAGGATGTTTGCTGATACTAGAACCTCCAGCTGGCAATGAGGCCAAGGGAATTCCATCTCTCTCTCTCTCTCTGCTCGTGAGTGGGGTCCAGGCTGAGGGGCCTTAGAAGGGCAACACATAGAGATGGGGTTTTATTTTGATGTTCTGGTGTTGAGAGTTTTTGAGGGGATGGGAGAGAAAAAATAAAGAGGTTGTAAGTTCCTTCTGCAGAGCCAGGAGAGCCTCATTTCATGCAAATTAAAGTCAATGAGAGCTTGAAATCTTTACTCTATGGGCTGTACTTTGTAAAGGACTTGTTGAGAGAGTTCCATGCAGACAGCATCCATTAATCTGCTCAGTAAACTCCAAAGGCTTGTTAGATCTGCAAAATGGATTCTCTTCTGGTTTCTTTGTCTTCCATCTCTTT
This sequence comes from Pithys albifrons albifrons, assembly GCF_047495875.1. Taxonomy (NCBI): domain Eukaryota; kingdom Metazoa; phylum Chordata; class Aves; order Passeriformes; family Thamnophilidae; genus Pithys; species Pithys albifrons. The sequence continues at coordinate 24,741,899 of NC_092465.1, read as the reverse complement.
TGTAGTATGAGGGAGACAGTGCAGTCCATTCTGGTGTCCTAAATGAAACACATAAAACCACATCAAAAGAGAAACATGTAAAACTACATCAAAAGAGATTATAAACTGGTCAAGAAATCATGAAATTAAACAAAAGATCGAAAGTTGTAGTAAGATCTGTAGCACTCACACCTCCTCTTCTCTTGGGGTTCATTGCAGAATTCCCTGTGCAACCCCAGACCCTTCTGCAGGAGGTCAGGGGGTGCAGAGAGGGAGTTTGATGCCTCCCATTCTCAAAGGGCTGCTCTTGCTCTGGCGTCACCGTGTCCTCAACAGCTTCATGAAGCCCAGGGGCTGCTGCAGTGTCCCTGCCAAGGCTCAGCACCCCTGGAGATCCCTTCCCACGATGGGCAGCTCAGGGGGAAGCAGTTCTGGAGTTGCCTGTGCTGCACAGAAACGTGTCTGGAGCTCTCCTTCCGGGACTGTGCTCTGCGGTGTTTTCTTCTTGTCTAAACATATGTCATTCAGGATGAAAGAACTGTTAGGTCTCTGAGTATGGGGAAACAGGACAGATAGAGGTTATTTCAGCTCATCCAGCTCATTTGTGCTTGGGAAATTTAGTCCCTTTAACAGGTTCTGGTAGTTTAATCTGTTCCTTTTCCCACTGATTTTCCAAATAGATAAGTGCTAACAATGTATCTTACTTGAGCCTTTCAAGTGATCCTCGTGAAACACTTTCATTTGCAGTGTAATGAGAACTATCAGGTATTATTGTTAAGGGCTGCTTCAGTCCTAGCTGGATACCAATTCACCTCTAGAGATTGAAGCATAGTGTATTTCACTCCATAGCATTTGTTCATATACGAAGAACAGACTTTGAAATACTACTTTTTTCATCTCCTTTTTTGTTTAGTTAGAAGGATTGACACTAGAAAAGCTCATTTCATGAAATAAGTAGTTCGTGAAGTGATGGGTGACAAAGGGATATGCTTTAAAGAGAACAGCAACAACATTCTGTATTATCCAGCCTGTGACATTAGGTCTATTCACAATGTGCTGAAATGGCTGGAGTCAAACTCCCATGCAATCTCTTGCAGGCAGGCTGTGCTCACTCCAGCATGCCTGCCAAATACATGTGAGGCACACAACAAAGAAAATTTCTATCACTTAATCTCTCTTTCTCTGTTTCTGCTTCTTTAATTCAGAGAAATTATTTTTGTCATGTACACTGCTCAGAATGCATTAGTAGCTATATGTAGGGTAACAGTATTTCCTCTCTGCTGTGCCTCAGAAACCCAGAAAGGTTAAGTTTCTTCCAAGAGGAGGCTTCCTGGGGTCGACCAGGATAGCTCACAAGATCTTGGTCTTAACATTAATTATGACACTGATTTGAGTGAGACAAGTTGTTGAGCTTTCCTGGTTGCAATTGCTTCATCTTTTAGTTTTGGTTGTTTGTTTTGTTTTCAATGTATGAACAATAAATCACAGCTCTTGCCTCTTCTGTGATTAATTCCCAGCTTTGCAACCAGATTTCTGTGCTCACTCAAAGAACAACTGTAGCATCACAAGTCAACATCACTACCCTGTAATCCTCTAGCTAACAGTGCCACAAAAAACAAGTGATGAAAGCCAGGCTGGCAAAGTTGTCATGGTGAAAAGGGCACAAAAATTAAGGCTGGCCTTCCCTGGCAGAATCCCAGCTGGAAAGCAGCACTGCAAACAACACCATCTGTTTTCTCCTGCAAATAAGCCCTTACAGGGTGCAGTGGGCCTGTCTGGTACAGGCAGAGGGAAATCCCTGTGCATCACAGTCCCTGTGGGTTTGGACTCAGTCTTTGCTAGTAAGTGCAAATTATTATTAACTCTACAGCAAGTAAGAGAGTCTAGAACTCAAGCCTAGTTAGTCCCTCTCTCTGTTTGTGACCATATCATAGAATCAGTAAGGCTGGAGGAGACCTCTAAGGTCATTGAGCCTGTTAACCAAGCATCACCATGTATCAACAAACCTCTTCCTTTTTTTGCAAGTTTTTACATTTTATTTTTAAGCCAGTAGTTAACTCCTCTCAGCTTTTTACTAAGCATTTACAAAAACTCAAAGAAGTAAAAAATCACAACCAAACAAAAAATCCAAACAAAAACATGAAACACTACCCTATCTCACCAGAAAAAAAACCCAACCAACCAAAAAAAACCAGAACAAAACAAAAACAAAAAACAGCAAACCAACCCAAAGCACACAAAAAATCCCCCACCTCACAAACAAAAATCTCCCACCAAAATTTTATAGGAAGGGGTTTGGAAATATATCAAACTGCCCCAGGACTTTGGTTAGGGTATAACAAACCAATTTCAGTGCTTTGGTCCCTAAAACTTCCAAAAATTTCATTACAGAAATATCATCTAGATCTTAGAATTATGTCTGCAAGTGACTTCTGGTTACTGAAAGTTTCCTGTATTCATCTTCATAACAACAAATACATGCAGGGGTTAAAATAAGTTTGCATGTTGCTTTAGGAAGCACAGATATGAGTGATGCCCTCTCAGTGTCTCCATTTCTGTAGAGTAAAGCTGAGCAGCTCATTGTAATACGCCTGTTAAAAACTAAAATTTTCAGTGTTACTGATGAACTGCTTCTTGAAATTCATTTAAGCAGCTGATGAAACCGAACTTGTGACACTTCAGTGAAGTATCTGAAACTGGCAGAGCAGTAGCTGCTTTGACCTTGAGGCTTATGGTTTAAGGTTTTACCATACTGGGTCCTGCCGTACTCAGGCTCTGTCCTGGAGAGACACTAAATATCCCTCTGTATTTTATGGCTACAGAATTTTACATTTCTTTTTTTCCTATCACTGTAATAACTGGGGATTTTGGTTAACAAATTGTACCTTTAGTTTTGTTGTCCACTTAAGCTTTCTCTCCTATTTTTTTCCAATTATGTATTGAAGAAACATCATTTTTCTAAGTAATTTAGTCAGTGACTGGGGATTCTCAAGCCTTTCTCTGATTTCCAAAAATTGTATTAAGTGCTGCCACTTGCGTAATGAATAAGTGCGTATCTCTCCTGCCTTGTATTCTTCCCCACCCGAGAACAGGCTCTGCTCTTTTGTCCCTTCTAATCTCAAGCTATCAGGAAAGCTTCTATTACTTCAAGGCTGATATGATTTGAAGTACCTTGGCTTAATCCCATTTCCCAAAAGACTTAAGGGATTTTTCTTCTTAGATGTGAAAAAATATCATTCTTTGAAAATAATTTGTGATTAAAGGCCGTCTAAAAATTCTGCCCTGTTTCTCCTCTTTGAAGCTAATGGATAAAAAAGCCTCAATTGGCAAAAAAATACTAGGCCCCAGATTGCCATTTCATTAAGTTCTAATTCGATTATTGTGATTGCTATTAAAATTTGAGGAACAGCAGAAGATTTATCAGTACCTAAAAGCAAATCACTACATCCAGACTACGATATTCTGGAAAGTAGAAGAAGGGATTAAAGTTGTCTGACTAAAAAAGCTATTGGCATAAACAAAAAGCCAAAGGTCAAATAGGTAATCAATAATAGATAATCATTGATAGTTATTGTTATCTATTGCTTTGTATATATAATGCATAGTTGTTATTATTATCTGCTACTATTGAATACTATATATTATTAGCTAAATGATAATTTGCCATCTTCCTGGAGGGAATTGACCCTTATACCTACAGTTATACTAAGTTACCTAGCTCATCTTCAGAGTCGTTGGTCATAGCCTGCACAGGTTTGCAAGGGGAAAGTCCTGCTTATCAAACCTGATTTCCTTCTCTGCCAATGCAACACACCTGGTCCATCAAGGGAAGTCAGCTGATAGAATAGCTATGGATTTCAGTAAAGTTGTTGATACTGTCTCTCACAGCATCCTTCCAGACAGTGTGTCCAGCACACCTGGATAAATGGTGAGCAATTGGCTCATGGTTTGAGCACAGAGGGTAACAGTGAATGGGGTAACATCAGACTGATGACATGTCACTAATGGGGTTCAACAGGGCTCTATCTTGGGCCCTGTGCTCTTCAACACCTTCATAAATGACTTGGATGCAGGGCTGGAAGGGATGCTAAGCATGTTTGCAGATGACACAAAACTGGGAGCAGCTATTGGCTCCCTCGAAGGCAGGGAGGCCCTTCACAGACCTGGACAAATTAGGGAACTGAGAGATCACCAACCATATGAAGTTGAACAAGGGAATGTGCTGGATTCTGCAAACGGGATGGAACAGCCCCAGCTGTACAGACTGGGACATGAGATGCTGGAAAGCAGTGCCAAGGAAAGGGACCTGGAGGTCCTGGTCAATGGCAAGTTGAATCTGAGTCAGCAGAGCCCTGGCAGCCAGGAGGGACGACCATGTCCTGGGGGGCATCAGGCACAGCATCAACAGCCAGGAGAGGGAGTGGATTGTCCTGCTCTGCACTGGGGTGGCCTCACCTGGAATACTGTGTGCAGTTTTGGGCACTACAATATAGGAAAGATATTGAGTGATGAAGGAGTGTCCAAAGGAGGGCAATGAAGGTGGTGAAGGGCCTTGAGGGGAAGCCATGTGAAGAGTGGCTGAGGGCACTTGGTCTGTTCAGCCTGGAGAAGAGGAGATTGAGGGGAGACCTCATTGCAGTTACAACTTGTTGTCGGGGGAACAGGAAGGGCAGGCACTGATCTCTTCTCTGTGGTGACTAGTGACAGGACCTGAGGGAATGGTCTGAAGTTGTGTCAGGGAAGGATTACGTTGGATATTAGGAAAAGATTCTTCCCCTAGAGGGTGGTGGGGCACTGGAACAGGCTCCCCAGGGCAGTGGTCACAGCACCAAGCCTGACAGAGCTCAAGGAGCATTTGAACAATACTCTCAGGCAAATGGTGTGACTCTTGGGAATGATCCTGTGCAGGGCTAAGGGTTAGATTTGATGATTGTTGTGGATCCCTTCCAAATCATCATGTTCCATGATTCTGTAAAATCAGTCTCTTTTGTAAATTGAGTTCAACCTCTTTCTTAAAGTACTTTGCACCTGCTTTCTATCATTTTTTGGGAGGGACACATGGAAGTCCTGTTAAAATTTCATGTATGCATTTAAATCAAATTCTGTTATTCTTCAGAGTTGTGTAACTTAACAAAAGTTATTTTTTATTATCGGTGTTTTTAAATTTATTTTGACATCTTTTTCTGTGGCATAGTAGTTTATTAAATTCTATACAACAGTTAAAAAACACTGTGTATTTTAAACTGTCCCATGAAGGTTTCTTTATGTGTTGTATCTCATGAGTCCTAGATGCATGTAGTTCTTCCTCTCTGAGACTTAACAGAAGGCACCTTGCTTACCCAGGCTGTACCATTTTAAAGAGTACCACTTTAAAAGGAACCTAACCCAGGAGCCTGATTCCTCTGAAATGCTGCTATGTGCTTTGTAGCCCCAGCCAAAGTCAATGAGAGCTAAACAGATTCTGCACTCCTGATTCAGACCACAAACTTTGATACTATGCTAAAAATAAATGGCACATGCACAGCACTTCTACCCAAGGTAGCAGATGCAGTGCCATGTTTCCAAGGGCTGTGCAAAGCAGGGTGCAGATGCAGCAAGAGACAACCAGGTCCCCATCATGTCCTGCGACTGTGTAGGAATGTGATGAGCTTTACTCACACCAGTGCTTTCATTGATGCTCTCATGAGATTATTCGTATATTAATGTTTAAACACGTATAGATTTCAGAAATGTGATTTACTTGGATTTCAGAATTGCCAAGAGTAATACATGGAAGGAAAAAAACCCCACAACCCTGCTACAGGATCATTGTGGAATTTTTTTCAAGGTTTTTTTTTTTTAATACTGTGTTTTCTTGGCCTCTAATGATGGAGATGAAGAAAAAGCACAGAATAGTCCCTTAAAAAATCAAGGGCTGAGGTTTTCTAAAGGATTCTTTCTTACCAAAAATGCAGAAATAACTAAGACAAAACTTTTAATAAGAAGAAATATTTGTTTTAGCAGTACTGAATTTTCAAGGAAAAAGTTTCCTCAGCCTCTGTGATCCTCAGAGACTGTAACAATGGAATTTTGATATACTCTAGCAAAAGTAGAATCATTAGTTGTGTATCTTGTTTAAAGAATTATAATTTTACAGCTGACATCTAAAGAGGTTATGTGGGTTTTTTCTTACATGCCTGATAAGTACCAACATATATATATTTGGTCACATAATAAAATGTTTTTAAAAAATAATGGGATTTCTTATGCCACCTGCTACTTGCCACTTTTTAAATAATTGTTCACAATATATGGTAACTATATTGGTTCATCATCCTTAGGTCTTTTAGATCCTACACATTATCATAGGATTCCAGGTTAGTTCCTTCTGATCACTGTATACATCTCATTTATTTTGTGAGTGCATTTTGTCTATCGAGCAGGTCCTTAGCATCAGCATAGCCCCCACTGCGTAAATTATTCTGTCTAAAAGAAGCCTTCATGAAAGCACTGGGCACCTTGCTGGAGGTCATCTGCCTGATATTTAAGTCTTGTCAGGGAATGCTGCTTCCACTTTTAATGGTAGATGGCATCTTTTACATATTTTTATGTAGATCTAGAGTAGGAGCTACAACCAACTTCCCTAATGTTCGAGGAATTTGGAGTGTTCAGGATTTTTGAAAGTAAATTTTCAGGGTGGAGTTTGAAGCAGTTATCTTCTGAAGGAACCTGCTGGGTTTTGAGTTCAGTGTTTATGAGGAGAAAATTATATTTTCTGTACATTTTTAGAAGCATGAAAACACTGCTAAGAGCACCACCAGCTGGTGCTGGTGGACAAGCACAGGGCATGGCAGGGCAGCACCAGCTGTCCTCTGATCCCCACTCCAGCTTCATACAAACCCATGGAGTGCCTGTTTCCACAACAGTGCTTTATTCTCCATATTCAGACATGGAAACTTCATTCAAACTTCTCTTAAGCAAAGAAGGCATCTGATATTCTATTTACATCTAGTCAGATGCAGCTGGTGGCTCAGCCCCTGTGGGAATGTTTCTTTCACAAACTCCATGAGACTTCTTTCCTTGTGGCTCTCTTTGTCCCTACCAGTCTTTCCAAGTATAAGCTGGCTTCAAACACAGTAAGTTCTTTACAGTTGCATAGACTTCTATCCCCCCAAAGTTCCTGGGTTTCCCAGACACCTGCTGTAATTCAATCTGTTTTGGTGGCAACTACAACTGTCATGAACAAAATGTTATTTGGCAGGCAAGGGCAAACAGGTGTTCAATAGTATGAAGAAGCACATGTTCCTGCCTACTTCTAGCCCTCTGAGCCTGAATAAATCAGTGCTCCATGGAGCATAAGGCTGGAATCATACTGATGTGGAACTGTAAAGCATAGGCATTCAGACGGTATTAACAAGGGGTAATAGCAACAAAGATAATCTGTTTTGTAGCTTTGACTGGCAAATAAGCCTGCATGTCCTCACCTTGAGTGATGAAAAAGCCACAGGGAACGTGAAAAAACCAACATTCATGTGGTGATAGGGCAACACCATGTGAGACTTAGAACTGCATCCTCTACTTCATTACAAGGCAATGAACCTCTTTCAGCACCGAGTTCACACTGAGATTTTGGCTCTGGTTACTGTATTGGCAACAGAGTTGTTGTGCACGAGCTACAGGCAGCTCCAGGGAAATAGCAGGAAGGCCCCAAATGTATGAATTAGAGTTATCCAGATGGGGTGCAGTACAGGCTATATAAGCATCTTATGATCAAAGCAGGAGATAATGATTCATATCTTGGAAATATTCCTAGAATTATTGTGGAAAAGCTCAATAATATGGTCCTGTGACCCACAAAGCTCTAGAGAGGTGTTAAAACAAAGATCAGGAAATTTCATGCAAGGGAAAAAAACCTCTAGTTGCTTTTGCAGGAAAGCACCTGTGAAAACAGTCACGACTTTAAAGGAATATTTGTCCCTGTTAATGCTCCTACTTTGTAAACATCTTAAAAGAGATATTTAGCACTCTGACCTTAAAACACAGCACATGTTTCAGCAACAGCCAATTCTGAGATTTCAGGAACAAGACTATCCCTGTGTTACCTTGGTATACAGGATACTACTAAGTCATAGGAAATATTCTAGTGCTCAACAGAAATATGCATTTACAAAAAAAAAACTGCCATGGGGATCCACAATGAACACAGTCGTGGAAAAGTTAAAACAAGGCTACGATGAACACTTTGCTCACATGGTTTATTCATAATCTCAAATAAATGGGAAGGGGAGGTATGGGGGGGGGGAAGCCACTGGGAAAGTTCAAAGTAACTCCTGCAAGTTCACATAGATAATCATATAGTCAGTACCTTGAAATGGTAGCCCCTGGATGTGGTCCCATGATGGATCGGCTCTAAGAACGCAGTCCAAAAGGAATAACCTGCAGGTGTAGAGAGGAACATTAAAGTCTGTGCTCCACAAGTGGTCAGTTACTAGCAGAAAGCTTCTTTTTCTAAAAAACCTACTTTATTTGTAGCAGAATGTGTTTCACTGTAAAATAATACCACAATTTCAGTGCTCTATGCTAGGCAAAATCCATTACTGTAATTTGCCCTACACTTATTGAAATACAGGTATTTCTACAGTTAGGGAATAATGGCACGGTTAGTAGTTTCTGATGAGTAAAAAAACTTTTTTTAAAGAAGGAAGTAATTAGCAAGATAATACTACCATAAAATTGCTCCCAATTAGTGTATCTTCAAACTAGATGGAGAAGGAGCTCTGAGGTACTGACACACCAATAATGTTCCTAACTGCAGTGCTGGAACCCGCCACAAGCGGCAGGCACGGCTGTACTTGTCCCACTGATCTGGCTAATGAGCCTGCTTTGGAGTGCTGTTCTGTGGAGCAGAGGAGGGTGTACAGGCAGCCTTACTGACTGCGCAAGCACTCAATGGCACACTGAAGGACTGCCTGCAGCCAGATGGTGGTTTTGTCCTGAACCTGTTTCACAGCTCCTTGGCACCTGTCCTTAAGAAAAAGCTCACATTTCTTACAAAAAGCCAGTATTTGATGTCCTTTTTTATTTTTTATAAGCCACAATCATTGTCTAACTTTTGTTGAGAATTAGGTACCAAATTTATACCATCTCCAGTACCATTACTCAGTTTCTCTCTGGCTGTTTTTTAGTGCTGGCATGTGAGCAGAACCTCCTGCAGAAGCAATGCTGCTTGCTGTGTTTTGCAGGCTGGCCACAAACTCATTGCTGCCAGGCACCTGTGCCCTGGGGCACGGGCCCAGCCAGCTTGGGAGCAGGCACTGCTCTGTCCTGACAGATGGGAATTAACATCCCTGGTCATGAGATCATGTACCCTTTACATATCAAGTGTTTTGGACAAGATTCCCAGCTGGGACCATCCTAGCTTTAATCCATACTCAGTTTCTGCTGCTCCCTCTAGGATATTGTGCTGTCACTAATCTGGCTCCACATCAATTTTCTGGAAAAATTGGCACTCTTCAGAGATACCTGACTGTCTTGTAAGTTTGTAATGTGAGGCAGTAGTGCAGCACAATGGAACAGGGAGGTCTTACAGCTAGTTTGGGACCCAGGGGCAGAAACTCTCCAGTTGGTGGGAGAGGAACTCCCTGCAATGCCCCTTCTTGGAGGTCACAGCTCTACAGGTACTCAAGGCATCCCCATGACTTGCTGATCCCAGCTCTAAAGTGGGTAATTAGGTTGAAAGTCACCCAGCCAATATCAGGCCAAGTGACAGACAGCGAGGGTAGGAGTCAGAGGCACAGCTTTTGTAGGGAAAGGATAAACAACTGGAGACAAGTTCATATTTACTTACTACTTTAATATAGTCTTCTGTCACAACAAGATCAGATGTGCTAGGGCTCATTGTCAAGACTGTAGAAATGTGTGCAAGGTTTACTAATTGATAAAAAATTAATAAAGTCACAAGTAGGGCAAATTGAAACTATGGTGAGCCAACTCGTCTGCTAGAGTCCATTTCAAAGCACAAATGATAGTGCTAAAACACCAGTGCATGTCAGACATTAGCTAAACATATGGCATTTGCTATGATTGCAACAAATTCTTGGTGCATGAACTCAACTTGGTTTAGAGAAGAATTTTTTAAAAGAAGAAAATACTGTTTTCTCTCTCTCTTTTTTAAGCTCTGCTGCTTTTCTGATATAGCATCTGCAGTCATCTTTTTCTTTTGCCATCAGGACTTAAAATATATGGCTCTTATGGACCTTGGGAATCCTGCTGACCACTAGTAGGAGTTCTGGCTTTTAGTACCCTAAAATATGCACTGGTAACTGCCAAACTTGGCACATTCTAACTACAGGGGTCACAGGATAGAAATGAAATTGATGTTTTCTTATGAAGGAATCAGGATCCTGGATATTTTTGCAAGATATGTTTTCTGTCAACAGCTTATGAATGTTTTGTGAGAGCTGAGCTCTGCAATACATGCATGCCATCTTAGGAAATGCATACAGAGCCACTGCTGAGTTCCTCCATAGAACATTGCAATCAGAAGCTGCTCAAGGTTTAGGTGAAGAATAGATGAGTAAAACTTTTCTGGATAAACTAAGAAACTTCAGTTTAATGCAAAATGCTCCCTAGAATGCAGGCTACCATCTTCCATTTCGGCTGGCCTTTTGCCCCAGGCACAGGTGGCACCTTTTGCTTCTGCTTTGCACCTGTGTGCAGAGTTCAAAGACCAACCAGTTCTTGTGGGTTTGTAGCATTTCTGCTTATTCAGCTTACTCTCTGTAGGATTTCTGGCCCAGCAGAAAATGGGAAAACCCATCACTTTCTAGTAGTCTGTTCTGGGAAGACTTGTGCCCAGTTTTTCACTTTTATAGCTCAGTTATACACTAGCAAAGCCACATTTTTTTCTCAATGTTTTTGTCTGTAGTATGGGACCATTTCCAGGGTGGTACGAAAAGTTCCAGGAACTTTTGCACCTTCTCAATTACTTGCTCATCTGTGATGTTAAATCTTATCTTGCTTAGTGAGATTGAAGATCTTTTGAGGGAATTAGAGCTAATGGAAATCTAATGCAGACTCCTACATATCACTGCCATTTGTGCATCATTCTTATCAAAATTAGAAAGAGTTAAAGATTTAGATGGCTGAAGGAATTTGGAGTAATATTAGTTATCGTATCTCTTTTCTCTTGGATAAAGAGGAGAGAGATGCGTTTCTTCTGACCTGGTTCCTCAATCAATTGAAAGTCACCAGGAGAAGCCTGGGCTCATATTGCCTTCACTGCAAATGCTTATAGTTTGTGATAGCATTGCTCCTGTTCCTTTATGCTGCAAAGGCAGAAATAAAATAAATTTAGGTCCATCTTTGGAAATGTTAAAAGCCAAGTTATAATTCAGTTAATACATCCAGAATAAAGAAACAAATATTCCGTCACAAACTGCGAACTGAAATTCTGCCCCCAACAGTGGCATGTTTCTCAAGATGCAAACATAACCCAGAATTTTTTTGAGAGAAATTATGATTATCCTTGAATGCAAGTCTATATTATGTTCTTATTTTGACATAAATGGATATTGCTGAAGTTCTTTTATGGAATAATACAGTATTTCTCTCAAGAAATGAGATGAGAATCTGGGCCAGTCTGTCAAAATAACTGTTATTTGAACACTCAGCACCTCATAGTTACAACCTGATTTCTTAACCAGAGCTGCTACTACAGTTATGTTCTGAATACAGGAAAATATTGTTGAATCTCAGAAGCTGACTGAACAAATAATTGTTAAATACCAACTCTATTATCCTTTAATCTCAGTAAGTGGAAACGGTCTGTGACCCAGAGTGACTCACCTGATTCCATCCCAGCCTATCTTTGTTCCGCTCCTGTCCAGTGAGCTACAGAGGGAGCTTTGGTGTATCCCAGAGCCATCCTGCCCTCTGCACCCTCGTACCGAGCTGGGTTAGCTGCTATGGGCCCTGGGGGCTGGCAGCCACGTGTTCCTTGGTGCATGGTTCCGGGGGGACACATGGCAGCAAATAGCCATGCTCTCTACATGAACACATGCTCAGCAGAACAATGTGCAAATGGAACAATCTCTACCTTTTGCTTTTATTAAAGTATTTTGATAAGTCACATATGCACAGTAGGGTTCCCAGGCTTCAATACATGTTGGAAAAGAAGAGGGGACATGGGTTGGGACTGATACTTTCTGCATGTATGCTATTCTACCAGTGCTGCAAGTGCCCATGTTTTCTGCTGTAGAGGTGGCTCCAGAAGTACTTCACAATCATGTTTGGAGGCATTTATCAGTTCAGTAAGATATTCTAGAAACAATTTCCCTATCAGCATAAACAAACAGAACCACTAACTGCATTTGTTAGACTATGCAAAGTTCCCCAAAGACCCTTCCTGTTTGATGTAGACAAGCTCGGTAGGTGTCACAGGCAGCAGTGCCCAACCTGCAGCTCCTGAACCACTCCCCAGTGATACACCAGACAAGCAGCTCGTGTGCTGTGACCATATTATGTGGCTTCTTGAAAGGCTGTGCTCTCCTGGGAATAATGCAGTCTGTCATGCAGTGCAGAGCACAGGATGTACAGCAGACAGGGAGGCTGGAGGGGCTCCTGAAGCAGGTCTTGCTGTTTTATCACAGTCACCAGCAGGTCCAGGCAATGCCGTCCCTCAGGAAACCACTGTCACAGCTCACCTGGGAGCAGCCCTCACAGACCCTCCTCTTCCCTTTGCTTTTCCAACATGTATGGCATGTGGCATGACAATGGGATTTTGGAAGTTGATTTAGGATCAGAAGGTTTGGTCTCTCCTGCACAGTGTTTGAGAAATTATGTTTTTTTTGGAGAGGGAATTGTTTTGTTTGCAGCCATTGTTGGAGGTTAGTGCTTTGCTGGTCCAGACTTACTTTCTGAGGGGAGTTTTTGATGCAAGTTAGTTTTAGGAAAGTAAAGATTACTATATTTTTCACACTACTGTTAAATGTTTGTGGCCTACTTAGCACTGAAGAATGGTTGTCAATAGCACAATTTTGGATATGATATAAATATGGCAATGGGTATTGATTCCAAACTGATGCTTGAAATTGTGGTTTAAAAACTTGTAACATTATTACACAGCATATTTATTAATTTCTAAAATCTCTGTGTATTAATCCCATCAGCCTGAACAACTAAAGCAAAATAGTTCCAAACTAAGAAAATTCAGATCTTAATCTCTAAAAGTTTTGGTTTTTTCTCTTTCTTTCAAAGATATGAAATATTAAATTGCATGAAAAATTAAAACATTTGTAGTAAAATGAGTAAGTTAAGAAATTAACTCCTTGCATTTCCAAAAGCTGCATTTTGTAATCCTTTTTGTTCTATGGCATGGTTTTGTCACAAACAGATTATTTAGATAATATTTAATAAAGTATGAGTAGAAAATACTTCTTTGTATGTAAATTTAACAAATAAGATTATAGGAATACTGCTATTTTGTTGATTTCTTTGGTATTTAGATGTACTTTAATGTTAATTTAAAATTTTCATTTAATTAGAAAGGTTAAAGCTTTGTAAGGAAGGAAATGCCTGTATGTATGAGAATATGTATCTGTGCTTCAGGTTGCCAAGTGTCCTTGAAATGTTCCTAAACACATTTTGCTGATCCAGTAGGTTCTGGGTGGTATCTGCCTAATTGGGATAAGGCCTCATTATCAATATTTTTCACCTAATTACACAGATCCCCACACTGGATGCAGTGTCATGTTGTTACTAAATAGAATCGCTAATAGGAAAGACCAGGCAGTATGAGAAATAAAATCCGGCTTGTGAAATTGGCTAATAGCATTTTTTTTAGATACACGTGTTTCAATGTAGATATTAGCTCATGGGGTTTGTGCTTATTTCAGTGGCCCCCTAAGACCATTGTTGTGAATTTGAAAAGATCATCTCCCAGAGCAGTGGATGGCTTCAGTATGTCAGCAGCTCAGAGTCCTTCCCTTGTGCACCTGTAACACCCTCAGAGAACAGCTCTAGCCTTGACTTTAAGCCTTTTTGAGTCAGGTCAGTAGTTTCTGTTCTTACAACAGGTGAAAAAAAAACAGAAGTATGAAAGTAAACTGAATTTATAGAAAAACATACTTAAAAGTTTTCATTAAAACAGAAAAAAAGCAACAAACAAACAAAAAAGCACAATAAAATCCCAAACCAAAACAAAAGCCCCACAAAACAAAATATGTTGGTTCAGACCCAGTATGTTTTTATAATAAAGAGAACTTTTTATTATTATGTAAGTAATATTCCCCAGGGGGGAACATAAATTTGTGGTTTAAGAATGTTTTAATCCAATCTTAGTGAAAGTGATTTTGGAAATATTAAAAACCCCTGAGATTTGCAGCTAATTAAACATCACAATTACCCTTTCAAAAAATGTAAGTATTTCATGGCATCTCAGTCAGTTCTCAGGAGCCACTTCATGCAGAATTAATAAGAGAAGATGCAACTCGATTTTTCCTCGTAGAGAATTTGGGCCCATTCTTCTTAGTGCCAGTATGTTCTCTATAATTACATGCATCCAAGAAAAGGCCTGTCTCTGAGAATGACCTGACTATAGATGGAGTTTGAATATTTTCTTTCTTTTCTTTGTCCTTGATGTTTTTATGATAGTCTTTAAAACATAATCACAGAGGGCACATGAAGAACTCATTGTAGCTTCTGAGTACAGAATGAAAAAAGCAACTGAGTTTAAAGAGTTAATATTCAATAAAATAGACAATAATTACTTCGCCAAATAATTGTCTTTCCTAGTCCAAAATCCTAGGATGACTCTTAGCAATCTTGTTGCATTATTTGACTATCACAAATGCAAAGATTATTGAGCTAAGATATTGTAATGGTTTCATCAGTGCCATTACACTGCCAGGTTAGTGCTCATGCTACAAAGAGCAATAACAGTGTCTGTTAAAAATCTATTCTAAATTTTCAGAACAGACATAGAATTTTTCTGAGGAAATATAAAAGTGCATTTGTCCATACAGCACACATTTAGTTAGTAGCATAATGCTTTATGGAAAAGAACATGTTTACAACTTCTAGAAGCACAATAATGACAAGGCTGCTTCAATATACTCTTTGCATCATTATAGCCTAGACTGAGCTGGAGGATGTTTTTAAAAAATAATAAAAGAAAGGCATTTCTGCTGACACCACATAAATGCTTTGCGGTACAGGTTTGTGATTCAAAAGATTTGCCAGCGAAGTGAGAAAACCTGTAAAGAGATAAGACCAAAACATCATCTGTGGTCATGCTGAATGCTTGCAGTCTTAAGTGGTAACAGCAACCTATATTAAAAAACTGCATTTTTAATTTATTATTTGTTTATTTTTAGCTGTTTTCTGGGTTTGGATGTTTATTTGGCTTGATTTTTGGTTGTGGAGGATTTTGTTTGGTTGGTTTGGTTTGGGTGATTTGTTTTTTTATTACCTGAAGTAAATGTAGAAAAAGGGCATTTTATAATTTTGTTCATTCCAGATTTGCTAAATAGCATTTGTTTCCTTTAAAACACTTTTTCAAATCTTCCTTCAAGCAAAATATACATTTTGTTAGCTTATGTGAACTCTCCTGTGTGATGCAACCAAGAGCCTGAGTATGCTAACATGCATTAAAAACTAGGAGAGCTTTTAAAAACTAGGAGAGCTTGTGAGAAGTTCTTCTTTGTGTGACAGCTGAAATCCAGAGGTTCTGGATTTGTTTTCAAGGATGTTTTTGTCTGGTCCTCATATGATATTTTGTGTTACCCTCCATATCTCATTAAGTGATTACCAAACTATGCCTACATTGGCAAATGCTGAATTAGTAAATTGGAGGGTGGGTGCCACTACCATACTTCAGGACTAAGGGATGGAAAAAAGTTGATCTGCTTTTTAGGCCAAGTGTTTGCAGATTGAACAGTGATTGTCAGAGTGACAGCTGATGATACGGCAGTGAAACAAGGACAGGAGGAGAGAAATATTAGTAAGAACAGAGCTGTGGTTAGTTGTGCAAGTGCATCCTCAGCATGGAGCTGGAGGGTAGAAATGGAGCAGGGGCACAGAGAAGCATCTCTCTGTTCTCATCTTAACACTTTCCAGAGTCAAAAATTTCCATGCTTTAAAATTTGGCTCTATCTCATATTTTCATGAATTACTGAGGAAGAAAATATTTTAACAACTAACACTGGGGAGGAAAGCACCAGTGGGCAGAGCAGATGCTGTGATCCTTTTCCTTTGCCCTCAAACAGGCTGCTTTTAATGGCAGTCAGGATGGAGCAGAGCTTCTTCAGTGACAGATTTGGCTGCCACATGAAGTATGTTGCACTTTTCTTTGCATAACAGGAGGCCAGTTGAAGTTCCTAAGATCACACTATGAATCTCCAAAACATATTTTCAATTACAAATTAAGCTAATTAATACAATACTACTCCATGAATATTCATTGGCTCTGAGACATGGAAGATAGATATGTATAAACCTGGAGAAATGTATGTTATTAAATTTTACTTTGTGTTTCCCTGCTTAAAAAATCCAAATCTATTTTCTTTTCTGGGAATGAAATGCCTTAAAAAAAAAAAAAAAGGAAACTATAAAGTAGACTGAAAAGTCAGGAATTTAACTTTTATCTTCAGAGTCTGTTTTGCACTGGATCTGTCTGGTCAACATATGTAGATATAAATTAATACAAATAGAGGAAAAAATTATTTCCTATTTATTTGGGTGAATTTAATGTTTACACCTTTTCATTAATTCTAAAATACAGACACTAACCTAAGCGACACTGCAATCCTTCACTGATAAACAAAAAGCTGCTGCTGAGTCTGTAAGACTGGCCTTCAGAATATTGTATGAAA
This sequence comes from Pithys albifrons albifrons, assembly GCF_047495875.1. NCBI lineage: Eukaryota > Metazoa > Chordata > Aves > Passeriformes > Thamnophilidae > Pithys > Pithys albifrons. The sequence continues at coordinate 24,725,070 of NC_092465.1, read as the reverse complement.
GCTTCTCTTGATTATTTATTTTCCCTTTTCAGATGCATTTAGTATGTATTAAACTGTATCACTAGAAGTTTTTACAAAACTAAAGTTAATTAAGAGGCACATAAAACTGTGATATTGGTATAAACCCCAGAAAACTGGAAAGATAGCAACTGGCTCATCAGCTATGCAGTCAGGAATGGCACTTTTCAGAGGATTGTGACTCAGTTTAAGACACAGATGAGTAGGATTTTTTCAAGAAAAAAAGGGCTGAAAAGTGAAAAAGCCCTGAAGACCTAACCTGAATAGAAATGCTTTCACTGCTGAAGGGGTTACTGTACTTGTCTTGGTCTTAGATTTGAACAGCCTCTGGAATCCTGGTGGTACTGTGCTAGTGGAAAAAGACACAAAAAAAAAAGGCAGAAAAAAAAGCAAAAATGACTGAAAGTAAAGTTGAAATAGAAAAGTAAATAGTCTAGATTCACTATCCAAACTGAGTCAGGCACAAAGAGGAAATGCTGCAGACACAGAAGGAAAAAAACCCTCCTGTTTTTCCTTAACAGTATGCCTTTAATAGAAACCAAAACTCTCTTAGTTCTTTACTAAATGTTTTCTAAAATGCTTCACTGAAGCTATGATGAGTTCTAACAAATTCTAGCATAAGCTAAGGACTGCAGAATCTACTGCAGAGAATTTATGGTTGGTGTGTATTTCCATTACTAATTCCTTCCTCAGATCAGGTTGCACAAAGCTCCAGTTCAGGTGGGGCTTTGAGCAACCTGATCTAGTGAAAGATGCCCCAGCCTATGGCAGGAGGGTTTGGAGAAGATCTTTAAAGGTCCCTTCTAACTCAGACCATTCCGTGATTCTACTCTCAATACTGCCTTATTGATTCTGCTGGAGCAGTTTGCGTTACTAAATGGGAAAAACGCAGAATCTGGATTTGCACACAGATAGATGCACAAAATCTCTCTCTAGCACTTTACCTTGACCAAGGCCAAATATTCATCAATGCCAGAATAGAGCCTGTGACAACTCTAGACTCCAACCATGAGGATTGAAATGCCCCAAGAAATACTTCACACAAGCACTAAGTGAATTATTAAAATGAATAAATATATATTATGTATGGACATAAGGAAAAACTAGGTTGAAATTGGTTTCTTATATTTTATGGGGTTTTAGGCAGTGTTCTCCTTAGCTGGTGGATAATAGGACTTCAAAAAAAAACTATCCTAACTCTCCCCTCAACTATGGGTATAGTGTTGGTTTCTGCTACGTTCTATGCAAACTCACTGTCCTCAGACAAGAAGAGGAAAAGTTTTGTCAGTCAGTCTTTCTCTAACTGGACAGATTGGTCACAGTATTGGTGACAGGCTCAAAGGCAGCATGAAGCAACTTAGCATGTGGTGGATAGAGAAGCAATAAAGGATATAAAAGGTCTACCCCTCCTTTATTACCCCTCACACTCTTTTTTTTTAATATATATTTAAAAATCTGGGGGGTCTCCATCTGGAACAGCTTGCTCCTGATTTCAGTGGCTCAGGACAAAGCCTTGGAGGTTTGATTTGGCAACAGCCTTGGTGCACTCTTGGTGCATTAGCAAGAAGCATTGCTCACTCCTGTGAGGGACACAGACTTAATTTGCAAAAAACCCTGTTGGTTGCATTTTCAGTAGGCAGAGCAAATTTCTGTGTTCCTAAGAATTAAATCTTATGACTGTGTCTGTCTGAATATATAAAAGAAGACATTTGGTAATTTTACTGGAATCATCACCATGGCTAGGCTTCGCAAACGAAGATTTGAGAAGGGCACCACCCACGCTTGCTGCAAGCGTGCTGGTGGCTAAAAAGGCCGATACGGGATAGGCAGGTCCGGTCACAAAAGGCACAGCGGAACGTCTCCCTAGGTGACATTGGCAAGGAACGGTTCTTTCTGCGTTGTCTTTTCTCCTCAAGACTGACTCTCCGTGCATTCTCAAAGGAAGCAGCAGCATTGTGAATGGTGTGTCTCCATGAATTCCAATTGGAGGCCAGAGTGGACCATTGGTGGCAGTCAATATGGCCAAGGCTGAGGTGTTGTTTCAGGGAGTCCTTGTATCTCTTCTTCGGGGCTCCTCTCTTGCGGCAGCCGGTAGCAAGTTCACAATAGAGCACAATCTTTGGGAGGCAGTGATCCTCCATCCTGGAGACGTGCCCTGCCCAGCACAGCTGCGTTCTCATCAGCATGGCCTCGATACTGCTGATCCCTGCCTGTTCAAGAACAGACACATTGGTCACGTAATCAGACCAGTGGATGTTTAGGATTGAACGGAGGCAGCGCTGATGGAAGCGTTCGAGAAGCCGCAGGTGGTGGCGGTAGATGACCCAGGATTCAGACCCATATAAAAGAGTAGACAGTACAATGGCTCTGTAGACACTAATCTTTGTACTTTTCTTCAGGTGTTTATTGGACCAGACTCTTTTATGGAGTTTTCCGAAGGTTCTGTATGCCTTTGCTAGCCTGTTGTCTATTTCTTTGTCAATCTTACCATCTGAGGAAATGATACTTCCCAGATAGGTGAACTGCTGGACTGACTTAAGCTCTGAATTGCCTATGGTGATGTGAGGATGATGGAAGACTTCTTGAGGTGCAGGTTGGTAGAGAACTTCCGTCTTCTTCAGGCTGATTTCCAGCCCAAAAAGCTCAGCAGCCTCTGCAAAGCAGGATGTTAAGCGCTGCAGAGCTGCTTCTGTGTGAGCAACGAGGGCGGCATCATCAGCAAAAAGCAGCTCACGGACAAGGTGATTCAGGGTCTTGGTGTGGGCCTTCAGTCGCCTTAGGTTGAATAGGCTTCCATCGGTACAATATCGGATGTAGATGCCGTTTTCTTCATCGAGGTCTGCTGTGGCTCTTTGGAGCATCATGCTGAAGATTGTGAATAGAGTTGGTGCAAGAACGCAACCTTGTTTCACACTATTGGTTATTGGAAAGGGCTCAGAGAGTGCATCGCCATATCTGACTTATCCATGCTGATCCTCATGTAGCAGGATGATCATTTTGAGGAACTTGGGGGGACATCCTAAACGTTCCAAGATCTGCCACAGGCTTTTTCTGCTCACAGTGTCGAAAACTTTGGTGAGGTCAACGAAAGTTACATAGAGACCCTTGTTCTGTTCCCTACACTTCTCTTGCAGTTGTCTGAGAACAAACACCATGTCTGTGGTGCTCCTATTGGCTCTGAAACCACACTGGCTTTCAGGTAGAAGAGCTTCTGCAATAGTGGGTACTAATCTGTTCAGAAGTATTCTTGCAAGGATTTTACCAGCAATGGAGAGCAAAGTAATACCTCGGTAATTTGAGCAGTCTGATTTTTCTCCTTTCTTCTTGTACAGGGTGATGATGACTGCATCACGGAGATCTGGTGGTAGTTCCCCTTGTTCCCAGCAGCACACAACAAGCTCGTGGAATTTGGCATGGAGTGCTTGACCTCCATGCTTCCAGATTTCAGGTGGAATTCCATCAACCCCAGCTGCCTTGCCAGTTTTCACCTGTTGTATGGCCTTGTGTATCTCTCCCATAGTAGGGACTGCATCCAATTCATGTTTCACTGGTTGTTGTGTAATGTGCTGAATTGCTGAGCCTTGGACTACACGGTTGGCACTGAAGAGAGTCTGAAAGTGCTCAGACCATCAGTTCAGGATGGAGGTTTTATCTGTTAGAAGCAGTTGACCATCTGCACTGAGTAGGGGGCTTTGAACCTGGTGTGTGGGTCCGTACACTGCTTTCAGGGCCTCATAGAATCCTCTTTGGTCAACCAAATCTGCGCATAGTTGTGTCTTTTCTGCTAGGTCGAGCCACCATTTGTTCTGGATGTCTCGAAGTTTCTATTGGAGCTTACTGCATGCAAGACGAAAGGCGGCTTTTTTTATATGGCAAGATGGCTGAGCAAGGTGTGCTTGGTGAGCAGTGCTCTTCTTCTTCAGCAATTCCTGGATCTCTTGATTGTTCTCATCAAACCAGTCTTTGTTTTTCTTGGAGGAGACCCTATGGACTCTTCAGAGGACTCCAGGATGCAACTTTTAATATGTTGCCAAAGCGCTTCAGGAGAGGGATCTATGGGATTATCTTTAAGTCTAGTTTGAAGGTTTCCCTGGAAGCTGTCTCTCACTGTGGCTGTTTGAAGATTGCTGACTTGGAGCCTCCTCCTTGGAATGCCGCCTCTCTTAGTTTTGGGCTTGAAGTGGAGGTTAAGTTTGCAGCGCACAAGGCGGTGGTCTGTTTGACATTCTGCACTCGGCATCACTCCAGTATGATGGACATCACTGACATTTCTCTGTTGTACTAAGATATAGTCAATGAGGTGCCAGTGCTTGGCTCGAGGATGCATCCAGGTTGTCTTCAGGCTGTCTTTCTGTTGAAAGATAGTGTTGGTGATGGTGAGCTGCCGTTCTGCGCAAAACTCTAGCAGGAGGCGTCCGTTGTCGTTGCAGTTTCCAACGCCATGCTTGCCCAGGACTCCTTTCCAGGCTTCAGAATTCTTACCTGCTCTGGCGTTGAAGTCACCAAGGATTATGATCCTATCATCTGCAGGAACATTTTGGGTGAGGCGGCGCAGGTCTGTGTAGAATTTGTCTTTTTCTGCTGGGTCAGCTTAGAGAGTTGGGCATATACGCTAAAGAGAACAACATGTTGCTTGTTGTGTAGAGGGAGGCGTAAGGACATAATGCGATCAGAATGACCTGTCGGCAGATTTTCAAGTTTGGAGGCAATGGAGTTTTTAATCATGAAGCCAACTCCTGAAAGGTGTCTTTCAGTTTTGGGTTTGCCTGACCAGTAGAGTGTGTAGCCAGCACCATGTTCTTTAAGGCTGCATTCCTCATGAAGACGAACTTCACTGAGAGCAGTAATGTCAATGTTGAGCCATGACAGTTCGTGGGCAATTAGAGCAGAACGATGCTCAGGACGTCCACTATCCCCAGTATCAAGTATGGTTCTGATGTTCCAACATGCGAGTGTTAGTTTGAGCACACCTTTGCAGGCAGGTGTCTGCCTTTGAAATCTCTTTGTTTTTGTTTGACCGCATGGAAGATGCCGGTTGGCCGCGGTTATCCAACCAGGTGTGGAGATGAGCTTTGTTTAGGCCACCTTTTCTAGGCCCCTCTCCATGTGGAGCAAGCAGTGCTGTCCCTAGAAAAGGCTGCTTGGTCATTCAGGATGCTGCCGCAAGAGACTGTCATCTCCAGGGTCAAGTCTCTAATGGCCCATATCCTGAACTGTCTGTATGCAGGGTTGGGTCTGCGGCTTCCAGCTGCTTCCTATCACCTGCCGTTTTCAACCCTCACCTGTCGCTACAGGGCTTTGCAATGTGAGTGAACCCTTCAAGCCAGCGCAATGGACCTTCCAGGTGAGGCACAGCGTGCGCAGAACTGGCCCCACCCTTTACTCCTAAGGTTCATCTGCCATGGCCTAGCAAGCCTGGACGGTGACAGCAAATACCTCAGGACGTAGGTTTGGTTAGAGTATCCTTCTCTTAGATGGATGACCTTACAGGGCTAAACGAGCTCCATCTGCCTGGGTTTGGGGTTGGAGTTGTCCTTCTCCTAGGATGTTGCCAGATGGCTAGCGAGCCCATCCTGCCCGTGGACACACTTTGTCTGACCCTTCAGCTGGGACCTGTCTGGCATGGGATACCCTACCGGCGGCACAAACCACCTCCAGCATAGCTCTCAACCTCATGAGGGCACGCAAGCTTCTCCCCCGCGACAAGGGGGTGTCCCCAGAGAAGTACTGGAATCATAAACTATGTATATAACATTGATAACACTAATTGTTACTTGAGGGATTTATTAGCCAAAGTAGTTGCTTTGAGTATCCAGGATTCAAAACTCATGGACAAATTCTGCTTGCACATAAACCTCAGGGGTTATGAAATCTTATTAATTGGGAAAGTGTAAGACACAGTTAAGCCATGAACATAACGAAGATGTTTCTAGTAATACACTCCTGGGATACAGATCTGTGCATTTCAATGATGGAAAACTTTGTCTAGCAATTCCTGTTCTGTGAGCAATTACTATTTAATTCATACCACTGAGCTTCCTCAATCAACAAATTCAAGTGTGATGAGGTCATGGGACAAATGAGTATATTAAAGATCAAGAGAAGATGTATAATTTTTCGAATTACTCTGAATATGAGAGAGAGTGGGAAAGCTATTCCATATGTCAAGACTTAAGACATAGACTATTTTTCCAGCAGCTTAATGATTTAGCTGCATACGCTTTCAGACATTCAAGTGAACATCTGTCAATGTGCAGGTGTGATATTCTGCGATTTTGTGGTATAAGCTGTGATTCCCAGGTACAGCCATGCCGGCAGCCTTGCCACCATTTACATGCAATGGTAAGCTCTTCTCTGCTTGTGACCAATGGAGTCAGTGTGGTCACAGTGAGGCATTCCATGTGTTGGCAGGTCTGCTGCTGGCATCCTTCACACTGGGGTTGTTTTAGATTTACTGCAATGAATGTGTTATTTTCCATTTGTTAACACGTAGGGACTTGCAACTCTGACAACTGAGAAAAATACACTCATTTATATGATGATTACTCTTGTTTTCCCCGATGTAATCTGAAAACACAGTCTCTTATCTTTACCTCCTCTCTTGTGCCTGCATGGTCCTAAAATCAACAACAATTGCAGTACTAATTGGATGATGCTTTCTTTGGCAGCAAGGCGAACACTGGTATTTTCTATTACAGTAAATTCCAGATGTGAAAATAAAGATAATCCATATCCTCTTAGTAACACAGAAAAAGAACAGAATTATACCAAAATAAACTGCTTATATTTTTTTACTTTGATCAGACAAATTATTTCACAGCTGTTTCTGGTTTGAGTAGGCAAGTTCAATTTTTACAATTAAAACCCATTAGAATACTAAGAGTATAGTGGTGCATTGAGATACCTTAGAGAGCTCGTGCAGTGTCAGCTGAAATACACAACCAAAAGTGAGTCTTATACATATGTCTTTATGTGTCCCAGTACTCAAGGTTCATGTGTAACAATAATAAATGTCTGATAATGATTAATTGTTTGTTTGATCTGGTACATGAGAGAGCATGCAATTGATTAAAGAAATTAAAATTAAATTATAAAAAATGAAACCACATATAAATCAATATTTCCTCTTTGATTTCATATTTCTCGCATTCTATTTCAAATCCCTAAAAGCCATTTCATAGTCAATGAGGTTACAAGTAAACTTTTTTTAAATAGGTCTTTGAGTTATTCCCTTGGTTTATTTTGTTAGGTGTGGATCTGGTGTCTCCCGTATATGCCTTCATCATCATGGGGATTGGTCAGTACAAGGAGAGATCCAGCTCTGACCTGAATGGAGAGAGTGGCCACGGGACAGTATCAGGGATGCAGGAGTCCCTGTATTGGAATAGACAAGCATTAATTGCAAAATTGAGGATTTCCATCCCACTAGCCCTACAATACGCTTGTTCCTACAATTTGCTGTGCTTTTTTGAGGTAAAACTTTCAATATGAATTTAGTGTTCTTGAAAGATGGGCTGGGAACACTGCAGTGATGCTACTGAATACCTGCATGGAGTTGAAAATGCCACTTTTGAGCCGCTAATCACTAAGTGGCTTGGGCTATGATTTCACTACAAAAGCTTTCCTTTCTGTGTGGTAGCATAGCAGTTATGATCACTATAGATATTCAAGCTAGTTCCTCTGATAACAAGAGGAAAAAAAGGTTTAATGTAGTCCCATGGTAGAGTTTACTTTATTTTCCTTTGGTCCATGAGAGCTTTAATTTGCTGACTCTTATGCTGAAAAATTCCTCTTTTCTGCAGACTCTGGGGGTAGGGGAGGATGACAGTTCTGAGGGAGTCACCTGGAGGCATCATTTCTCAGAAGTTCCTGTGGTTACAGTTTTACCTGTTGTTCCAATGCCTTGCACCAGGAGTTAAAAGAAGCCCACCCCTCTCTGAAGGTCAAAGAAGTCTTCTTTGCAGGCTTTATTTTGCTTCTGTCTTCAACATGCAAAATAGAAGCTTCTGTGCATGCTGGAGTGCCCTGGCACAATTTCCTGCCTAGCAAGTCTTTCAGGCTTCCTCTTTGACTTCCCGTGTAAAATCATCAGCCTCTGCAGCCTCAGGATGGCGACTCTGTTGACACTGACAGGAGTGTCTTCTGCTGCAGTGTCCATGGTTTTTCACTGGTTCTGCTGGTTTTTAGACACTTTTAAGATTTGGCCTTGGTGCTTTGTTAAGCAGCGCATGCACCTCAACTGAATCCACTTGAAGTCATTAAACCAGAGAGCACTGAGCCTTTACTGGCCAGAACACTCACTCAGAGTGTGCCTTCCCCATCTTGTCAACTCGCAAGAGAGAAGAGTTTCTATTCTCTCTGGTGCAATCAGTCACATTTCTTTCCTAGTACCTGTATGGCTTTCATTTCATTATGAATTTTAATCTTGCCTCCTTGAGGTCCTTTCCCAGGATTTTGACTTACTTACTAATATTCAGTATTTGTCCTGCACTTCACAATTCCAGAGCATCTTGAAATTAATAAACTCACCACAAAGACTTTTACTGACATTTTTCAGAATTGTTAGTGAGGGTCAAGGTGTAAGAACTCAGTCTGGCACAAGCATCATAAACTACTGCAGCTGGTTTGGAGGCATTCATGACAAAATGAAGCCTTTATTCTGGTCCTGTTAGAAATGTTTCAAAAGCTGTATGATGCTGCTTGCCCTTTGATCCCAGTAAGAGTTGTTTTGCAGTGTAACATGTTGCTCTTCTTCCATTCTGTGTTTATCAAACCCATCCAGCTGTTGTTTTGCTCTATCTGGCTGTACAAAATGCTGTATTGACCAAGGGTCAGTGTCTCACACTGAACTTCAGTATATTGATTTCAGGAGATTGGCTGGTTCTTTTCCTTAGTACATCTTGGACTTCCTGATGGTTTACACTAATGATTTTGGGTTTTGTTAGTATTCATTTTACATCTTAAGCTAAAGTTACCCGTACATTCCATCCCTTTGGCCAAGGTCTAATCAAGACACTTAGCCATATTGGGTCATAATACATCTGGGGTTAGACATTGTCCTCAGACAGTGTCCCAGTGCATGACTTCCTTTACCTTGACAGTGGTTCATTTTTCTGATTACTTCTGTTGGAACCATAAGCATCAAGATCTGATCTTTTCCTTCTTCTTTGCAACTAGCTCTGACATATTTATTGACTATTACCATGTCCCCCTCCACCCTCTCCTCTGTAGCCCCAACAGCTATGTTTGTCCACTGTGTTGTTTTACAGAGTTCAGGCAGTTGACTGTGACTAATTTTTCAACCACTGTACTATCACATTACAGCATGAAATGTACAGCTATTGTTTTTTAAGGAATTTTCTGTGGGTATAATATTAGAAGAGGGGAAAAGAGTCATTTTGTTCAAAAACACCATTAAGCACCTATGAAGGGAAAATTCACCAGTGCACATGGGGTTAAGGGGAAATGTGAGACTATGTGAACTAACACCTGCTTCTCTCCAAAGCATGTGGGGTCAGCAGTTCAGGTAACTCTGGCACAGAAAGTTGCTTTTTGTACTTTTTTTTTGGTCTTCTTTTAGACAGCATGACATGATCTCTGCAAGACAAAGTCTGAAAGCAGGCACTGAACACATAAATAGGATCTTTGCAGCACTCTTCAGTGGTTGGGTAAGCTAAGCAGAAGACAGCAAGCACAGCTGATGGGATTTGGTTTCTTCATATGTCTGTGCTTCTGCAGGACTAGAAAGCACAACTGCTTGTGTTTTGTAACTGCTCCTGTGCCCTCACCTTGTCATGTGAATTTGACTTCATGCATGCTGATTTCTGTGATAAAAGCTGACATTTTTGCATTTTGCTAGTTAGAACAATCACATCCTTAATTGTGCTCAGCAGCTTTCACAAATATATTTAGCTATCTGTGGTTGTAGACCAAATACATGCCTTTTCTTCACATGTTATCATTAACATTACTGTGACTAATCTTTAGCACTGGTTCCTGCATCATTCTAAATAAACAAAAGGGAGTAGTTGTAGCTTGCAGCTATCAAAATTCTTCCGTGGTTTATTTAATAAGAAGTGATGTGTTCTTACTGATTCGTAGGGTGGAAAGAGGAGCACTGTAAAACCTCCATAACATTAATGGGTTGTACAGATCCCCACTGTGATCTCTTGCAAAATTAACACAGGCAGTTTGTAATGGCTTTCATTGCCATGGCAGAGCAAGAGATACATCTTTAATAAACTCTTAAATGATGCAGTTTAAACCTATGCTTATGTTAATCCGTTGTGATCAGGGAAAACCACACTCTTCAGTTCAGTTTAAGGAATGCACTGGGTCTGGGAAAATGGAACAGATTTGGAAATAGTTTGTAGTTAATGATGTTTGTTGATTCAGATAGGACGTTACTACAGGCAAATTCATCCTAATTGGTACTCAATTAGGGAAGAGCTCTGAAAGTGTTTTAATTTGATGAGGTACTTTTGGTCTTATTTCTATATTTAAAATCTTTAGCTATTTTGGAGACTAAAGTATTTTTTACACACACACAAACCCAGCTATTTACTTACAGACACAAATATGTAATACCTGCATCAAGACAAAAACCTCACACGACCAAAATTTATTGGTTCAAAAATTAGGAGAATGCCAAGAAGTATTATTTTTATTGCCCATCACAGAAAATATGCATTCACATTGTAGAGAGCTGTTATAGAAATGTATTAATAATTAGATAAATATTGTTTTTACAAAAAAAGGGGGGGAGGAAGGCACTATTAGAATAATCTTAATTTTAAAATACACATTTTCCCATAGATACTTAAATCAGCCAGAAATTTACAATCTCCTGTTTGGCAGATGCCATCTTTTTGAGGCCTTACCAGTGATCTAGTTTAAAATGTCACATTTTGGTCTATGTGCAGAAACAGGAAGATTCGTGACTTCAATTCACCTTTAATACAATTTCACCTCAAGGATGTGGAGTCCCATCCTTGTGCAGTGACAGCCCCAGGAGGCACTGGAGTAGCAGTAACAGCAGTAATAGCTCGGAGCATGAGGGATGGTGATACCTTCATGGGTGAGGAGCACTGCTTGGTGATGTATTTGTAGCGACTCATCCCCATGTATTGATATAGGTTAAGGGATAGACGAACTTCCACGTACCTGACCTCTAAAGCTTCAGACATTTCCCGAAATGTGCAGCTCCCTGCCAACCAGAGCTTCCTCAAAACCCTTACTGCCCATCTAATCCACTTGAGCTTCACTCAGTTTTAATGATCATTCTATATAAACACAGATTCATTAAAATACGTTCAAGAATTTATTTTTTTCCAAGTGGTTCAGACAACATGAATACATTGATCCCGAGATCACTGATGTAAAATGAGAAATAACATCAAGGCAGGACAATCATACTGATATGTTTGTATCAAGAAGGAGGAGAGACTACATTTATACAAAGCCCTTACTTCCAAGTAAGTGAAGAGTTCACCTAAAATGAACTCCCTTTTTTCAGCAATTTACATCAAAATCAAGGAAATCAGCATGTAGAGGTGTTTTCTGGGGACATTTCATATCATCACCATATGTTACAGTCACAGCTGTGACACTGACAGGGAAAGACAGAGATACTGCTTTAGGCCACAAGAGATGTAGGGCTTTCCTGACGTGGAAAGAAAGGATCATGTGGAAATCTACACATGTTTTGCAGCCCAAAAGTAGGAACACACAAGGAAGGTGTTGCCTTGTCTCCCTCTCAGGCATTTGTGATGTAGCATCTTTTTATTTCTGTTGCCCTATCCTTCTATAAACTGTGAGTAAAGTCTTTTGCATGTGAGCTGGGTAGTGGCTGTTTCATCTGAGGATGTCACAAAGTGATGCTCCAGTAAGAATCTGATTTCTCTCTTCTCAAGCAAGGGTAAATGCTAGAGATCATGTGAGGTATGGTCCAACTTTCTAGTTTAGGAGGCATCCTAAGTAACAGCCCATTGCATAGTTGGTAACCAGTGGAGGCATTCCAGGTCTGATGTGTCAGTACCTTTTGGTAATCCCGGAGGACTTGTGTATCAGTAGCCCATAAAAAGTGGTGCTGAGTACTGCTACATACTGCCAACACACTGACACCAGGCATAGCAATAAGGATGGAGCTGTGGATCAGAGCCCATCATACTGTGTCAGACCTAATAGTATCTAGTGGGAAATAAGCTTTTTGACAAATAAATGGCAAATGATTGAAATGATTCTTCCTCTTGCATTGTCATCTAATTGTAGGAATCCAGTGGTTGCGCAAACCTGCAGTAGGAAAGGCTAAATGCTGACTCAGTATTACAATGACTGTAGGATTCACAGCACTTGAATGAAACCAGGTCTGTAATACACACCTGTATACCTGGTTCAGCAGGCAGTTAAATGCCACCCTGACACCCGATCCCGTCACATCTTGGAAGCCAAGCAGGGTCAGCCCTGCTTAGTACTTGGATGGGAGACCTCCTGGGAATACTGGGGGCTGTAGGTTCTAGACCTGAGGACTTGACTGTCACCATCCAAGCTTGCTCAGCTGTGGCAGATGAACCTCAGGAGTTAAATGCTGGGGCCAGTTCTGCACATGCTGTGCCTCACCTAAAATACCCACTGCACAGGCTCGAAGAGCACACCCACGTGGGGAGAGCCCTTCCCAAATCTGCTTTCGAGAAACTGAGCCATACATACATATCTGGTTCAGCAGATACTGAACTGGTGGAGTGTAATCACTCTACATTTCAGTCCATTCAGAAGCAAAGGTGCAAATTTTCCCATTATGTAGTCACAGTGCCCTGCACCAGGTGCTTTGCTAATTGGTTTGGGCAGTTCTTAAACTGAGAAGCTGCGAAGCATTGCCTTTACCTCCTGACAATCTATCTTACCCTGGACTTAAGAGAGCTGCTCCCCAGAGAGGCTATGACAGAGAGATATCAGAGCATCTTCAGATTGCAAGAGGGAGTTGCAACAGGGTCTACTCTGAATAACTTTCTTCTAAGTTGTTAGCAACTTCAGTAGCACTAACTCAGATAATCTGGTAGTATTCAGGTGCACAGTCTTTCTTTTGGTCTGTATTAAGGGATCTGAGATTTTTTTTTCAGAGTTGGACTCTGTGGGGCTGTTTTACTGCCAAAAGCCAAAGGCTGTATTTGCAGTGAATTTATAAAGGCACATATACTTTGGAATAGGTTTGGATTTGGAATTTGATGGATTGATCATTGTAAGACTTTTTATCTTTAACATCTGGACTAAATTTAAGTTGACAGTTTGGTTTCTAAATCTTAAGAGTCTGCTTTAGAGAGGAACTCCCACTGTTTTCAGTTTTTCACATTTACTCAGCTTCCTAAAATTTGACCTCTTTCATTTGGAAGCGTTACATTTGGCTCTCAGCTTTCCAGTGTCAGTCTGCATTTCATTAGCACATCAAAAAAATCTTTTTATCAGTTCTTCCAGTGAGATCTAATACCTTTCTTTCAAAACTCATAGATAGATTTTAAAGTAGTATTTTAAACCTGGACATGGTTACAACTTCTGTTTAAAAGAAAATAAAAATCTGCATTTCCAAATTTTTGCATGTGGTAAAAGTGATAATCGTAGACTGTTGATTTTCTCACAACAGAAAAGTAATGAGTCAGCAAACATCATTCAGCATTACAAGGTAATGCAAGCGGATGCATGATAAGCTTTTTAATCTTTCTCCTTGGCACAAAATTATGCATTTTTCCAGTGTGCAAGGCCTCAGGAACAAGCACTGTTATCTGTCATCTTTCTTTTGAACGAGATGTAACTCTAAGCCATGTGCAACACTACTTCTCTTTCTGAGGATGGAGATTACACACCATTCTTTGCCTTCTTACAGTAAGAATACACAGTTCATTTGAAAGTTTGAGCGCTGCTTTTCTCATCACACCAGACCCCAATCTCTGGCAATGCTGCTCCCCTGCCAAAGCAACCTGAGGGTATTCTCTCCCAGATACCCCTCCATAGCCATGAGATAGTGGCATTTGGAAAATTCACCTCCCTCCTTTCCTTACCCTTACTTTTCCTCAGACAGTCCCATAGAAGATATACTATTCATGTCACCATTATGAAAACATTCTGCAAAATGTTCTCTTTAATGAGCGGAAAAAGAATTTTTTTCCCTCTTCATCAAGCAATATATATGCTGCCTTAAATCATACTTTGATAGATCTCTGAATGGCATGAGTAATTAACAGCCCCTTTATAGAAGCTTTGTAATAACCAGTAACATCAAAGGCTACGGATAAACCAGAAAATAAACCAATAATTAAACCAATAAATCTTTTAAACATAAGTGGATTAAAAGCTCCTTTGAAAATAAGCATGTGCACTAGCCAACATCTAAATGATGGACTTTGTCCAAGACACTCATATGATGCTGAACAGAAGATGCAACAAATGTCCCTCTCAGAAAGGAATTAGTTTTGGTGGTTTGTGTGATAAGAAATACATACTCTACCTGGCAAACATTCAGCAGCAAAATAGCATTGGAGTTTGAAACCACACTGGTGTGGCTTGTATGTCAGTGAGTAGTGCAGATCAGTAGGAGCAGATCTGCAGAGCAGAACAGTTGCTGCTGAAGACCAGACATCCTTAGTATATGCATCTTTTATTATTGCATTTGGACTTGTCTGAACTGGTCTGGTGTGGTGAATTTCTGTTGCTGATGGGAATACTGTGGATGCACTGCTGGAGGATATCTTCCAGCTTTGTTTTATCCAGTTTGTGTACTTGGACACTGCTATGTGAAGCAAACACAAGGGCAGCGGGGACTTAGAACTAGGTTTAATTTGAACTGTTTCGCCCCATCTGAGCTAAAGGAAGAATATATACATGCTCTTCGGTGCGAAAAGAGGATAGGGAAAAATGACCTGAATATTTCCTATTCTTGGGATGTCTTATTTTACATCACACTTTCTCATTGTGGGGTTATAGCTGCAGCCTCAGTTAAGCTGTATTGCTTGGGTCATGTATGGAGGGAACACAAGTTTTAGGCTTAGATGCCATCAGTACTGGCTCAATGTAAATTATATTCTACTGCGACGTGGCTGGAATACAAGGATTCTCTCATGGGCCAATGTGAGTTCCTGGTGAAGGGTGCAGTCCATGCCATGCCCTGGGCAGAGATATGGCCAGTCACCACTGCACTGTGAGGGGCTGGCTGAGACATGCTGCAGCTGCTGCGTCTATGGACACAGTGAATTTACAGTCATTTCCTATGGTAGAGCTGACAGCCTTTCAGGAACTATCGGATACGTATCAGTATTCCATAAAAATCTGAAACAATGTGGCAGGACTTTATTTTGATATACTTGATTTTGGCAGTGCAAATTTTGTGGTTTCCTAGAAAGGATATTATGGTATTGATATTCCAAAGTTGATATTGTATCTAAAAGTAAAACTATATGTGTTATACAAGACTCGAATGACTGGATAAATATTGCTAAGTGCCACTTAGAGAATGAAATGCAGAGCTGGAGTACACCCACACACAAATAAAAATACTGTCTGCTGGGAGTTCTTTATTGGGTTTAGCAGAGAGCTATATATGCACATTTGACTAGTGATTTCTATCACTACTTTATCTTATGTTTAGATCTTTGAATTTACAGAATTCTCAGTTTACTCTTGGATACCTGAATACATTCAAATAATTTTCTTACAACCTTGTGTAAAAAATGAAATTAAAAATCGTCAGCTAACTTTCTTAAGATAGTCCACCATGATTATGGAGTTGTGGGTCCATGACTGACCATAGCCACGATTTCAAAATGAAAACCACAGAGCCAAGTTCCTAGGATCTGTACATGGGACATGGTTGCAGCCAAAGGTGCTATTTTGGTATATTTAGTTCAAAGAGATCTAGATAAATTCAAGACAAAACTTTGCCAATAAATGAGCCACTTAGCATGTAGTCTAGCCAGTTTGTAGTTGTGAGTCATGTATTACAAAGATACTCAAAGAGATTCTTTGATTTCTTTATGAGACAAATGCTCTTTTCAATCCTTCCTGCAGCTACTCTAGAGCTTGTAGGCTTTGAGAAGTAATTTTAGGATGGTCCCAAGGAGTCCAGATCAAAATAATCTGTTTGGAAACAGCAAGTGAGATTGCTCAGTAATGTTTTACACTGCTTTTTTTTTTTTGCTCTATCAGCGACAATTTGCAGACAGTGTATTCTCTACAAGCAGTTTGGTGCTTGCTTCTTCTGTCTGCTACTTCTCTGGTTTTGATATTTCTGCACCTTTTGTGAAAGTCCACAGAATTTCAATATCAAGCACAACAAAGAAACTATTTAAAGTGTAGATTTTTTGCTCACTGTCTTTGTTCAAAGTATGGCCAAATATCAAGATGAGTTTGCAGTTCTAATTTTTATTCCTTCAGTTCAAAGTCTAAACTTTCTTAAAATGTACATACTTACACTGACACTTGTCTTACAAAGTTTGTCTTTGATCAGCCAGTGCTAATATACAGAGTATGACACAAGTTATCATAATTTTATTCAGCAACTAGAAATGGCAGTTTAGGAGAGAAAGGAGGATTTATGCTTTGTAAAAATATACACCCTGTATTACTGCATTGTGCATTTCTGAAAGCAGGAATACCTGGGGGAAAAAAAGAATGAAGAAAAGTGTTCATGATTGCCTGAAAGAATGTAGCAGATCAACATGTATCACCTCTAAAATAAAAATGCCCTAATAAAAATCTGTTCTATTTTAGCTATATCCATGGTTTTCTGGCAGAAAGCTCAACTGTCTCACCCTGCTTTTCATGCTCATGTGTATGTTGGGCCAGTGTAAGGAATAATATAGCTGATGACCAGGCATTTATGGATACATTGAATTATTAGAAAGCATTAGGAAACAAAATGCTTTTAAAAGTATGAAATCACAAGCGTTCATCACAGATATTTATTTATGCTAAATTAAACTTTTCTAAACCTTTCAAATTACAACAATAGTATCATTCATAATTCTTACTTTGAACATTTAAACTTTCTGGAAAGTTTTAAATGTATGACACAGCAAATGGGGGGCAGAAAAAAAGGCAGTATTGTCTTTAAGTATTTCTCAAAGTGACTATGAAAATTCATTAGACTGATTGGAAGCCACGGTAGGAAAGTGGTTTGGGGACAAAATGTCCTTTCAGTCATTGTTCAGAGGCCACAAGATGGATGGTGAGTGGCAGCTCAGCAGAGGAGGCTCTCAGCTCTGGAGCTGCAGTGATGAGCCAAGGCCAGTTTTGACATGCTCGTGGTGCACAGCAGAAACTTTTACTTAGAGAAGATTTTTGGTGGTGTTGGCAAGTCCTTGAAGACATTGCAGAGGACAAGGAGCAAAAATGTTCCCTGGAAAGGCAGTGGAGGGAGAAGCATGTGGCCAGTGCCTTTAGCAAAATAAACTGAGGCAGGCAGGGCATGGGCTTTCCTGTTGACTGCTCTGCAGTGGGTTAATACTGAGAATGACATTTTGTGGTGTGGTCCTGAGGCCAGGAGAGCACAGGGGGAGCTGCACTGCTACATGGGGGATGAAGAACGCCTGTGTATACCATTCCCGGGAACTGGGCATGTTCAACCTCTCCTCTGCACCTCCCAGTTGGCTGCAGCCCAGCTTCAGAGCATGTTGCTTTGTCCTCCATCCCATGGCACCCCAGGGATGTGCAGTTCAGCAGTTTCTTGTTCTGGATTATCCTACAAGTTCTTTTGATGAATATGAACTTGTGTACATGTTTTCCTGAATATGAAAAAATGACTGGGCATGAACTAAACCTTGTATTGGTTTGTAGTTTCTGTGGTCTGAAGGGTGTTGTGTTTGCAGGCACAGTCCGTATCCCTGTCCCCATGGAACAGTGGGAAGAAAGAAGCCCTCCGTGAGGAGCCTGCCACAGTCCTTTCTCCCAGGCGCATGGCTCTTGTCCCACCTGGAGGTTTTCCATTCCCATGGCTCCATTTTTATATAGAAGAAATTTTAATAATAAGGCCTTGACTTTGTAAATGCATAGGTCACCATTACACATAGAAACAAGGGGGGGGGGCTGTGCCTGAGTTGGGTTTTGCTGCATGGTGATAGCGGTGCTCTGCAACACATCTGATCTGGGAAACATGGAGGGGTTTTGTATGCATTGTAGGATAAGCAGTTGAAGGAATACAGCTGTGAATCAGGTGTCTCTTCTGTTGCCTACACCTGTGAATCAGGTGTCTCTTCTGTTGCCTTCTAATCTTTAAGGTGGAGACAGGCCTGTTTCACTAGATATAGAAACAGGGAACCTGAATGCAAGCCACATGATCCAAAGGCAAAACTCCTCCTATCCCCGCACCAGGGAAAGCATCTCCATGGGATCAGCAGGGTGAAACACTCCAAACCATACTACACAGGGACGTGCACTGAATACGATTGGAAACACATGAACTCATGAGTGGCCCTCTCAGCCAAGGTGGCCCTCAAGGTCCTGCGGGTGCCTGGCACACGCTGAGGACCCACTGAGGATTACAGGGACTGCTGTGTGTGTGCTGAGTCACAGCAGCTGAACAGTGTCTGTCCCAATCACAGTGTCCGGCTCTTTCCATTCCTGAACTGCCAGCCAGGGCCTCAAGCATAGATGGCTTTCCAGAAAGGCAATCAAGCCTGCGTGTGAATGAGGGTAATGTTCTCTCTCTGACCTTTTCAAGCTCCCAGGAGAGAAGAGAATTGAATCCCTGCCAGGGGAAGGGTTTAAGTTGACATGACAATTCTGGGATTAAGCAGCTGTCTGCCAATGCTTTTGGTAACCTAAACTGCATCTTCTTCCATTATTTTTCCTGTCCTGGGTCCTTCAGCACTGTTATTAAGGAAAAGTTTAAATTAGCTTTATTTTCATCTTCTATAAAAGCTGCTGTTTCTTCATTGTTTGCACTGTTCTAAACGGATAAAATCAATCTTGCTGTACAACTAGGATAATTCTAAAGGACGGGGAGGGGGAGAGTAATTTCTTTGTCTGCTGAGGTGTAAGACCCCAACATCCTTCACTGAGACAGCCAGCAAGGAGTTACCACTCTGCTGGGGAGGAAGATCCCTGCAGAAGGGCTGGGGCAGAGCCAGACACCTGCAGGGAAACAGTGCCTGAGCCAGGACCACGGCTCATGGTCATGTTGTGCCCTGTCCTCCTTGTGCCTAGTGCTGATTTAGCAAGCAAGAGAAGCACACGTGAATGATGAGCACATGCTGTGTACTGCTTACAGGTTTTCATGTACTTGCTACAGAATTAGATCTGTCTCCATGCTGTACTCTGATTTGCAGGCCAGATTGCAGGCTCCATTGCCTTTTTTGTTTCAATAGCAGAGACGTCAGAAAGGAGTCTAGTTTAAAATCAAGTGGTTTATTTCCTTTCTTTAGCTTAAAATTTTGAAAGAATCTATGAACAAGTATTTTCTTTTTTTAATGCTTTTATTTTAATGTTTTCATTTTCCACTTATGTGTTAATTCTTTTTCAGGTTACGAATATGAAATGCAGTTGATTAAACTTTTCTGAATCACTTTTGCATTTTCTATTGGCAAATAAAAAACCCCAAAGGGAGAGGCAGCATGGCATGGTACCCTGTGCTATAGCCATGTGCCAGAGCAGATCTCTATCACCAGCTGCCATAGTTTCTCCCTCTATTAAATGATACATAACTGTAACTCTTATAAAAGTTTGAAAACTTTAAAGTGCTAGACTCAACAGCTGTAGTAATGGCAGATTGTATGTGGTTTGTCAACACAAGTGACTTGGATACTGAAACACTTATTCCAAGTGTTGCCTGGGAAACCTATGTACAGCACAGTGGGTTTGTAAAACCCACCATACAGAGTATAGCATTGTATATAAGGAAAGAGATTTCCTACCAGCCCTCAGCCAAGATAAGAAGACGGCAACTGGGAAACCAGGGCACATCATGATGACCAGAGTCACAACCACACTCAAGCTTTGTGTGTCTGATGTGCAGCTTGAGCTGTGGACAGTCCCTTTTATTACATGCAATCACTTACTGATGTTTTCTTCATGAATTCTTAAAGCAACATATAATTAGACATGACAATGGAATACCAGGTGTGAAATTAAGACTTGAGCTTTCCTGGCTTTCATTTTAATTCTTGTATTACCAGACACTGGAAAGGTTTGCCATTGCCTTTGGTGCAGGTGACAGAGCACCTTGGCTGGCACAGGAGGCAGCTGCCCTGCTGGCAGCCCATAGCTCAGTGCTGGGCTGAGCTGGGAGGCAGGGCTGGGTGAGTCACTGCCAACTGGCCCTTGCTACATCACTACCAGGCAAGGCAAGGACTTGTGTTGTACTGTTGAAACTAAAGTTATCATTTCAATGCTTCTCTCATTCTTTTTTCTTGCTCAAACAACTAGTTTATCAGTTGCTGTAGGGAGTTAATAGAGAAAAGAATAGGAAAGAGTGGAATAGGATTGTTCCTCATGGGATAATGCTGATACACTTGGTTTTTTAATTTTTTAAATTATTGAATGTGCCAAGATGTCACAAATATAACTAGGAAAAAAGAATATATATACTCTACATTAAAAGATACTTGAAATATTAAGCTCTATTTTTATATTTCTGTAGCTGTAACCTGCACTCCCGTTCACCCCAATATTGCCATGCAGAGCTGCATCTCTGCACATCACAGATTTCGGTTTCCTTCTGAAAATGTTCTGTGCTATTGCTCATCCATGTGTAACCAAGTTTAGCATGGGATAAAAAGGTGTTTCATTGTATTTAAATGCACAGATGTATTTAAACATGTAGTTTGAGGTTGACAGGTTCTCATGGTAAGTATGTGAGCAGTATTGATTATTCGTCCAGATATTTTTAAAAATCAGGCCATTTTAACAATTCTTAAAAGAACATTTTAGAATAACAGGGCTTTCAAAGCTTTTTTCAAAACAATATTTCTGACTGATGTTTGGCTAGTGAGCTGTAGTCAGTTATTAACAGTATCTTCAGTGGGATGCATATTTGGACAGGAGTCCTTAGCTCATCAAAGAGAACAGAACCATGGAAAGACATTCTAATAAATTACAATTCCCTCAAAGTTGTGCTTTGCTATGAAAAAACATGCCTTAAATTTAAAGCTGACTCAGAGTAGCTTGTTTCAGTTCATGACAATAGATCATCAAGGTTTCAAGAGTGCTGAAATGTATTATTTAAAAAAAAAAACTGAAAGTAGTGTTATAATGTTTTGAAGAGCTCAAAATGTCCCATTCTTCTTGCAGTTCTGCTTGGAAATATTTTCTGCAAATGAGACTTGTCACAAATAGGAAATTCCAGAGCTTGTTTATCTCTAAACTCAACCCATCCGGCATACACAGAGTGACTTGGAAAGTTAATCAGATTTATTAGCTATGTAAAATCCTATATCTGTAAAGTGTCTCTTCTGCAGTTGCTTCCTCCCTAAAGGAACAGCACATTTTCATGTTGCTTTGTTACTGTGACAGTTTTGTTCTAATTATAACCAATCAAGTTCAGGTATCTTAATGGCTTTGCAACTACTAATTTTAATCAGAATTGAGCACGCTGTGAACATGTCACAGACTGTGTAGTCAGCCCTGCTTCTATGAGCTGCTGCTCAAAGGAAGTGAGGATTTTTAAATCAGGGGAATTACCCAAGGAGCAAATATGATTCACTGTTTTTACAGACAAAAAGAAACACAAACTCAAGGGGATAAATGTAGAGGTATACAGGCTGGTTGGTATCTGTCATAGTTTAGGAGTTACAGCTGTTTAAAATTGTAGGTTTACAATGGCAAACTTCAGACATCACAACAACTATTATTATTATTTTACCAAACCAGGCAGTATTTTAGGCTGACAAAAGCTTTCCAACTCTTCATTTATTCATTGCACCTGTACAGTGCCCTCCACACCTGCTGAGTTAAAATCCTGTTTCTCTCTGCTTTAAAATCTACTATAGTAGAAAGCAAAGGTCTTTGGCAGAGAGAGAGAAGTGCCTTGGTGAGGAAGGCAGCACATCTTGAGATCTAAATAAATTGAAGCACCTGCTGAACCCTTAATGACTATGTTAATCAAAAAACAACCAGCCAGGCCCAGTGGGGCTGAGTCAGCTGTGGAGAAGACAGTGTGTTGTACCGGCAGTTGCAGCTCTGTAACTCACTCTGGAGTGGGTACAGTGCAGGTGGCAGCAGGTCAGGTCACTGTGGGTGGCCAGGATGCTACCTGGGAAGGGTGCTGTTCTGTGGCCTGGAGCTGGGGTCACAGACCCCCCTGCCTCACACTGACACTGCTGGCTCTGCCCTACCCCTGTGCTGAGTTGGGCTGTTTCCCATTACAGTCCTAGGCACAATGTTTTTGTCAGTCAGTCAGTGACTGACTTAAATATTGGCAACATTCAAAACTATGACCTGCAAGTTGTGTCATCAATGATTTTGTAGCTCGTGACCAGCTACCACCAGTAAGATACCCACTGTATCTCTTAATTTTAGGACACTTAAGGAGAAGAGCTTAAAGTGTGTACATTGCTTATGAAGAAATAAAGCCCTAATTAATGTCATTAGGCTGATGTGTTTGTCCCCCATGTCTACCCATTTGTCTCTGCACCTTGGTTGCTTCTTGGAAAACTTCAGATTTTATTGCAGCAGAAGTAATAGAATAAAGAACTATAAATTTTTGTCTAATCTGTTTTCTCATTGAGGAATTGTATTTAGTTTTATGGAAATAACAGTTGACACCCTCAGTTTCAAAAGCACTTACCTCTAAGTGTGAAAAATCACTCCCTCCTCCTTGCTCCATTGACATAAGCTCCTTTACAAAGAATTTTATCTTTGAATCAGGGTTGGTTTACAATTTTTAAGAGTTTTCCTTTCTTCAATTATGAAAGTAGAAAATAATTTAGACTTCATGTGGCATTTAACTGTAGTGATTTTTATATGCAAAATATTAATATAAAATTGTTACAAAAAGACTGTTGAGCTCATACAATTATTGTTCAATGAAGCAGGTAAGTAAAAAAGAAGTAATTGAATTTAAAGGTTTTATATTGAAGTTGACAAAAGAATTGCACCATATAAATTTGGCTCACAGAAGAGCAATTTTATTTGATTACAAAATTGTTGGTGTGAAAACAGCCAGTTGAGGAAACAGCCAGTATTGGCAACAAGCTGTATTGGAATAAGTTGTTGAGGTGGTGGTGAAACATCATTTACAGCCCCTTCTGAGCAAATATAGCTAAGGAGAGAGACTACTCATCCAAAGAGTTTTACTGTCCCAGGATGGTCTGGCCTCCCCCTGCCCATCTGGTCTGCTACAGAGGAATGCAAACCAAAACAAATGATTTTACCACAATACTTGGTTACAGCATCTGAAACTAAAAAATTAGAAGGGGATGTTGGAATGTCCCATCTTTCTTTTTCTAATATAGAACAATTTATCTCTTTTAAGAGGTATTTACTAGCCTCTCACTCTTCCTTTAAGTACATTGTAGTTAAAGGAGTTTCTATAAATAATGGAATTGCAGGTATTGATTACTTTCAAATTGCAGTAGTGTTGCATAATATAATATTGGCAGCTGTGCCAAGATAAAATTGCCAGATTCCTCCCCAGTGCCAGCGTGGCCAGCAGGTCCTGCTGCCTCCCCCCAGGGAAATGTCACTTGGCTCTCCAAGCAGATCCTTACAGACAGAGTGGGATTTGATACCACACAGACCTCCTTAGAAAACTGGGTTTGAAAAGATGTCCCCGAGTCACCAGGAAATCTTTAAGCAAGTAGCTGAAAAGCAGAAAGTCAGGAGTGACCACATATATATGGAAAAGATGTGAACTCCTGAAAATGAGAGGTAATGCTTATTCTTTGTTCCTGAAGAACTCTTCTTCCACCAGCTTATCCTTCAGTAACACTCAAAATTATTTTTAGGTTACAATTTGTACCTCTGGAGGAGGTTGTCAGATAATTTTCTAAATTTGAGCACTGGTCTGACCCACAAGATATCCTTGAAAGCATTTTTTCCATGTGAATAAAAAAGATGATGCTCCTTTTCTGGAGTTCTAATGGAATTAATCCATTGCTCTAGGGCTTTAGTAGGTCATTAATTAGCTTCTTACAAGTATTGTGGTTCATTTACATTTCTGATTATGATACTTCCTTGTGTGCCTTTTGAACTTGGTGTTTCTGTAATTGTTTACCTAAACAGTTAGGACTGAAAGCCCCAACACCTGTTCGTTAAGCATCCAGATTTCTCCTCCTTATTTTGAGACATGAACATATCAAGAATACAGGACAAGGTTGTATGTATAGAAGGTCTTTCTTCTACATAAGTCGGGGGTAAATGCTTCAGTAAGGAGAAGTGGTCCAGGGTGCTGCAACTGTATGCTTTACCAAAAACAACACCCAAAACATAGGGAAAATGTGTAAGAAGAAATATAAGCATAGGCAGAAATTTCTATGGAAGAACCTCTGAAATCACAAATCTGAGAACACAATCCTGGAAAAGTCTTTTTTGATAGTGAAAAAGAGCCAAACTTTAATAGTGTGAGAACTATGTCAAAGTGATTCAGTGTTTAGTTGTGATTCTTAGCACAGAGCAATTAGCTCTAAATTCTTCACATAAACACTTGAAGTCTTGCATATTCTCTGCTGGAGAAACTAACTTTTAAGACAACATTCAAATTGTAATTATACTAACCTTTAAGCACAGGTCTCCTGTCCTCACAGACTTCATCACAGCCTTTGCTGCTTTCTTAAAAGGCTGAAGAATTGAAAGGACTGTTGCCAGCAGAGAAAAAAAAAAACAAACAAAAAAACCCAACTAAAAACAAAGCAATATTTCAAGTAGAAACATACAGTGCAATGCAAGTGCTCCTATCCATCATATCCATTCGGATCTCATGGCATATTCTCTCACCAACAGCAATCAGGGTCTTGATTACACCATTAAAATGTCATCTGTCTTCTGTCTTAGTGAAAAGAAGAAAA
Organism: Pithys albifrons albifrons; assembly: GCF_047495875.1. Taxonomy (NCBI): domain Eukaryota; kingdom Metazoa; phylum Chordata; class Aves; order Passeriformes; family Thamnophilidae; genus Pithys; species Pithys albifrons. The sequence goes on along the minus strand of NC_092465.1, from coordinate 24,700,069 downwards.
AAATGTTAGCTATTTGTTCCATCAAACTGGGCACCCTTTGTATTTTGTACATACTTGCCTTGAATGCATCTTTTAAATAAATGCAGTTGCTGTTTGCTTCTGGATGCAAGAACTGTCAATTTGCATTACTGTAGTTGTTCTTTTCACATATCTTTTAATCAGAATATTGCATCAAGTTTCCCACCATGATTTAAAGCCACCCCTTCTCTAAGCTTTGAATTACTTTGCATCTTTTGAAAGGCATTCAAAAACATTTTTCAGAAGTTGTGTTTAGGGACAGTAACTATCTTATTTCTTATTTGACTGGTGTGGTTAGCAAACTTATTGTCATGAATAGCATCAGTCAGTGAGCTGACAGAAATACTGTTAAGGGTTGGATGTTGGCCTGTTTTCAGCTAGGATAGAGTTAATGTTTGTCCTAATAGCTGGTACAGTGCTGTGTCTTGAATTTAGTATGAGAATAACATTGATAACACCATGATGCTTTGGTTGTTGCTAAGTAGTACCTTTTTTCTTTCTCCTCCCCCTTCCACTGGGATGGGAGGGAGGGAGTGCTCTGGTTCTTAGTTGCTGTCTGGAGTTAAAAGTTACATATTTTTGTTTACGTACTCAGTATAATTTAGTGTAAATACAGATTCACCAGATAGTAATGGAAAACTTGCATAATATCTTTTAAGAAATATAAAATAGCTGAATCTTGTGAGAAAAAGACAGGCTCATTGTGCAATAGAGCTTTTTTAAGTTCAGTATATTTAAGATAGGGTGGTCCTGTGGTGTAATGGAGAGCACTCTGGACTCTGAATCCCAAGGTCCTGAGTTCGAGTCTCAGTCGGGACCATCCCCTGGCAGTTCAAGCCTCCCTGCCATCCTATCCCATCACATCTCAGATGCTCAGCTGGGTCAGCTCCGGTTAGTACCGGGTGCTGTGACAGTCCCAAGGACTTCACTGTCGCTGTCCAAGCTCGCTCGGCCATGGCAGATGGACCTCAGGACTTAAACAGTGGGGCCAGTTCTGCGCATGCTGTGCCTCACCTAAAACATCCGCTGCACAGGCTGGAAGGGCACACCCATGTGGGGAGAGCCCTTCCCAAATCTTTGTTCACAAAGTCTAGCCATATGTATGGATATTTACGATACCAAAACAAGAGCTGAACTGGTTAGGAAGAAAATAAGATTAATTTAATACTTCTTAATTTTTATTTTTTTTAAAGATTCATGTCTTTGTTATCATTCTCGGCTGCCTGAATACTTATGCACAGGAATAGGTTTCATTCGAACATAAGCACTCATGCTGTAAAGCTCTACCACAGTGACCATCACATATCTGTGCCTGTATCGACGTTTCATGAATTTATTACTCGGACTCAGGAGTGCCTGTGTGCTCTTAGGGCTGCTCCTCAGCTCATACCATGATGAAGATGTACTCAGATATTCCTGGAGTTGTTACTTGTGACCAATCTTTCACATTTGTGTTGGCCGGAGAACATAATTCTGTGGTGATCATTGGCTTATCATTTTTAGTGGTAATTAATAGCTTTGATGAGAACATCAATGACATTGCTATCTATAGGTCTACCTGTAATATGTGGGATCAATCCAAAAATTCCTTGCTGAGTTCCTCGCAGTGTTCTTCATGTCCTAATGGAGAGAGAGGTTGCACCCTTGATAGCTGTATCACAATCACAGATGACTCTTTGCAAGTTATTATTGACCTGATCTAGATTAGGCTCTATATCGCATCCAATTTTAATTTATTCAGTAGCAGTGTCGGATTTTTATGTCAGTTTTCTGTTAAACTGTTGCTATGTATTGGGGTAAAATAAACTTTTTAAAAATAAATGCATATTGAGCTGTCTTCATCAAGCTTCCAGCAGCCAGTCTGTTTTTAATATGAAACAGTGACAGAAAGCATTGGACTGCTCCTTTGATGCTGGTGATGGTGCTGACTTCTAGGTCTTTCAAAGAAGATTGGTAACCATATTTTTGGTCTGTTAAGCATCTTAAATATTTGATTAAATGGGTGCTGATAATCAGAACAGGGCAAGTGCAGCACAGTCCGCCAGTAATTCAACAAGACCATTGAGTTATTTGAAGAAATCAATACCTTCATTTATATGACTGAAGGTGGTGAGCAAAAAGTGAGGTGCCACTAAATACTTACACAATAGCAATTGTGCAATAAAATAGCACCAAAAATAGCAATAAAAATACTAAAATAATATATCAAAAATAGATTTACCAAGGAAACTAGATATTCTCAGGAGTTTTAATACCATGTCCACTGTCATAACTTATGTTGACATTAGCTATATAGATCTATTTAATATTACAATATTTAGAGAATCCTGTGTGGCACATGCAACTTACTTGTAATTTTGCCTACAACTAGAATAATTTGCAGTCCTTATTCAGAAAACAGGTAGGTTAAAAGGATTAAAAGAAAAATTTTGTTAAGATGTGGAAGAGAGATCAAATTATTTTCTGAGATTTCCAATAAAATACTCTCATGAATTCAAACTCATTGTACCATCACAGGACCAGCCTCACCTCATGGCTTATGCTGCTCTGCTACAAGCATAGCACTAAAAGTCTGTAATTTGCAGAGCAGCTGCAACTCTCTATGAAGTCAATGAAGGCTGCAGTGGTTTGGCACCACTCAGGTTCGTAATCATTCCCAGCACTGAGAAAATAATGATCAGTGGAGCAACTGTAAATTAGAAAAAAATCTACAGGTTGTTACTATTAATGGAGTTAATGATCCCTCAGTCTAAATACATAACAGTAAATACAGAATTGCTCTGCAACTAAGAGATGAAGATTAAATTAATGTCACTGTGTCCAATAGACTGAACTCTATGTAACTAATATCCAGTTATTTGTTAAATACAGATTCAAAAGCATTCTTTTATGTAAAAGTCTAGTGTGTGATTTTAACAGCTTTCAAATACAGTTCTTAAGCTTTCCTCTAGGAACATAAATTCATAGGTCTTGCAGTTCAAATTTGCATTAAAAAAAAAGAAAAAAGGCCAACTTGGGCTGTCATGTATAGGTTCAAATCTATTTTTTTAGGTCTTCTTCAGAAAATTGAAGAAAATAAAGGAACTAGATTTCTATGACTGAACTAACAATGCTGAAAATCAGAAAGGAGTTTATAAATGTAATTACAAATTTTATTACTATCATTTTATTTCCATGTGTTCTTAAACAGCTGTCAAATCTCCTGACTGTATTTGACTACACTATAAATAGTGTCTTGCTTTTCCCAGACGTGCTATTCACAGAGGTATGCTGTTCTCAGTTTCGAATTGAAACTCTGCTACTGAGATGAGCTTCAGTATGTATTTATTATTAATACAGAGAATCCAGTAATGTTGTGTGCTTGCTGAATTAAAGGCAGAATCAAAGGCATTTTACCTGTCAAGACCTTATTTCAGAGTTCTCAGTTTATCCTGCAGTGGATGACAATTTGTCATTGATTTCTGAAATGGAGGAGGCAGCTGCCTCCATTTCACTGAACCGGTCTGGCAACTTTAATTCTGTGCTCAGTGGCATATCCAGTGCTCCCATGTTGTTTGACAGTGTGATATCACTGAACATACTGAGTGTGCACCTATAGGTGGTGAAGGCATCTATTGCTAAAGGTTTGTGAACAACAAAAGTGGTGTCCCAACAAAATGCAAGGTTCAATACTGGGAGCCTTGCTGGCAAGATGTGCATTAAAGAGCTGGGCCTTAAACCTCTGCCCATAGGCAGGCTACAAACAGTTGTTATTAGTTTAAAAGTGGACACTGTTCAGTGAAAACTCTGGGAGTGACCAATCCTCAATGAACTCCCGACTGAAAGCAGCATAAGCTTCTCCTTAGTTCTCCTGGAAGACCTATCTGTATTTTTGACCACCTCCACTTCAACTGTCCATAAAACAACACAAGCGATGTCCTCCGCATCAAGGGCCAAGAGACAGAATTTCTGGCACACTAAGGATGTGAGATAGTCCCAAAGCTGCTGGAAACACCTAGCCAAGGGTTCATCAGCAAAAGGGCCCAAGGAGCCCAGCTGCCATGTCTATGGTGAGGAAGGACAGCTCGGGACCTCAGCCAGACACTGTTTCAGCCAAGTGCTTCAGCTCCTGTCCTGCATCTCTTCATTCCCTTTCCCTTAACAGCTGCAGGGTCATCTGTGTCTAATGCCACAGTGTTCTGAAGATACCAAGTTCTGTGTTCAAATGACCTGCGTCCATCTTTTCTCCTTATGTCAAGCATTTTCTGTCAGCTGGTTCAAGGCTTCAGAGACACTGACAGGAAGTGCTAGGAAAAGGAATGTTTTGGTTTGAACATGCTGAACCTGGTGCTGGTGGATTGGCGGAATGATTATAGCTGGTACACATTCAGTGTCAGACCTGAGTTTGAATTAAGACCCGCACATGACTTTAAAAGTGTAATTTTTTTTCTCCCCAGTTCCCATTATTATCTTTCATTTCATTTTTTCTGGCTTCAATCAAGATTTGGAAAAGAGCTTTTCAGGGAAGGCTTCCTTCCAACTCTGAATGCATAATCTTCTGCATTTTTGTTCATTCAGTCTATGCTTATTCTATATATCTTCACAGAAGAGTGGGTAATTAAAAACACAATTAATTTCTTGCTAATTGAATATTTTCTGAATAATTCACAAACCTGGATGATTACCAACAGCAGGCTAATATTTAGAACTGTTATAGCCAGCATCTAAAAGCATCAGAAATAATCATCTGAATTTGCACAACTTCTGGTCCATCTGTGTAATACAATATATGAAGTGACTTCAGTCAGAGAGGGCACAAAAGCTTGATCCTTAGGAGGGAGTGTTATGTATTTAGGAGATGCTGCCTGGGCTTTGCTGTGAGTTCTTTTGAAGGGTGAAATTCTGCTCCAAATCTGCTTTTGAGGAGTTGCATGTGATGCTTAGCAAAGGCCTTCCCTGCACCATTGCCAGTGGGAGCCAAAGGAATAATGACACCTCAGTCTTCCTACTGAGAGGGCATCTGAGGAGCTGGGAAAAAGTGAAGCAAGGTGTGGATGCTCACCATCTGGAGATCAGACTCCAGGCTTGAAGAAGGGCCTGGATTCCTTTGGTTTTTTGCATGGTTTGGGCAGAGCTGAATCAAAGAAGAGCAATGTGAGGAGTGTGGGAAATTTGAAAATGAACTGCTAAGCTTGGAAGAAGCTAGCCAAGAGCTGTCAAAAAGTAGGGAAAGCCTGCCTGGACTGTCTCCAAAGAGATTTGAGACTCAGTACATCTCAGCCATCTCAGTACATTGCTGGAATGAACTTGAGGCATGGCAGTGTGCCCAGGTTAGAGATGGCATCAGAACTCTGTTACAATCCATCCAAAATGAATTGCATATTCAGTCTAATGCAAGAACATGATGTGTCCTTCTCCAGAAGGAATCATTGTCCTTCACCCAGAGATCTGCATTGCACAGTGGATGCTGTACAAAGCTCCAGCGTACCCAAGCAACGCTTTCCTGTGGGGCAGTACAGGCAAATGCCATAAGCCTGGTCCCAGTTATGTCTTTTCTGAAACAAAGACATTTCTAGGTGATAGCAGGTGTTTTTGCTTGTCTTATCTCCTCTGAAACTACGAGAAATATTGTGTCTTGTTTGGTGATTTTTGTAGACAACATTTTCTGTTCTCTCTACATTTCATTTAGCCCACAAGAGCAGGGTCTTGTTTCATCTTTTGCCAAGAGCAAGAAAGGAGAAAATACTTCTCTGCCTCCTTAGTCTTTTTTTTCATCTTGATCATTTAAGACATTGTCACCTTGACAGACAACTGTCACCTGCTCTAGTACCACTGTCAGTCTCCCAAGCTGTGGAGGACATCATAGCCTCCTGGGGAAGGCAGAGAGTGAAGTTCTGCCCATTAGTTGAATAGAAAATCATCCACCTATGTCTGTGTTGGATGTTGCCAGAGTAAAGTCAATGGAGAAGCAGCTTACTATGAAATCCTATTTCATTTTGCTTATGGTAAACATTTGAACCATTCAAGGAGAATGTGATATTAGGAAATTACCCTCTGCTGCATGCCAGCTTCAAATAATTCTCAAACAGCACTGATAAAATCAGGAAATCTGTTTTTCTTACACTGTTTTCCCAAACAAGCTACTGAATTTTACTTTACCCTCTAGGTAATGTGAAATTTCAATCATACTACAGTGCTTGGAATCTAATATTTGGCTCTTTCACATCATTCATTATTTCACTGAGTCTCACATGCCAGTTTTTAAAAGGTTTGCTTTCAAGTCGTCCAAGGACAAATACATCTTTAGCAACATTTAATGACTCAAAATATCCTAGAGAGAAAACACTTGCTGTGCTGCTGGCTCTAGTAGCTGCACTGCTTCCCATGGGATGTTAAAGCCCGTCAACTTAGAGTGGGTGTTATGAGGACAAGCTTTCATAAATTGTCCTTACTACACTTCTGACTTGCTTTGCCTCTTCCCTTTTGTTTTTGTTCCTCGAGTGGCTGCAGCCTTTGCTCTCCAAATACTGTGCAGAGATTTGGAGTTATTTTAGTCTGGAGACGAGAAGGCTCAGGAGTGACCTCATCACTCTCTACAACTACCTGAAAGGAGGTTGTAGCCAGGTGGGGATTGGTCTCTTCTCCCAGGCAACCAGCAGTAGAACAAGAGGGCATAGGCTTAAGCTCTGCCAGGGGAGGTTAAGGTTGGATATCAGAAAGAAATTCTTCACAGAGAGAGTAATCAGGTATTGGAATGGGCTGCCCAGAGAGGTGGTGGACTCACCATCCCTGAAGGTTTTTCAGATGAGACTGGATGTGGCACTTAGTGCCATGATCTAGTAATCATAGTGGGGTTGGATCAAGGGTTGGACTTGGTGATCTAAGAGGTCTCTTCCAACCCAGCTGATTCACTGATTCTATTCTGTGATTCTATGATTTTAACATTTGGCCAGGAGGTCTCAGTAGATAATGAGCCAGAGGGACAAATACTAATTGCTCAGCCTCACTGAGAATCCTAGAGGTAGCGAGGTAGGGCCAGGAGCCTGTCAAAGGAACAGTTAAGGACAGCCCTCAAAAGCCTGGGAAGGAGAGAGCCCAGTGGGAAGAGGAGGAGCTGTAGGGCAGACAAAGGCCTGTGTTGGCTGCAGAGTTACAGAGCCTGTGTCCTCTCCTGCACACAGGTGACCTACCTGCTAAGGCTGTGTGTTCATTAAAGACAAGTAATGGAGGTGTGATGACCTATACAGCACTTAATGTGGGAAAGTGGGTGGTGGCTGAAGAAAGAATAGCTGATCAGGGTAGGAACATCTGCTCTTTGCTCCCCATTCACAGAGATGGGATCCTTCCAGACTTCAGCTTCCTCAAAGCAGGACCAGACCAGGGGATACAAACCCCTGGAACTGGCATATCTATTTATCCTTTCCTACTCAACCTTACCTGCCCAAGTTCTGAGTCCCCTTTGTCATCTTCTCTTTTCCATTATCTCTATTTCCATAGGCATATTCCAGATATCGCTTGCACTTACACCAAACTACTTGGAATTTTCAAGTTATGTTTCTCAGAGGGATTAAAAGGAATAACTGTACACAATGCAGAATGTGTTGAATACACACAGTACCTCTGATGGCTGGAGGACTTCCAGCTCCTGGCAGGCTTGGAGCTGTTATAGTTGTGTTTCATCCACAGGCTGGTACTGCTCAGGCCCAAACTGATCCATGGACACACAGATGAGCAATTTCCTCTTGTTGAAATGTCAGTGCAGGGGCAAATAATCACTGACAAGAAAAATTGGGCAGCTCAGATGTAAACCAGCTTATTCAGAAATCTAGGTCAGGATTTTTTTTTAATTTTGCCAATGTTAGGGTTTGATCTGGAGATATCTGCATCTGGTTCAAGTTCAATAACTGAGTTTATAGTTAGATTACCTAGAAAATCTTTAATTGTTTTTTTCTTTGCAATCGTGTATGTCCAGACATATCTTTGGTCTTAAGTCATTTGTCCTCCTTAGGCAATGCCAATTTCCAGATGATCTAAGTCAGTATTTAGATGTAAAAATGTTTGGAAATGTCATAGTGAGGGTTGGAGCATGGGGGAATTTGTTTTTTTCTTTTTCAACTTTTTTAAACTGCAGTCTTAGACAAACAACATCAAACCAAACTAAAAAGCTTGTTTTTCTGTATTGATCAAAATGTTTTTCAGGTGTAGGCAAGAATTGTCTGCCTTTTGTCAGAGAATGCAGCACGCGCAGACTCAGCTGAAAACAGTGTTAGCCAAAATGAGCAAGTAAGCAGTAAAATGAAGCACAGAGCATAGCTGGCCAGTTTCTCAGTTGAGATAGCTGTGAAAGACCTTTGAAATACTTATAGCAACAGAGCAAATTACACCGAAATAGCATGTTCAACACCATTCAGTTTAAATTTAACTTTCTAAAAGGTGTATTGAAATCTCCGGCTTGGAATTTGGCTCACCTGATTTTACATTCTGCAATGCCTGTCCTGCACTCAGGGCTGGGAATAGCTTTGCTGCTGAGGCCATTGCTGCCACTTCTCCATCCGCTTTATTGGCCAATGTTCAAATTTTATTTCTTTAGTTAAATTTTATGGTTAAACATTATGTATGGGCACACCTCATTTGAACAGTTATAGCCATAGAGTTTAGCCAATTTATGGTGAGATAGCCTACTCCTATCAAGGAAGGGATGGAATTCACTGAATTAATATAAATTCCTTGAGGCAGTGGCTGCATCTGAGCAGCACTAAGGGGAACCAATCCTGTTATATTATGATAGTTCAGAGTTGTACAAGCGTTGCCCTTTTCAGCATGGTAAAATCCACATATGATGCATTTTAAGGTAAATTGAATCTCTTTTTTTTATGGTGGATAGATGATGGGAATTATTGTTGTGTCTGTCTAATGTGCGTTTCTTTTGGCAGACAGCCTAGTCTTCAGAGGATAACTGAGAGCTCTCATATGCTGTTAGTGTGTTTTGCAAGGGTTCTCAAATCACATACAAACAGACCAACTCTTGCTCTGCAAGATGTGTGTAATGGCATTGATCCGAGTGGATGGTGCTCACATCCAGCCAGGAGAGAACTGGGCACATATTCTGTAAACCCACTGCATGGTGAGGGAAGATCCAGTCCCAGGAGACATATTTCAGTGGCATGAACTGCCTGCAGTCTTCCAGCCCTGGCTGCTCCAAAAGGCATCTTTTGCTCTCAGGCATATAGTTTTCTGTGCCTATTCTTTAAATACAAAATAAGCATTCTTACATCCCTGTCTGGTGATGAATCTCTGCTATTCAAGTTGCACCCATGTGAGGCAGTGAGAGCTGTGCAGCCACTGTACTTTCATTTGCATAGTACCTTTGCTCAGTGCTCTCCAGCCAAGCAAATTCTTTAGACTCCACTCCTTGAATCTTTTTTGACAGGTTTTATGAGGATATATAATGTGTCAGTGCCATAGCAATATCTAGCAATTGTTACACATAGATGTGGTCATTGAATACCCTGTAGATGAGCAAAACAGTATCAAAATAAGCCCTGAAAGAACAAAAAACAGGTAGAAACAAAGAAACTCCTGGACATCCTAACCAGTACTCAGGTCATCAAAGGATATTCTCACTGCCCACATGTCAAGTGTATGGGCAGCAGGGACTGCCAGCACTTGCTGCCTAACTTTCCTTCTTCAGACTTTTTTAAACATGCAAACATTATGAGTGAGGTTGTTCGGTCTCAGTCAATAAAATGATGAATTTGCAGGTTATCTCTTCTGTGTGTGCATTTGTGTTCTGGGATATTTTTGGAGGATGCCTGTTTTTCTCATTTTACCTTTCACCTTCATATGTGAACAGAGTATATTGATTATGACTGCTGAGTCTTGACTGCATCAACTCCTGTAGCCACATTTTCACTATATCTACATACCATATTTGGGCTTGTTTTCATCTGAAATGTTGTGGATGCTGCTTCTTCCATGGGATCTTACAGCCCCTCTGTCTCCTACTGTACTTGCCAGCTGAGTGGGGACTTGCTGTGCCTGTTGCAGTTCCTGCATGGTGCAATAAGTGGCTCTTCTGCAGAAACTAATTTTGTGTCCTTCCATTTTAACATAAATTGTTTCAACTTGGTTCTTTTAATTTAATCAATGGTCATATACTCACAGTTTCCTCAACCAAAAATTGTCCATTTGCACTCTCGCTAAGGCTACTTGTGAGTAGTTGAGATGGCATGATTGGCACTTTTCTCTGGCAGACCTTGTATTTCTGAAAAATTCCCTGCATAAGTATCCATTTCTTGTGTGTCATTAACCATACTGCTCTTGTATTTAATGTGATTAGCCCACAATACATTTGGGAATCCATCACAACACTTTACTTCTCTTCATTTTGAGAAGCATGACTTGTGTAAACTTCAAGAGTATTCCTGACATTACTGAAAGTTCCCTTTTATAGCTGGAGTTTATTGATAGGGATATGTTGATGCTTTCCTTTTAACTCTTACATGGTTGCTGTTGCTGTGTGGGCCAATACCTTTCCTTCCCTATCCATCTTCAGATTTTTCCCATGGGTAGATAACAACATGAAGCTGTCTTTATGATACATGCAGGTCTACTGCTTGCTATATCTGACAGACCATGTGATGGAGATGGAGCATGTGCTCTAGACATGACACATTATTGGTATTAAATAAGGCCAGGTCTGACACCGAGGTATCACTTCATGTTTCTCTATTGTTTCCCTGGTGCTTCTTTTCCCATTTCCTTTGCCAAGTAGCTTCTGGTTTTTTTGCTTTTAAGTAATACCTATAATCATAGACACATGGTTGTTCATATACCAAGCCTAATACCTAATACACCCTTTCAACTTTAGCAGACACTCTTCTTTGTTTTTATTTTCTCTTTTTTATTTTCTTTTTTTAAATTTTATTGTATTTTCCTCCTTTCCACAGTGACAGGATCTCATTAAACACTCCAGTTCTGGCTGAAGCTTCTAAAAGCAATACTGGTAAGGTTTTTTACCTTTTCTTAAAGGTCTCAGTTTTTCTAGAAAACAGCACAATCCTCTCAAAAATGTATTTTTCTCCCTACTGATGCAGCCGTCGAAGGCTCCTGCCTATGCTCTTACAACATTTTAACTTGAAAGCCGCATAGAAAAAATGAAATGCTCAAGGAGCACTAGATTTAGATAAGTTCAAGTAAGCACTTAGAAATAACTCTGAGATTCTGTGCTTCATCCCACTGGCACTGATTCTGTAGTAGAAGTACTCTTGAGGGGAGCACAAATTTTGTTTAAAGACCAGATGCAGACAATGGAACAAGACAGACAAGGGCTGTGGCAGGTTGTTGGGGTTTTGGTTACTACCTGGTATAAAAAACTGTTTCTTTGACAGATTTTTGCCTTTCAATGCTGTCTACTTCCTGTAACAACTCATCCCCAGCCACTTTTGTACTTGTGTTGGCTTATTGAGGCTTTGATTCAGCTCGGACTGCTGAGAGCAGGTGTTGAGAGCATGGCCTTGAGTGCTGCCATCTTCAGTGCTGAGATTTTTGCACATAGTCCTTCCTTGTGTCTGTAAGAAGAGCGCCAAAGCCTTCAACAGAGGGAGGGCAAAACAGTTAAGTTGGTGTGACAAGCAGTTATATGAAAAAGAACCTTTGATGGACCTCAGCCTTAAACTTGGCCTTAGTTCAGTAATGTTCCAGGAAAGTGGTGCATTTTAGGGTGCAGTGGGTTGTTTTGACTTCACCATCAACAGAAAAGGGGTTGTGTAAACTGTTTCAGTTAAATTACACATCTTTTGCTACTTGGAAGCTGTATTGCCATTATTCTTTCATATATTACTGATGTTGTTGTCTCTCTTCTCCTGCTCATCACATTAGAGTAAAAAAAAAAAAGTACCTTTTATGAAGCTTTTCTACTGGCCTGTTAATATTGTTGCTTCTATTCTGCTCAGCCTTTCTCCCTCTTCAACTACCTAGTGTAATATTTTGTTGGTTTAGACTGTACCCTATCATCTAATCTCAATTCAGAGGGTTAATCTTATGTGTGGGTTTAGTGTGAGATGGTTTGAGAGTTGTTTTAAAGTTGTTTGGGGAATTCACTGCATCATTTTCTGTACAGCCTCCAGTCCCATTTCTGAACTCAGCATGACTATGCTTGCAGGAACAGTAGCACCTCATTTTCTGTGGGGGGAGGGAACTCAGAAACTTCTTTTCCTGCAAATTATAGTTAATGCTCTAGTATAAAAGTTAAGTAAAACCATAGTTAATATTGCATGTACACATTACATTTTAAGGAATATATTCTCCATTCATTTAATGTGTGATTACTCCTCTTTGACATTAATTGGAATTCTGTGTAAAGGCTGAAGAGAGACCATCAGTGGTAATGTAAACTGAAACAAATCTCTGATATAATACAGTTTTAAAGAAAGAGTCATTCAAGCAACACTGCTGCAGTATCCAACTACTCTGTGTCTTTAACATCTAAAGGGTCCCCAGACTTTTAATAATTCTGTAGCAGGGTGTTATAATCCACCGCTGCTATATGAGGGCATTAAATAAATATTATCTGCTAATAATTTTCTGTAGCAAATATTTGAAGTGGGCTCCATAAGATGGCCTGAGCTCTGCTGCAGACTCCCAGCCCACACAGTGAACTGAGAAGGGTGGCCTCTGTGCACCTATAAAAAGTGACTGGCAAATTGATAAGAAAGATGTTAGTTTCCTGACTTGTACATCTTAGTCAGTTGAGCTGGAGACAAATTACAAGAACAGCAAGGTCTGACTGCTTCGTTATGCAACTGGGGAAAAAAAAATCCCTCTCTGTGTTGACAGACAGCTCCGGTGCTCTATTCTGCGGCTCAGCTGGAAGAGGCAGGAACAGGGGCTGCTGAAGCACAGCTGCTTCCCCGCGCTGCGCCGGGATGGTCCCTGAGCGCTGTCGCCGCATCTCTTCACCCGCGGCCTCGGAGCGGATCCTGCCCGCGGTCTGCAGAGCGGCGGCACAGACCGAAGCCTCCCTCACGGTAAGACTTTCCGAGACCTATCTTTAGGGGAAAAGAAACATTTATAACGTATTCCACTCTCCACTCTCTCCACCTAAGTCCTTCTTTTACAATGGTACCCGTAAGGGTTATTGCCTTTAGTCAATTTTCCCAAGTGGGATCACTGCTCTGATTCCATCATCATGCAGTCACACCAGCGGTGGTACCAGCACAGCAGAGAAGAGCATGGAGTAAGACGGGCACGTGGGATACATAAGTTGCCATTACTGCTGAGAGAAATACTCCTTTATCTCAGCTTTGATAACACTTTTCTCCTTGAAAGCATTCCTTCCAAACTCACTTCTTCTGTAGGACCTCAAGTGCCAGTTGTTCTTTGTCATGCAGTGTGTTATAACAGTGGGAAAACAGTCATATACACCTTCAAAATGAGAAATAAACAAGTGGCACTTCTGATATACCTTTTTGTTCTGTTTTAGTTTAGTTTTCTTAGTGATAAATCTTCAATTTCCTTCTATCTGATGAAATTCACTCATAGAAGTTAAGTCCAGTTTCTTAAGCATACACATACACAGATCAGGATTTATTTACACTAAATATTTTTTGCCTGTTTTAAATGGAGTTAATTGCTAATTAGCTTGATCTAATTAATGGTAGTGAATGCAAATTTACACCTTCCCTAAAAATTTATTCCAGAAAACAAACAGTTGTGTCTGGTCTCTGCTTGTTCTAGGACAAGCCAGGATGAGGCACAGGCATTTGTGACTTGCAAGAAATGATTACAAGGGGGGTAGATTTGCATTTTCATCATGTTCTAACTATTTCATGTTAAATGACAACCAATTAAACAAATGCAGAAGACAACCAAAACATCTGGCCTAGGCAAGATAAGAAGCATGTTTGAAACAGAATGTTCCCACATGGTGGTAACCCTCAGTCAAATAGTGTGAGGTGGTGGGATGGGAGAGAGGGTCTGTGGTATGCTGTACTTTGAAGTGTTTGCTGCAATCAGATTGGACTTATTTTGTCTTCTGCAAAGTTTGATTTACTATATAGAAGTGAGAAATTGAGTCTTTTCAGAGTTCATTTAAAAAAAAAAAAGAAAAAAGCAAACCTAGATCTGCTATTAGAATATAGCATGGTTTGCGGTTTCTACATTACAATTTAATCAGACTGCTGTAGCACTCAACACCTCAGTTCATAGTAGGGCTGTGGTGCAGAGCTATGTTTTTCAGCCTGGGATAAATAAACTTTGTAGTTTTGGCTGTAGTAGAATACCATTGAGGGGCAGAAGCAGAGGGAGGTGAACATTTCTGCCACTGCGCAGGTAAGCAGAACTGATAAACCCATAAAAGAAGAGAAGAAATTTATTTTTATTTTTAAGTGCTAATGATATCTGATAGACCAAGTTAATTCTCTTAACTATATAAAAATGTGGGGAGGAGAAGGGAAAGGGTGCTTTGCATCAGGATTATGATGAACAGTCACAGTATTGCTGCTGTGAAGATCAGAGGAAATAAATCTGGGGCAGGCAAAGAGACTCCCTGGTAAAAAAAAAAAAAAAAAAAAACACCAAAAAAACCCAAAAAACAAAAAACCACAACAGGCATTGGAAGAGAAGCATTCTGTATTCTGTATGGCTCTGTGGCCTCTGAAGTTCAGTACAAAGGAGGAAATGGGGTATTTTCTTAGTTTTGTCTGGGTTGCAAGGAGAGCAGCTATGACTCTGTACATTTTTTCTCCACTTTAAATTCTCACATCCCTTTCCCGCTTCCAAAATGGTATCTCATTTCCACTCACAAGTTTCTCCCTTACCTGTGCTTCAAAAATGCTGTGGTTAGTCTCATATCATAAATAATGTCACCAAATGGATCCAGTTTACCACACTGATTCCATGAGAATATTTGTCTGAGAAAATGCATGAAAACATTTGTGAAGGGCAATGTGTGCATGCTATGTGTTAAATTACAACCCCTCAGCACATAAACCTTAATGTTGTGGCAACTGGTGTGCTTAAGCCCTGGAATATCCTGTGGAGATGGAGGGAGAGCATCACTGCCTGGGCATGTGCCAGAGCCCTCCAAAACTCAGCCCAGGCACTGCAAACTGGAAGTGAGAGAGTGGTAGTGAAAGCTAGTTAAGATATAAACCATTACCTATCCCAAAAGATATAGTTTGGGGAAGTCATACTGAATTCAACTGAGTCTATGGAAAACAACTCCTGGAGTCATCGATTTTTTGTCATAAAAGCCCCAAATTATGTAAATGCATTGCTGAAGTTTAATATGCTTACATTTTTCATGAAAGCATATTTATATCCTCATACATCAATGTGGTAATGTTTAGTAATGTTTACAATGCTTAAAAGACCGTAGGCTAGTGAATAGATGAACCATTGCACCTGTTTTACTAGAATTAAATTCTTTCTGAGTTTGCTGTTTATTAAAATGTATGTTTATTTTTAAAAAGCTTACACTGAAAAAAATAATCCTTCTGACAACTTTTTTTTTCTTTTAACATTCACTGAATAACTACCAATGTGTCTTTCTGAGGGTTCTTGTGCTTTGTCTTGGAATACATTGCCATTTTGTCAGCACCTTACTATGCATGCAAAACCTTCAGTATGTGAAGCTGCAAGAAAGCAAACTGTGTATTTTCAAACACTTGTTGAAACTCTGGTCCTTGCTTTGGGCCTCCTGCAGCATTATTCTCTTCTGATTGCTGTTCCTGATGCTTTTACCTGCTGCCTCTGCATTTTAAACCTTGTGAAAATGGTGCAACATTGTGCATTGTTGCTATTTTAGCCAGTATAAAGAATTATGTAAGTACAAAAGTACTTGCCAAGGCTTTTTTCTGAGTTGTTTGTGGCAGTTTGGGAGTGCAGGCTTGGGTCTGGCAGGCTTGGGTTTGGCAGGCTTTTCAGGTGAAATGTGGCTGTATCTGAGCTCAGAATTCCCTGAGCTCGGTAGATCATATTCTCATAACAGGATTCATTAAGGGTACTCTGGGGTGTGCATGCTCCAAGAGTGCATATTTGTCTTCCCTCACTGCTATTTGTAGGGCTTCTTTCAATTTTTTTGCCAGGTGACAGCGTTTGCATTTGGCCTACTTTGATTATTATTAGATTCTTTCTGTGTCCCACGATTGACTCTTTTCTGACTCTTTTCTTTTTCTGCTGTGTAAGATGTCTGAAGTCTTTCACATGTGTTATTTAAATATTTGATCTCTTCCATTAGTTTATCTGCATGCCTTGTTTCACTCTTGAGCAATAATTTCAAATGTTTCCAAGGCCCATAACATTCTGTAAACCTACTGAAAGAGACCAGTAGTATCTGGCAAGAAGCTAACTGGGAAATGTCAACTTGCCATAATGGTGCTAAAAGACACCATCCTGCAAGGGGCTAAAGCCTCCTTAACATATACTAACATGGCAGGATGTGAGAAGATCATGCTTTGTAGCAATTTTGTCAGCTGGGGGAAATAATGAGGCATTGATAATTTGGCAGTGTTGGCAGCCAAGTATTCTTATGCAGTTATGATTTTAATATCAGCCAAAATCTGCTATATCCTTACCATGATTTAAGGTCTCTTTTGAACATTATTCCTGTATTATTTCAAAAATTCCTTCCACAACAACCATCCAGACCTTTGGACCAAAGAAAATGTGGGAAATTATTGAAGTGTTATAGAAATGCTTGTGTTTCAGAATTGGGATGGGAATTGAACATCAGCATTGTTTGAATGCAGAGATATTTTTGGAGTTTGGGAAAAGGTGGGTGGTGGAGAAGCGAGGAAGAAGAATACAGATTATTGATTTCCTATTTACAAGCAGATCATGTCATACACTACAATCAATAAGCTGTTCACTCACATTTCTGCATGAGTGGAGCACACTGTGAGTTACCATGGTGTATATTTTTATTTAAACAGCTGTGTAGATGACCTTACATAAGGGTCAAAGCTGGTGAGCTAAAGCATGTTGCAAGTGAAATTTTGATGGGATATCTGCTAGCTAGTGAAATTATACTTTCACAGGACTAAGCAATTTAATATAAGTATTGTAGCCAAGAATCAAATTCCTTTACACTGTAAAAATATTTCTGAGTTCATTGAAGCATCAAACTATCTGACTGGATCATAGCCAGAAGATAACTGAACTAACTTGGGCTTGTATAGGCTGGAAGCAATGAAAAAGCTGTTCCTGGAAAGTGTAGTTTTGAGAAAATATCTAATTCAATTACCCTTTCAATATGGATTATTGGAGTCTGTCTCTTAATTTTTTTAACCAAAGTCACAGGACAGCACTCAACAATTCAGAGAAAAAAGCATAAATACCCAACATGTATTCTAGAATACATTAAAAAAACCCCAACAAACAAACAAACCTCCTTAGCAGGCTCATTACATTCATTAGATTATGAAAAGACTAAAATATGTCTACGAATGTTGTATTCTTCTTTCCTCTGCTGGACACCAAATACACATTGTATTCCCAGGGTGACTGAAGCTGTTCAAATTCCAGTATATAAGTCAGATACCAGATATTTTTGTTCTTGACAAGCCAAATTTTCATTTTGATGTGATTTTTCCTTTTTATTTTATTTTATTTACTCATTAAAATTTTTGAGAACAAGAATAGGAGGGACATTAATAGTCTGCAAAGCAGAAATTGTCTTACTGATCTGAAAAACTGAACTCAGCACTACCAATATCTGAGTCACCTTTTTCAAATTTATTAGAGGTATTCAGCTTGGAAATAATACAGGTGGTGATGCATCAATTCGCTCTCAACCACCAGAATTAAAACGTGTTTCAGGTCAGCTAAGACTGTTAAAATGTTGCTGTGTCCAGGCTAGTAAATCCTGCATCCTAGGGCTCTTCTGATAAGGGTAGCACTTAAGCCTGTTCTTTTCATTAGGACTTCAATATATTGAAATTTGCAAAGCAGAGAAGCCCTGAGGTCAGTATTTATCCCAAAAATATGCTCAGCAAAAATAACTGGCTCTGAAACAGTACTTCAGGTTTTGGTTTAAACAGTTTTTTTACAGGAGAATTTACTTTGGATCCTTAAGAAAGTGGGGAAAATGCAGGCATATGTATGTCAGCTCACAGACCATGCCTGGTCTCCAGGTCTGCCAGCATGACAATGATGATTGTAGGGAGAATTCAACTGGCTCCAGAATAACTGAAGCTGACAGCCAGTATGGAACTGAAGAACATCTGCCTCATTCAAGGAGGAGAGCTATGCAGGAAATTAGTAATGGTGTTTGCTGTATTTTAGGAATTACCTAGCTATGATAAAACATGGATATAAGATGACAGTTGCAATGCAGAATGGTTGTAAGCTAAGTGGGAACCGGCTTTCCAGAACAAGCAGTTTTTGTTGTTGCTATTTGTTCTTTATGGCTTGAGTTGAATCATCCAACTGCTGAGTCATTTTGTTTGCTGCCTGTATGGTTTGTGAATTTAAGAAAACAGAATATAGTTCTTTTATGCACCAAGAATTATTAAAGTGAAATAATATGGGCTTAAATACTCTGTTGAATTGGATCCAGAAGGTTCAACATCTCATGGGACTCATCTCCTGAGAAATAACTCCTTTGGAATCTGGAGACTAGTTCTAGCTACTTAACATAGAAGAACCTTATTTCTGCCTGTATTTTTGAAATTACCAAAATTTCCAGACTGAGAAGTAAAGTCTCATCACAGGGCACAAAATGAAAGTTGTGTTTCCATTCCCTTGATATTTACTTGTGTAGAGATTATGGCAAATTACGTTGCATCACTTTGTAATACATAGAACTTGCCATTGTTCAGCTTGGGGAACAGAAGGCTGTAGGCTCCAATACCTAGAAGGGCTGCAAGAAAGCTGGAGAGGGACTTTTCACAAGGGGTTTTAGTGACAGGAGAAGCGCAGTGACTTCAAACTGAAAGAGGGCAGGTGTAGAATAGATATTAGGAATGCATTCTTCACTGTGAGGGGGAGGAGGCACTGGACCAGGTTGCTCAGGGAAGCTGTGGGTGTCATCCCTGGAAATGTTCAGGGCCAGGCTGGATGGGGCTTGGAGCAGCCAGGTCTTGCCAAAGGTTCCCTGCCCATGGCAGGCAGGGGGGAACTAAATGATCTCTAAGGTCCCTTCCAACCCAAATTATCCTATCATTCAATGAAAATATTGCTATTATGTAGAGATTTTGGTGCAGACTTAATTGATTCGGAAAAGTATCAATTCCTGTAATTGACCAGCAATCCGATTCCTGTTTTAGCAGCTTTCCTTTTAGAAATTTGACAGAAGTTACTCTCTGCTGTTGCTGGTTTGGAAGGCATTCAAATGTCTGAAGATGAAGTTAGACATGTGCTATGATGAAAGTCTGACCAGAAAGATTTGCTGAGAGAAGCAGATCAAACTGTGGGCCAGAGTCTGGGTCTTGCTGAAGGTCCGATAGCAGTCACGGCCGGCACTGAAGCGATCACAAACCCACTCTAAAGAAGCCATTGAGATATGCTGCCTGGACTTAGGCCAGCTCCTCTTTTTTTTACAGCGTTCCAGTCTCTCTTTTCAAAAGTTGCCTTTTATCTGCCTAGTGGATTATGGCTAAAAGTGAAGCAGGATGGGCCTAGAGCCAGGACAACTTCCCTATGAGCACTACCAGAACCAAGCCTGCAAAATAAGCACTAGAAACCAATGGTGAGAGTATAAATTGCAGAGGTTTGTCTGTGGCCATGCCCAAGGAGGGCCAGGTTCAGCTGGCTTTATGCTGTTCCATCTTGCCCACATACCTCAAAGTTCTTATCAAACAAAACCTGATATTGGATGCTAGTTTGTGCTCTTAATTTATTTAGAGTTCATTTCATTAAGTGATTTTTTTGTCAGACAATCATCAGGGAAGAATTAATTATTTTCTTCTCAAAGTTATCTTTCTCCTACCTTTCCATCTAGGCATATTTGGGATACATCTATGTTATGTTTCTGAGTTCTAGATGTCTAAATTTAAAATGTTGATCTCATTCCTAAGCCAGAATTCCATAAATCCAAAACTTAAATTTCAAGGAAAGTTGTTTTGTTTTGCTTTTGGTTTTGTTTCCTTTGTTTATTTTTAAAAGGCAGCAAGCTTCTCCTAAAACGTTAGCTAATTGTTTTTCTACTTATTGTCTATTGATTATACTATTATATTTCAAGTAATCTTGCATCTGATTATCTCTAAGCACTATAAATATGGCCAATACATATGTTGTGTGATTTCATTATATCCACTGGTGACTCAAAATCCAAGCTGATGTAACTGAAAGCAGAGTCTGAACCATCCGTTGCATTTTGTTCTACTACTGCAGAATTTGGATGTGAGGCAGTCTCCCTGATCTCACGTGAAAGAATGTGCACTTTCATAAAACAGATTTTCTCATATGAGATGAAGGATACAGTGAGCAATAAATTAGTTAGTGAACCAAAGCTGACTTGAAAATTCTTGCTGTAGTCACAAAAAATCCCAAAGTTTTTGTTGCTTGATCATAAAGAATGATATTAGAATACCTGACCTTGAGATCCCATCCCTTATTGTAAGTCTTCCAGAAAGCACTTGAGTAAAGCTTAACTTGAGCTCTTTCAGAAGGGAATTCAGAGCACCTGCCTCCACTGACAGGAAAAGGGTCTTGGGAGCTTTGCTAACCAGATTTCTTGGCAAAATTAGGCAACTAAATTCAGAAGGAAATAATGCTTCTTTTCTCCTAAGGGTTAAGCAGAGAGACAAATTTCCTTAGACAGAGCCTTGCAGGATCAAAGAATATTAGTCAGACATGGTATACAATCCTGTAACTTTCACATGCTTTTCCCCTGTGATTCTACTGAAGTAAGGCCTATGTTTTTATTTGTTAGTGTGCAAGTATAACATTATATTATTAGGTATCTGGACAAGGTCTATAACGAACCTGTCACTG
This sequence comes from Pithys albifrons albifrons, assembly GCF_047495875.1. Taxonomy (NCBI): domain Eukaryota; kingdom Metazoa; phylum Chordata; class Aves; order Passeriformes; family Thamnophilidae; genus Pithys; species Pithys albifrons. Next base: position 24,679,135 of record NC_092465.1, on the reverse strand, counting down.
TCAAGATATATCTATCAGAAGCAAAACATGGACTTCATAGCTCCTTCTCTTATAATTCAGTAGAAACCAGATATGAAATTCCATTTTAGATGGCTGGGTTATCCTGTCCAACCTTTTTCTGCTGCCTCAGACCAACTTGTTGTCTCCTGTGTCCCACTGCCAGTCTTGCAGAGATGTCACTGATACCTTAGGATATCTCAAATGTCACTAAACAAACACATTTGAGCCACTGAATCTCACCTTCTCCATCTAGAATATAAATATTTCATTTCAGCCATACAAATTGATGTGAGATACTGCCACAGAGATGTTCCATCCTTAACAAAAGTAGCTTCCAAGCCATTGTCATGTCTGATGGAACCTAAAAGCCAATCTAAATTCTTGTTGTTTGGGTGTGGGATATTTTTGCAATTCAGAACTGAAGAAGTGATTCCTTAGCAAATTTGGTCATTGCTTCAGGATGCAAAATACAACTGTTACAAAACAATTAAATACCTCAAGAAAAATGTGGCAGTTATTTGGACCTTGTGAATGCTTTGTTAGTGTCTTTGCCATATTGCTTTACTAACCTCAGCAACACTTGGTTCTATTGCCATAAGCTATAATAAATCACATTTGGAAAGCAAATATTCCTCCCAAATTAAAAAGGCAAACATCTACAGTTCAGTTGCAGTAGATAATGTTTCTTGTTACTTACTCCATTTCTAATGTAAACTACAGGCTTCCTCAAAAGCTCAAACCTGACCCAGGGAAAGCTTTTACATCTTTGTACACTCATCTTTTGGAAATGTGCTCTACAGGGAGGTGTTTATAAAAAATAAGAAATATGTTAGAGCTTTTAGTGATAGAACTTAATCACCAAAAATAAAATATACCCCTATTTAAGACAATGAGAGCATTGCCATTGCATCAATGAAGCCAGAACTAGGATGCCAGACTGGACTTAGCTGATTTTTATTAAATGAAGACTGGAGTTTCTTGCAGATCATTCAGAATCAACTCTAAAGCCAAATCTCTGGTCTACTATATGTTAATGACAAGGAAGTGGAAAAGATCTGAAGGGTAATGAAAATATTTTATATTAAAAAAACCCAACAAAACAAAAAAACCCAATAAAACTGATATATCAACATATCCAAAAAAATAATTTCCTCTGTGGTCTTTTTCTTTTCTGAACTTGAGTTTCAAAATCATACTTCATATCACTTAACACAATGTTTCTCTACTAACAATTGAAAGCTCCTATAACTTCAAGTAAATCTGCCAAAATTTTACAATCTACTCTGAAATTTTCTGCCTGTTTCATAATTTTTAATGGATACATGAATATATGGACATGTTGAGTGTTCTTATAATGGTTATAAATACTCTTGGCCCAATCCAAAGGTTCTTTGGTCTCTGTGTATGTCTCTGCTGATGGCAGGGGCCCTGAGCCTGGCTCTGCCACTTAAACTAGTGCTTAACTTCAGGTACAGGAGTAGAGGACTGGCATCAGAAGGGCAACTTTGTGTGTAGATAATTTCTAGGTTATCTACCAGTTCCTTAGAGGAAAGGAATTAACTTAAAAATGTGCTTAGATTTCCAGAGCTTCAAGGGCAAAAGCCAAGCAAATCAGTAAGACCTAGGGCATGATATAAAAGGAGCTAAAGCTTCAGATACAGAAAATTTCAGATTCAGAGCACAAAATTTATTGTAACTGTGACCTTGTAGAACGTTATCAACAGAACAAATCCTGCTGAAAATATTTTAGGTGTCAGGTGCGATTACAGACAATAAATTCAGGAGATAGTTGATAGTTCTATTTTAGTTTAGAGGAAAGGTGGGGGGGTTTTGTTCAATAACTTACAGGGTTTTTTCTCAGCTACATTATTGACTAGGCTGGCACTGCCAAAGAGCCATCAGAGAATTGTTTAAAATTTTTCATGATCAAGAACTGTATAGATTCTGGCTTTTAGCAAGCAACATGGAGAGAAACAGGCTAAGCAAACCTGATGTAACTGGAGAAAATCCAGGAAGGCAGTACAGTGTGCAGTGTTTACTCCAGCAAATATAACAGATAAAAGGACCATTTTAATCCTGGGTTCAAGTCATTGATAAAAGTCGGTATAAGAGCTATCATTGTCCTGCAGAGATAGGTGGGAAAAGTGCAGTACAGACAGTCAGGAAGATCTCTGCCCAGAAGGGCCTCAAACAAGAGCTGACAATGTTAATGGAAATTGACAGGTCTGATTCTTCTTTAGGTTATCTGTGTCCTCAGCAATTTCAGTCACTTCTACTTTCATTCACTAGGATTCAGCATCATCTTCTAGCAGTCAGAGCTAGATTTCGGTCCAGCATTAGGAGTCTTGGAGAGCTTTAGCTAGATGTGCACATCTCTGTTCTATTCACTATAGCTCAGCAAAAAGTTTTGATTTTAACTGGAAAATTCATAGAAATTTGTGGGTTTGTTCCTAGATAAGCTAAGTCTTTTCATTATTGCAAAAGTAAATATCTGTTAGATTTTATCTGTTTCTTTGGCATATCTATTTACCAAACTCAAACTGAATCGTAAAAAATATGGTGAATTGCTACTACAGTAGGAGCTTGCCCAGAAAAATTAATGTTTAAAAATGACAGCGAAGAGTCCTATAGGTTGTATGACTTTGCCATGTACCTCAAGTATTTTTGGATCCCAGACAGTACATTAAGAAGTGACAGATTCATGTAGTTTAGCTGGTGATTTATAAAGTTTCCTAGCTGATTTAATAGAGTGCTAGAAAGCGTTGTTGTTCAACCAAGTAAAGAGAATCATAAAATGGTAATGAATGTTATGACAGCTCATGAATATTTCATTTGGGGTCTCTTTCAGATGCCTGTTAGTTTATCTCAAGATCTAGGAGTATACTGCACATAAATCTGGTGGAGGGTAGAAGTGCATAGGAAGCAAAGAGACAGAGAGGAGAGGTTTGGTGAGAGCAACATGTGTTTGAACAAGTGTCTCAAAAGCACTGGATCTCAGTTAAGTTCCCTACAAACTGGTCATAAACTGTAAAGTATCCAGGCCATCAAGCAGTGGTCCTGATATTTCTTCAGTTTCTATTTGAACATTTAGAAACAATTTTGACATGTTTTCCATGATTTCTGAGAATACTGGTTTACTGTAACTTTGGAGGAAGGTTTCTGTTGAAAAGGCCACGTGCATTCCCAGCTCATCAAGTGTTTCTTACATATGCTGACCACAGCAACACACAATGGGGACAATTTTAATAAGGTAAATCTGGAACAAAGGCTCCTAATTTTTCATCCTTAACATCCCAAAGCAGGGAATGTCCTCTTTATGCTACTTTAAGCCTTTCATGGGTATATTTAGCCTACAGTCAATTATGTATTCCATTGTGAATTTTGTTGAATACTTAGAACTGAATTATTTGTGCGATCTAATGCCAAATATTAATGAAATAAAAAAGGAATTTTTTGCCATGTGAGCCGTATTTCACTGTCTGTTGATCCACATGGGCAAGATGGACCTGCCTTTTCACAGCAGTGCTGCCTACCATGAGGTGAAAATTCTTCTGTTTCCAGTTCCTTGGTTGGCTGTCAGTGATGAACCCTTTTGACACAAGGCGCTTATAACTTTATGGCTGAAGGCTTGCACAAAACGAAGCAAGAGCAACATTTGATGACAGGTCAGCAATAGCACCATGCCAGAAGTTTTGTTGAATGGGAATTACTCAGAAGAGGTGAAAACAAACCTGAAAGTCTTGAAGGGGCTTACACAGGTGGTTTTTAGGGTTTTTTGACAGTGTTTGCATGTGAAATAAGATTGAATTCCATCGACAGACAACTGTGACATGAAGGTTCTGTTTTAGCTAATAAATCCTTTCAGTGTTAGCCTGTGGAATCCAAGATTCAGTTTGTTTTGTATCTATGGGAAAGATGAGTTTGTACCAAAAATGAAAATGCTCTATTTACAGTGATTTAGAAGGAAGATGTTAGGACAGATTCTCTGCCACTAACTGTGTCATGGAACTACTTTGGACCATTTGACACCATCTGAAAGACAAGAAGGCAGAAAGGGCATTGTTTGAAAGCTGTGAGGCTTTGCAGTTTGTCTGGTTGAATCAACAGTTGTGAAGGGGCTCAGTTCAGTATCAAAATCTCTGTAGTATAAATCATTATTTACTTTGAGTAAAAAGCCTAGAAGTTCAAAAATTAATTTACTTTTATCAAATTAATTTGGAGCTGCAATACAAACAAAAATACATGACCTCCCTTGTCCATCATATTTCATTATAACCAGCATGGGCAACTGTGGTGTAGGCTTACATATGCAAGCCCAAAGAAATATTGTTTTTATTATCACGTCTTGGACAGTAATAAACTGATAAAACAATGTTTGCAATTTTTTTCAGTGATGACTTCTGAGACAGTTTGATCTATATTTCCAAGATGGACAAAGAAGTCTGAAAATATTTGTGAAAAATTACTTGTTCAGTTCTGGTTTGTGTCAAGGATTGTTCTGCAAACTAAAGGGAGAGAGATATGCTGTCTTAGCAGATTTGACTTATGTGTACAGTAATTTGTTTGGCCACTGTTTATTACTTAATAATCAATCTTTATTATTACATTAATTCTAATTGGGATATGTGAAACATGCAGTGAATTGACCACATGACATCAGCTTACTTGCTGAATAATTTAAGCTATTTCCTTCTAATACCATAGGCTGGAATGTCACTACTTCTTGGCTGTCCTAATATTCTACTTATATTGATGTTATTTCACTTGTTATTACCTTCTTGACATGAAATTATTTTTCAAATATAGAAATCTTGCTCAAATATTTCCATATGACAGAATCCTGCATTAGTCTATAATGTATCATAATAACAAAACAGTGCCACATAAAGCAAATTATTTGTTTTCTAACCTGTGTCAGCCTTCACAGTAAGGGGACAAAAGATGCCAGAAGGAGAATTTTGGCCTGCATATTTTTTATATATTCTTATCCATTTTTACAGAATGCAAGGAATAATCTTGCTGATAATGGAGAGGCTGCAAATGCAAAAGCATTAAATGGCCAGGGTGATTTATCCCACTTCACACTGCTTTATAAGCAGTATGTATCACTCCTGCAAGTAGACTTCTGCTTAAAGAATTGTAAGAAATATATCTCACTATTACTTTTATTGATAAAACAGACAAACCACCTTAATTCATTCTTCATCCAGAGTCTTTTATCACAGCATGGTTGTGATTAGGATTCTGATCACCCTGTGTGCCACTCTGAGATTGAGAGGCTCTACCTACTCATCTATTATTCTTCACAAAGCAAAGCTCCAGTGTACCATCTGTTTTCTTACTGAATCTTGCATGTAGCTGCAAAGAGCTGGTCACCAGAGATTGAGTCTGGCAAGCAAAGCTCTTGGTTTGCTTGGAGACAGATAAGTGTTTGCTCCTATTGGCCTGTTTAAGTTTCAGGTGAAAATAAACTACTGTTCTCTGCTGTATTTCAATTTATATTTGATCTGGTATTTACTTATATTTAACCTTTATTTAATTTAGATCTGATAGTAATTGATTTTGTATTTTTTCTTGCTTTTCCTCCAACCAAAAATCACTTGCAAAAATACCCCAAAGGAGCCATAGATGACCATCCTATAGAGCTTTAGTAGAGGACAGGTCTGTTTTGCATCTAATAATAAAATCTGGAGTAACAAAGGCTGTTTTATGATGGTGATGCCTGCTCCTTTGGACACGAGGAACAGAAATGGTTTCTGGTGTCATCATGCTTGGACAAAACACAGTATCAACAACCCACTAGATATACCTGAATGTCACCAAGCTCTTCTTCACTGGGTGATATAACCACCTTTGCTTTATTTTGAGAATGTAGGATTGCAGGGACCAACTGACTCGCCCAGGCCCTGCCAATTCACATTACATTGTACACAGTTGAGGGGCAGAGCGCTGAACGCTGAACACTGTGTAGGGTTGGATGTGCCCATCTCCAGGGCCTCCCTGCACTGTGTACCACTGTCTTCTACTGCACAGAGGTGTAGCTCTACCAGGCTCACTGCCACTGAGCATTCCTCATCTTCCTTGAGGTTTGTTTTTTTTTATTTAAACTACACAAGTCTATTGGAGCTTCACAACCTGCAGTATTTCATAATAGTCTGTGCTATTCCCCAAAGAGCAATAAAAAGTAGCTTTTGAGGCTCCTCTTTTTGATCCATTATTTAGAGCCTAATTTGTGCTGTCTGCAATCCCCACATCAGTGCCAGTGGTCCTGCAGCTCTGTAAATTCCCTTCAGGACTAGACTAAAATCATAAATCCTTTTTTTAGGAGGTATTTAGATATCATCATAGCACAATTTTTTACAATCTGCTTCTCTTACCATGGATTTGATTTTCATAGTAGGGAAGGACTGTCTGAGGAAACAACTCTATTTTTACTGACTCTCAGCTTCCAGATTAAATTTTTACTTGGCAACAAAACTTCCTTTCCCAAGATGATGGTTAGACTGTATTGGTCCTGGGCTCAACTCAAGCAAACATTTGTGTTTGTACAAAACCTGGCTATTTTCCCCATATGTTCAGTAGGACTCTGGGAACTGAGCCATACAGAGTCAGCAAGACCTGAAGTCATTAGCTCTGGGCAGATTCTCCATCAAGCAATGCAGGTTATTAGACTATGTCAGTAGTAGCAAGGGAGTTTATTTTTGCTTCATTGCTGTAAATGACAGCTTTATATTATCTGCACACTTGGGTAATCAATCTTTTTTTTTTTTGTCTCCTAGAGCAGGGATAAAACTATCCTTTTCCTTAAATATGCCAAGGCCTTTTTCACTTCCATTTAATTCTTTTTGTGATATGCGGTGATTTGCCTGATACAGCAGGGCAGTGATGCCACAGTCTGACACTGCATTATTAGGATTCATTCAGATGCTTGACAAACCTTGTCACTGACCCAGTCTTTAGCCCCAGCACCTTGCAGTCTGAATGCCAGTGATGCTGCGTGGTGCAAACCCAGGGAGAGATGGGCATGCTGCTGGCAAGGCTTGCACAGAGGTTTTGCAAGCTTCATCTTTGCACCACCAAGGAATTTTGTGAGGGCTTTGAAGCAGCACAAAAGGCAAATTTGTTGAGTAAGAGAGTGAGGATGCATATGAAAGTTACACAAGAGGCAGCATTACTCCCCTTCCTGCTGGGTGAAGGGCTCTTGCAAAGGGACTCAGAGGTTTGATCCCTACTTCAAAGACTACAGGCTTGTCTTAGGTTAAGTAGTCCTTGAAAAGTTCATCCAGAATGCTGCTCAAAGGAACACCCTAGACATACAAGCTGTAATGCTATATTACCTCGTTTCACCCCACAGTACCCCTCTGACATTTTTCTTTTTTTTTTCCTTCCCTCCAACTTTTTTGGTTTTGTTTTTGTTTTTCTTCTCCATTATTTTTGATGTTGAGTAGCTGCAGGAACAGGAAGCACAAGGTTTCTCAGGACACCTAGAAGCAATTGTTTCTTAAGTCTTCGGGTAGAAACTAAGAATCTCATTCTGCACATTATATAAATAGCTGGGCAGAACAAAACCCTTCAAAGAGAGCAAAGTCTGAAGATTAAAAGTAGTTTATAAGAAATTAGTCAACAACAAGGTGAGATTTACTCAGGTAGTTATTCAGCTATTGACCTGGGGACTATATATATTGGTATCAGTACTAAAAGTGTAGATGGAACAAACAGAACTTTTTTTTATTATTCCATCATGGCTATCCCATCCAGCTGCCTCCTAAACTCATCAGTGCCACTGGCCCTTGCTGGAGTAAGGACATGTGTATCAAAGGAAACCAAATGACATCAGGCCATTTACTGTTATCTCTGAGGCTCATGAGGCTGTGAACATTTTATCAAAGAAAGAAGCTTCAGTTTAAGACTGAAGTCATTTGTTATATATACAGGGACAGACAGGGCAATGGAGGGATCTCCCTGCTCTGATTTATGGTCTCCAAAGCAGCAACAGTCTCAGAGACATAAGCTTCTGCTTCTGCCAGAACTGGTAGCTCCTCTCTCTTGGCAGGTGTTTCAGTTATCTCCAACACTTACATTTCTTTACTCAGGACCTCAAACCTTGTTTAACCACCTCATATCATGAGATGACAAGGTCATGTTAGAAATTTGACCAACTGACCCAATTTATGCCTCTGAGATCATCCACATTACAGTGTAGAAGTTGAGGAATGCTTCTCCTGTAACTCTGGGTGCACTCTGAAAACCCTCAGGCTGGAAGAGGCTGTATGCAAGGAAGTTTGTCATCTGAATTTCTGCAGTCCCCCCTCCCTTCCCTGCCCATGCACACCATGTCTGGCTTCTCCCTGTGTTGCTGTTTGTTTATTTTTGAGGGGGTTTAATAACCATTCTTCAGTTATTCAAATTGTTGTTGCTTTTTGCTAAGTCGCAAAATGTAGTATTTAACTAGAGACATGTCTGAAATAGTAAGGAAAAAATGAGTTAAAGGAGATACCTGCTGCTTTCAATTCTGATATTAAAACCATGTGTGACATAATCCCACTGGTCAGAAGAAGCAGATTGAGCTGCTAATGGGTGTGTTATCTGTGAAACAGAGTTACTGCCTTTCTACGGATTGCTTAGGGGAAAGTACAGAACAGTGAATGCTCACATTTCAGACTCCCTTTTGCTAAAAATAAATGTTTGATTATTCAAATATATGCTGATTTTAAAACAACATTTAAAATAGATATTAAAATATTAAATGGAAAGATGTCTTCATGCTTAGGACCTAGAGCATGAAAGGTTTGTATTCATATCATTTCTGCACTAAAGACTCTGTCTGTGGCACTGAATAACTCTGTCAAGTCAGATGCTCAAAGTGGCCACACAAAATTACAATCAACTTGGTGCTATGAAAATCCTTAAGCAGCTCTTGAGGATGTGGTTTTGGTCCCCATGGGTCAGATCCCTGCTTCTAAAGCATCAAAAAAAGTAGTTTTTTTGTTTCAAACTATGCTTTGTAGCTACATTGTCAGTAAACACAACATTTTTGTGATGGAGACCAAAGCAGAACATTGTTGTGGATGTAATAATCAAATTTTGAACTTTGCTGTGCTCAATACCTACATCTGAAATTCATATAGCAAGATATTTCAGCTGAAAAGGTAAAGAAAATAAAACCATAGAAATACAGAAAATATAAATTTTTATTTAATAACAAGTAAAAATAATGATATTCTAAAAATGCTATGTTGAACTTTATTCCATATCAAGGGATTTGAATTTTGTTATAATTGTTTAAAAGCATAGACAGTATAAATATATGGACTTTATGTGTGCAATTTGGATAACTTAAGGAACTGTCACACTTGTAGTGACAGCAACTGGAAGTTATCTCCTCTTGTAGGGAAATAGTAAGTTAGAAAAGCAAAGTTTTCCATGGCTGAAACTTCCCTTTTTGTGGTGATGACTAATCAGTGACTCTTAACTTACGGCTTTTATCATGAAATGTGTATGAGGGGGATGAGTGAGTTTAAAGAAATAAGGCAGTGGGTACATACTTCATTTTATTTATTTAATATCTTGAATTATTAAAAAGACAGGTGGTACTTGGAAGATAGTTTCTGTTGTTCTATGAATTACCAACCAGCAAAAGGAGCAATATGTTGACAGATATCTTGATAATGAATTACAATTTCATGGATTGAACCATGAAAGATTAAAAAAAAAAAGTGAATCCTGTTATATTTGTACCTATAGTGAACAGAAGCCTACAGATACATGATAACAATATAAATGGGCATTCATTATTTTAGGATTAATTACTTTTTAAACAACAAATATAGAAGATCAAAGTGGAGAACCTCTTTGCTAAAAGACACTTAAGACTAGGTAGGCTGGTAGGCTGATAACAGGCTACAGTGCTTTTAATTCACAGGTCACTGACTTGAATCTGTCTCAAAATGCTAATAATTAAAAGAGGGTCAAGGATCTCTTCACTGATCTAGACATTTATGTTCAGAAAAGGGCAAGAACAATACAAGAATAAAATTAAAGGAATAAATGGAATAAAGAAGAGAAAAGAAAAATGCCGTGATGTTTTTCTTTTACACCATAGCAAGGAATATAGACAAAAGAAAAAAGAAAACAAAAGAAACAAAAAGAAAGAAAAGTCTTCCTTAAGGAAACTGCCTGTCTTTGCTTATAAAGCTACCTTTGGAAAAAAAGTGTTATATTTACTTTTCGGATAATATGTAGGAAAGGAATAGATTCAAAACCGGCATTATATTTCAGTGTAGGCCCTTAATTCGTGAGTGAAAGAATGTGACTTTAACATCTACCTTGGATGAGGAATTTTGATTCAAATCTTTTTATCTAATGATGTTCTTTTTGTACATGATATTAGGTTTTTTTATTGCTTTGTTGTGTTGTTTCCTTTTTTTCCTGGGCATGGACTACTGAACCAGAAATAACTAAGATTTGATTAAACCACCTTTATCTAAGCTCTATCTGACTCAGAATAGAATCAATTCTAGAACAATTGCTCTGTGAAGAATTCCATAGCTGAAGGAAAGTAGACTCTCATTTTTTCCAGCCTTGTTTTGTGCCCCACTTTCAAATATTGACTATGAGGAGGTGGCCTCATGAAGATTTAAGTGCACTCTAAACATCCATCACATATTTCTCTACACAGCATCCTCACATAAATAATCCATACAGTATCAGGCTACATTTGCAGCTCCTATGGCATCTCCCTGCTGAACAGTTGCTCTTTTGCCATCAGTGGGTTTTACAGTCTTCCAACTCTCAGCAGAGAAATGGCATCAGTCATAACTGTCTGCCACTGATTCCTCACTTTTTGAGATGAGACTTGTCTGAGAAAAATTGATAATGTTTTTCTTAGTTTTTAATTCAGCCTCTTACTAGCACTGCCCTTGATCTGGCTGCATGTGGAAGGCCCTATTGGATTCATCAGACTGCACTCAGAGCCACCTCACAGAGTTTTTATCCCTGTCACCTTTGCAGGTTTTGTTAGCCAGGCTCTGATTCAACAAAGCTTGTCCCCTTTGCACTGCCCACAAGGGACCAAAAGCAGAGCTGCCACATGGGTATTGGTTCTGGAGAGCATGATCCTGTGTGCCAGCTCTGCCTGGAACCAGGGCCATCTCACACCTGCTGAGGACCTGAGTCAACACTGAGTCTCCCCTCCACGCCACTCACTCCTTAGAGGTCCTTTCTACGGTGCTGCACTCAATTTTTATGGTGAAATAATTAAAAGTTATCTAACAGGTCAGGACAAGAGCAAACTTTCAATTAGAATTTCTTAAATATGCAGTTTGCTGTTGGATAGCCAATAAAATTTTTGTAATTAATGAAGTCTATTAATTTAGATCCTGCTACACTTCTCAAAGGCATCAACTTTTTTGGGTGCCTTTTGAAAAAGTTGAAAATGTTGCTGCTCCTACTTTCCCCTTTTGCACTAGCAGCTCCCTGTCACAGTAAGGCTATTATTTTCCACAGCAGAAAAAGAGGATATTTTTATTTTCATTCTTCTGTCTTTATCATCTTTCCCAACTCAGACCTCTCTGTTTCTGGCAGAGTGTGACTGAGAGGCAGTGACTTTCTGTACCTGCAGCCCAGCTTCCCAATAGGTTATTGAACCTGTTTCACCATTCTTACTTTCCCATCCACTCCTGGAATGCAACAGACCTCGTCATCTACAGTGGCAATGGTGAACATAAAAATAATAATAATAGACAAACTGGCATCCAGAAGCTGTCTACATTGCCACAATTATGCTGTTACATGTACTTCTGGCAGATAGATAACCTGCATGGGGCATTATTTTTCAGGTTGTTAATAATATTTTATGAAAATCTGACTCCTGTGTAGCATGGTAAATCTGAGTACTGCGAAGAATTAAATTCACACCATAACTCCTGACTATTTCACTAAAGAAAGTTCTCTTTAACAAATTAAATAGCAAAATGATAACTGTGGGCAAAGATTTTCATTTAATAGTATTTAGTGTTCTACCTGTAGTCCAGCCAGTGAATCCAGCTAACAAACAAAATCTTATCTACTTTCTTCTGCCACAATTTAAAAACACTCTCTCTCATTCTTTGTTGTAGTAGCTTAGATCTTCAATAGAACCACTAATTACCATGTGAACTCAGAGGTACACTCTTGATTGAATGATCCTAACTTTCTTAAGTAGTCTTAAATCCCTAACTTTTTGTTAATTAAGCTCTGGACAGATGCTTTTATTCAGCAAAGGGTTTCAGGATGCTGGCCTGTGCAGCTTCTGGAACTATTAGGTAATTATCTTTCAGGAGAGCAGTGCTGCACCATTCTGCTTTATAGCTCATCACCACTATCTCTCATTAAGAGTCCGGCCTGCTCAGAGAACAAGGAAGGTTTTCTCATCCTCATTATTTTCCAAACCACTAGTCCCCTGACAAGAATATTTGTAAATCCAAGTTGTTCGTTACAATAGCTGGATGAAAATGTGACCTAAAACTATTTCCATAACCAAAAAACAGATTCGGATGTAACAGTCCTGTTTTTCACAAAATGTGAAAAACATTAACAATTGTGTATTTATAGCTTAGAAAATATCCTTTAGGTTACAGGTATTTATGTACCTAAATGTAGAAGTTACTAACACTTTAATTCAAATGTAATCTGTTATCTCTTTGCTGCTTTGTTAATCCTAAAAAGTTGAGAGACCATTAAATTATAAAACCCTGTTACAGGCAAAATCGTTTGGCAAGCCACACAAAGAAAGTAATACGAATCTACTGAAAACTATGCTTCTTATTTGAAAAGAGATCAATTATAGGCTAAAAATCTCTTTGGGCTATATTCTCTGTTTTAAAAATAAGTGACATAATTTGAATGTGCTGCTTTCAGATTATTAAAAGGCTAAATAAACCATACCTTAACTTTTATGTTGCTATCCTAGTTAATAGTTATATTAACAAATATTTTGCAGGAAGGCATGAAATGCTTACTCTACATATCGTAGCACTCTGGCAGCCTGTACTTGTAAAAGGAAAACTGAATACATGCAAACAGACTCAAAAGGAGTAATTCACACGTGCTTTCTGAAGCACTTAATGCGGTAAATCAGGAGGTTGTCTGGGTCTACATGTCACAACAGCAGTGTCCAGGCTGAGCCCGAAGAGGCTAATCTGCACCCTCTAGTGACCCAAACTAGGTGAACGTTGGCAGCTACAAATTACCAAATGACTTGGAACATTTCTCCCCGAGTCAAGACCTTTATCACTTTCTTACTGCTTTAGGGCAGATAATCAAAGATCTGAAAAAAATGTAGAAAACTAGACTGCATCAGGATGTACAGAAGCCTCCACGGCCCTCAGATATTGAGTTCTGCCCTCTGCCAGCCCGGCTGAGAGCAGCAGTACAGGGCTAGAACCGGCCCATCCTGTCCCTGCTGTGCTCTGTGCCCTGCCAGCCATGCCCAGGCTCGGTAGTGCCGGGGCACAGGAAGGGCGGGCTGAGCGCTCCAAGCGATGCCTGCATTGCATTTCCCCTCCTCGGGAGGGTCGTGCCGTTCCCAGCTCCTGCAGCCTTGCAGCAGGTTTGTCGTACGGCTTAGCCCGGGGCAGCCTTGAGTGCATGTTCCGAAAATAAAGGCAGCTATAGTAATGTGCAGTGGCAAGCATGCGTGTGTATGATACGCATTTACTGCAAACCTAGTGATTTAATAGGATTAAATTCTGATCAGCAGAGAGAAGATTGATCATAGTAATGAGAAGATGAGTAGAATACATCTGGCTCAACGGCAAACTGGCTTGAAGAAGAAAGTGATACAGTTCAGTGTGCATTATGAAGGGATCATATTGGACCTCGGGCTTACTCGCTATACTAAGTGAGCAATGCTGTAGGCAAATTGGACAGGCTAGCGTTCCCCTTTTTAGGTAAGAATCTAATGCTTTGCTGCAATGCTTTATTACTTTTCCAGTACAACGCATGAAATGAAGTGTTCAAACTAATGTGGTAAAAAAGCAGATTTACAAACAGAGAATTCCCAGCCCAGTAGCCAGTGTAGTACCATATAATGCAGTGTTGGGTGAAGATTATCACAAAGCGATTTTCATGGCTGCATTCAAAATCTCTGCTGTCAGAAGTCCTGTTTTCAGTAGCAGTGAACCTGACAGAGAAATCATCTGACTAAGAATAGACTCCCAGTGTTGTCAAACTGCAAGGCAACTCTGCAAAAGGGACAGCTTGCAGCATACAGATGAAGTAAAGGAACTACAGGGGGTTAGACTATGGGAAAGTATAGTATAGGTGCTCATTACTTACAGGTAAAGCAAACAGAGAAAGAAAGTTCAAGCAGTGGGCTCCAGGGAATTACTAGAAGGAATAATTAAAAATTTGGAGGAATGCTAATGTGCTGAAATAAGAAGGGAAAAAAAAAAAGAAAATTTAAAGATTAGGAGAAAAAGTAGGTCAAGGGAGTAGAAAAGGCAGTGAAACCTGACGACTGCAAATGTGCTTTCCTGCCCTCCTGGCACCCTTGGAGTTGATAAGGAGAGATTGGCAGAAAGCAGGCAGCACAACCGGCATATCCAAGTGCAACTAGCAGACACTTTTAATGAAAAACAGTAATTGAAAAATGTCCTCTTCAAAACTACTTTTGCCAGAGGTGTTTTGTTGGGTTTCTTTGTTCCCTCCTGTTCTATTTTATATTTCTAGAACTTCACTGTTGGGAGGTTTTGCTGGTTTTTTGTTGGCAATAGGTTTTGTTTCAATGTGGCTATTCTATCATCTGCATTGCTGCATTTCAGTTTTTATTTGCTGCTTTAAAAGTGTAGTAGGACTTTAGTTAAACCTGGAAGTTTATCATAGAATGCATGTGCAGTTTTTAAACTTAGGGAGAATCTCATCAAGAAATCAATATATGACTTCAGAAAGTGTGAAAAGTCATTTAACAAAAGGAAAATTAAGATTTTTATTTTAAAAACTTGCGAACATCTTTTTTATGCCATTGTACTTTATTTTTACTATGTTTAATAATAAGTCTTTCCAAAGGGTCCATCTTTTTTTAGTTCAAATCATGAAGCAGAGCAGTAAATAACAACTTCCCTAATGTTCATTATCTGATTAAAGAAATTGAGGCATGTAACAGTGCAGAGGTTAAAAGACAGGGAGGATTAAAGGATGAGTGTAGCTAATTAAGGAACCAGCCTTCCAAGCAATTACATACATGGTTAACTTTAAGCACTTCAGCATTGTGGGACTACTCACATGCTTAAGTTAAGCACATGTGCTTGTGAACTGGAGCTTGAAGACCACATCCTGTGAGATGCTGAGAACATGTTAAACATTGAAGGCAACAGGATTGCCCTGATTCCAGTGGGAGCTGTGGATATTGTGCATTTTTCCAGTACCAGGTTTCAGGATAGGGTAGCACAGGCTAATTGGGAAGAGCTTGTTGACAGAGGTTTCAAAATAAAGCTTCCTTGGTAAATGCTGGAGAGCACTTTCATCCCAACATTCTGAATCCAGCTTTCACTGATGAGCCTTTATTTTTATTAAGCTTCCCAAGAGCAATACTGAAATTAAGAATGTTTTTTTACTCTAGTCAGCAATAAGGGTAAACAAGACAAGCTGCAAGGGATATATTCCACTGGGGTAGGTTGGCACAAGGTATGGTACTTGCAAGAAGTGAATCTCAACACAGATCATTTTTACTTCTCAAGCTCCATTTTATGCAGTAGCATAAAGTGAGCTACCTCTTTCACACATTTTGGCTCCTGTCAAGGTCATAGGAACAACACTATGCCACCAAAATCTCATGCCCAAAGGACATGTAGCAAGTCTATATTTGATCCAGACATCTATTGTTCCCTAGAAGATTGATGTCAGTACTCCTTGTCTCTCCTGTAGTGATAATCTTTTTTAATTCAAAAAAAACACAGAATCATTGATCCAGTAGGATTTCTTCAATTTGCCACTTTAAATTTTTGAAGCACAAGTATCTGTAAATTAAACAAGCATAGGAATCTAATGTCATTTAGTCACATCTTTTGACAGTTTTAACTGCCCACACGAGCTTGGAAAATATTTCTTTTGCTGTGTTTGGTTTGCTCTTTTCTAGGAAGAAAGTATGGCTGTGGATATCTTTTCTTGGGTTCGGGTTTTTTTTTTTTCTTCTTCTGGTGTGCCAAAAAGAAAGGGATTGTTTGGCATTGTGCTCTACGTCGTTTGTGGTCTTTCTGTATCATTTCCAGAGAAAGAAATAGTTGTTGACACTGATTTAGAAATTAGGATTAAACTGTCAGCGTCATAACTGCCAACCAGTTGAGCAGACAGTAAAATGATGAAAAGTGAGAAGACAGCCTTAACTTAAACTGAGTATATTTCAGTGTCCTATGGTTTCCTCAGTGGGAATCCATTGAAATTATTGATTTTTATGTATTTATTTGTTTTTCAGTTCAAAGAAGATGACCCTTTCTAAACTAGTCTCTGTAAAAACTTGAGGTGTTTCCTCAGCTGCTGTCTTCACCAGTGAGACTCCAATAGTAGTGGCAATTGTGCAAATTCAAAGGCAGGAAGGGGAGGGCATGGAGGAGAGAAGGAATTGATTTCATTGATTGGGCTATCAGAGAAAATATCCTTTGACACTGAAACCCTTCATTATTGTTGACTTGACTGTATGACAGGTTGATGTCACAAGTTGAAGAGACTGTGGGACTTACAGGGATGGTCCCTTCTCTTGTATTGGTTGTTGTTCCTCTTTGGTGTGCAAATTCTGGAGCAGACCAACTGGGAGATTTTAGACACCAGCAGCAATATGTGGCTGCTCAGCATTAAATTCCTACTCACTACAAAGATCTGTCCTTTCCCAGAGACATCATTCTGCTCTTTTCAGTAAGCTTTCCATACTCTGGATGAGTAGTAAATAGCCTCAGCCTAAGAACTCCCTCCCAGCAGAAGGTGAGATGCTCCTGCCTTCCTCCTCAGCTCTCACATTAGCCAGGTAAACCCTTTTTTCTGCCTTTTTTGAAAATGTCCATTAGTGGGTGTCCATTGTGTTCAATTGCCCCACTCACACACTCTCATGAACATTTTGGAAAAAAAAAATAGAAAATATTTTCTTAAAAGGTAGAATTCACATATATTCAGCAGGACCTTTTGTGCAGTGATAAGGCTTATGTTGCTAGTGTGGATGCCCCTGTTAGTATGAGAAGGCCCAAGTGACACCCTTCTTTTCTGCAGTCATCTTGTCATGGTTCTTTCTCATTCTGCTGAAGTCACACCAATGTACTGGGGTTTTGGCAATTTTTAGTTAAATTTGAAAGACTACTGCCACAACTCTAGTGCCCCTGAAAACAGGAAAGGGCAGTTTCCTCAGCCTGTCTAGAGGGTTGGCAGCCTACCTATCATTCCTTGTGTCAGTTACCTGCACATCCTTCCTGAGCCACTCACCCTTACACAAGTCTCTGAAGGCCTCCACCTGACATGCAGGCTTTGCACAAGGCTCAGCAGGAACATCTCAAAGCACCTGAGAAGCCTTTGCTGGTTCCTTCTTCACCTTTGTGTTTTGCTTCATTTAGACACCTCAGAGTGGGTGCTTCCTAGAAGCTGGGAGTGTCTGCACAGTGATGTATGCCAGGCCCACCTGGCACTGCCTCTACCAGAGCAACCTGCCAGCAGCAGCTTTGGGCTGCTCAGCGTAGAGAAAAATTTGGCCTTTGCTCCGCCCTGGAGTCACCCCTTAGAATTTCCAATGACAGTGCCTTCTAAAGGCCCTAATTCTTCTTAAACCTTGTGTAATTCAACATCAAAGATCATATCCAGCTGTGCTCACTATTGCTTTTTTTCCCCTCTTCAGATCCAAATCTGTCACTAACTGCATTTTCAACTTTTTCAAGTTCCTGTGTCTTTTGAAGTGTCACTATGCCTGTGTTCCCCACAGCCTATTCCCCAACCTGCTTTGCACTGTTACCAAGGGCTGAGTGATCCTTTGTCCCAGATCCTCAAAGGAATATTTCAGTTCTGTCTATCCGTTTCTGAGACAGTTCTGTCCCTTGGCCTGTGCACTTCTTAATTTACTCTTAACATTCAGTGCATTTTTCTATGGGCACTTAAAATTCACTTTTAACTTTCCTCATTTCAATCAACATTCACACATATGTCTTGAATTGTCATTTTATTAAAACCCTTTGCTTTTTTACCATTTCAATTGCCATTCTGTATAACATCATTTGCATTTGCATGGTACCTTCCCCCATAAAAGACAAAAGTTTTTATTCTCTCTTAAGACATAAGTAAAATGGAATCAGAGAGATTAGAAAGATGTCTTTGCAGCTCAATACAACTATATGGTCTCCAATTTGTGAACTTAATTGCATTGGAGGAATATACTGTAAGCATGGTGGATTGACATGTAAATCAAAGTGATATAAATCACACATCTGAAGTATGGAACTTTTATTTGAATAACTGCTTTTAATCTTGGTTTTCATTTGCACTTTTTCTTGTTATTCTAAAAATGTTTGCTCTTAATGGTGTGAACAATCATTCAAAAACTCAACTGCACATAGTCTTTACTGCAAGTAGACATTTTTTACTACATGCTGCTCATATATGTGTTTATTTAAGCAGAAAAATTAACATATATTTATTCAAACTCTATTATAGAAACCTTAAATTACATTAGAAAATAGTTTGCTACATCTGCAATTTTATTAGACCAGGTATTTTTTAACTCGTATCAAGATGAATGTAAAATTACAGCACAAAAGATGTACAAATTAAGAAAACATGCTATTAGTAACCCCATTTTTTCTTAAGTATCCAATAGCATAATTTATTACAACATATATTAGCATGAAATTTGTATTAACTGCACTTAGTGAATGGGAAGCTTGTTTCTTGCCACTCTAAAGCACATATTAGGACTCCACAGCTGCAGCAGAGGCTTAATGAGATTTTCAAAACTGCACTGACAATCAGGTTCCTGCTTCCAAAGGAATCGATGGATACAAGGTGACCTGTAGGTACTCTCGAAAATTCCCAGAGACATCTGTTAGCAAATGTTCTCAAAAACCGGTGCTGGGGACCTTCAGATTTCTGAAATTAGTTGAGTTCATCATCACTTGCTACGTCTATTCATGGATTTTGGAACAACAAAATAGGTTGTTCTTTTCATCTCAAAATTGGCTTCATTACTATGTGTAACTTATTTCGAAAAGAAGCACATATTCTCGCTGCTTCTGCTGAACTGCAGCACAGAGTCATTCGGCCAAAAGCTTTTCTGCAGTCCTGAAAATACTTACACCTACAAAAGTAAGCAGAACCCATCATCTGCACTGTTAAAAAGATACATACAGAAGATACATTTAGTCAGTAACACATTAGATATTCTGCTAATAAAACAGTTGAGATAGAGTAAAAATAAAATAATGTTTAGGTGATACTGCAGGTGATTCTTGAGTCAGGTACTTATTAATTAAACATGGTTTCTTTTAGCAGTGAATTATTCTAAGTCCAAGGCTTAACACATGCTTGGCCCACATGTAATTTCACATTAAATTTTAAATAATTTTAATTTTTTTAATATTTTGTATGACTTCTCTGAAAATAAGTATTTTCATTATCTGTTCTTCCCTTGAGCTAGCAGTGAACTTTAGAAAACTTTTCAGATTTCCTCAGCCCTGAACCCTGGTTTCTACCCTCTAAAGTCCCTGATAGCTGCACTCTCACTATGTGACTCTCAGCCCTTTCCTGTGCAGGTCATTCAGCTATTGCTTATCCTCTAAGCAGACTTTTATTAGAAAATGATGAGCAAGTTTTTCAGAGTCCATATCTTTCTCCAACTAACACAACAACAAGAAAGAATCAGGAAAAAAAAAGAGTAGTCTTCTGTGGGTTCTGTGTGCACAAAGTGTGTAGCAAGAGATGTGAGAGGAGGCAGAAATGGCAGAGTGATGGGGGAGAAGGATGTGGCCAGCCTGGGCACAAGGGCCACACTGGCCTATGGCATCCTGGAGTCAGACCCCTTCAGGCCACTGTGGCTTCTGCCCTGGGGATGGGTGGTCTCAGTGCTGCAAAATTAGTGTGTGCTTGGACTGGCCATGCCCTGAGCAGGGCATCCCTGGGACAGGCTGTGCCTGAGCAGGGAATCCCATTGACAGGCCATGCCCTAAGGGGCCATCCCTGGGACAGGCAAACATTCTCTACCAAAGGATACTTCTTACAATGTGACAATTTTCATGTTGCGTACAAAGAAAAGTAGACATTTCAGTTTGACATACTAAGAATTACTATTTCAATTCTAACCAGTAATTTTTAATAATTTCTATTTTATTCTAAAGAATGACATTTTAAGAGCTTTAAGAAAGAAATAGTTCATACTTTAATCAAAGGAAATGTTTCATTATGTTAATTTTTTTCCTGTCTTTCTGCTTTCTTTTTTCTTGCAGCTGGCTGCAAATGTGAGTGCTCTTTTGTTTTGTTTCAGGTTAATCCAATACAGTTTTCATTTTGACAGATCTTCAGGCAAGTATCTGTTATTTATACAATTCTGTCTGTTAAAGCAGTGATATTCACTGCTTGCCACTTTAAGGACAAATTGAGGCCCTAATCCTGTAAAGACCTACCTATTTTTATGGGTAGAACTGCTTACTGAGCATGAAGTTAATCACATTAAGCTTGTAAAGCACTAGAGATCCTAGAATGGAAAACATTAGAGATGTGCAAAGTACTATTTTGACTTTCAAACACTTCTCCCTTTCTCTGCCTACTCCTTGGATGAACAGAGGACTCATTCAAATGGAATTAAAAAAAAATTAGTTAGAATCTCAGTGCTGAATATTTTCTTTCATTTTTTTGCAGCGAACATATTCTTTATATTAGTTGTATGTCAGTTTAAAATAATGTCTGTCTGCTCAATTCAACTTCAAATATTTTATTCCACCTCTTTAAAATACCATATAAACAGAGTGGGTAAGAGCTGGGCAGACATGTAAAAAATTATTGCTCACCTTAATTCAGAAGGTGCTCTAAGTAAATCTTTTTTATGGCTGGGATAATGCCCTATGTGCTCTCCTTTCTCTGCTCTCTGTTCTCTTCAGACCACAGATCCCAGAGTTACTGACTTAAACAAAAGACACTGTGCTCTTTGCTGAACTCTGTTTGCCCCTCTCCAACCCAAAGTGCCTGGGAGCATGTCCCTGCTGTAGATTTCACTCAGTGGCACAGGTGATGCTTCTCACTCTCCTTTTTTTTTTTTTGGCATGTAGAAAGAAAGAATCCTACACCAGCTTGAGAATCTCTTACATTGAAACACGTCAGACAGAATGAGTAATAGGCTTCATCTCAGGGTTTTTTTGCCTCAACCAGAGTTTGAAGTGGGCTTTTCTCAAAATATATTCTAAAAGAGCAAGGGAGGTGTTAATTTTGGCATCCCCAGTTCCACTCCTAATATTCCTCCTAATTTCTTTCTTTTTCTCTAATTTTCAACCTCTTTGCTGTAATTTGGCTGCACTTTCTCATCAGTCAAACAGTGACAGCCTCAGAGACCTACCTGCACAATATCTCATAGATACAGGTTGGAAACAAAAGATATTGTTCCCATGCTGGGAAAGACAGAAATAGAAGGTAGGAGAAAAAGATATTCTAGGCCTGTGAAGCCTGGGAGCCATTGAAAGCTGTAGAGCAGCCAGGAATAAACCCGTGCCTCTGCATTGCAAAAACAGCGGGACTTCTGTGTGGATGGTGTCAGTCAGGCTCTGACCCACCAGAGTGTCTCTTGTGCACAGCTGCTATTGCAGGGAAACTGTAACACAGCTCAGGACAAAATGCAGATTTTATTCTTGGGGTAGAAGTTCAGGTTCAAGCATGCAGTGGAGTTGCTGATCATGGTTCATCACTTTGGGTTCTCTCAGGTTAGACTGGGCTCTGGCAGAGCAGGTCCTCAGCCAGAGTGGCTCTGAAAGTTTGTCTTTGCCTCTGCAGCGATGCCAGCCCAGTCTGGCTGCCAGAGGGCCCACTGCAGAGTCAAGACATGCTGACAGAGGGGATTTTTGGGCTGGTGTAACCGCACCACATTCCTGACTGACATAAGCAAAGACAGTCTTTTTCTGCTGACATAGCTGAGCACACACAAGGGGTCTGCCAGCACAGCTAAGGGAACCAGAAGTGTGGATTAGTTTTTAAATATAAGAAATAATTGTCTGTCATGATTGTTCCAGAAATCTTGAAAATATGACACCAAAGGGCTCTAGAACTATAAAACAAATTTTAAAATCAAGTTTTATAATTAAAAAATTCTCATTATTTGCAGTAATGGGGAAGTACAGGTCATGATTTATTTTTTCTTGCAACTGGAAACACTGAATCAAGCCCTTCCCTTGCACCCTAAAACCATTGCAGCCAAGTGGAGCCATATGTTTACACAAGTCTCCATTACTTGAGCAGAATCAGCATGTAAATAGCATGTAATGTTTGCTTAAAGGTTCCAACTTCTTTTTGTTTAATCTTCCTGGTACTTTTCAGGAAGTAAGAGAGTATTGGTATCTCATTTCTTAAGTACCCTAAGTATGGGTTTATCAGGTAACAAGGATTTTTTTCATTAAAAATTGATGGTATAGAAAATAGTCAGCATGTCATTAACAGAAAAACACAGAAAAAATATTATAAATCCTCATAACATATCACTAGTGACAATTTTAATAAAAGTTATCTCAAGCCAGAAGATTAAGGGATTTTTTTTAACAAGTAAATACAGAAGCAAAGAAGACATTTAGACATTCAGGTCAGGCTTTCATATAAGTAAATATATTCCTTAATTTATTAATGAAGTTCAGAATCCTGATAAATTGTTTATTAAACAGAGCTTCAGTATCTTTTGTGTCTGTAGCTGAATGTATTTTAAAGAGTTAGAAAGTCAATACTTGAAAGATTAAAATAGAATGATTCACTAGTCCGTCACAGCAGGGTGGCCAAATCTGCTCCCATTAAAGCTGTCATTGCCATGTCACCCAGAATACTTACATTCAGAGACTGAGATAAATGTATACTGGAATATTTTAGCATTAACAGTCAATGAAAATAAAAGTAACAATTGTAAATCTTGCACATCAGTGTTCTGCTGCAAATGTCCATCTTCTAATTTAGTACCCATTTCAAACTTACCAGTCATGGATTTGAAAGAATTTTTATCTGTCAGGCTTGCCACTGATGCAAATACAACGTGGCTTCAAACAAGCTATCATTGTAATTGTGTCGTGTGCCCACTTGACTTGATCTGAAAGTTTATTCACACAGATTGAACACTCTATGTTGCTGATAAGGCAGTCAACTATATGTTAGAATACATAAAATATTTTTAAGCCCAGCATTGTGTGTGTAGAATAGTAATCTTTCTGATTGAAATTTTGTTAGAGATTTTTTTTATCTGCATATTGTGTTTTGGCAAGAAGAATTCCAACTACTTTAAATGAGAAAGATTGAATTTATTTATTTTTTTAGCATAGATGATACAAAAAGTAAACAGCTGCAGGATTGAAGTGTAATTAAACACAATTGGAACTGCAAACAGTTGAAGTTCTCCAATGTAATTTCATAACTTTGTCTTACAACTTTTGTAAAGGAATGTGCAGATGGAAGACAGTTTACAGATAATGCATTGTTATGACAGTAATTCCTTTATATTACTTAATTTTATGTAAAGATGTCTGTGAGTCAGGTATCAGGTGAATACATAGCTATTTAATAGCATTTATCTGTTTATTCCAGTTTGTGAATCTGAGTGTGCATGCTTGTAAATAATAGATATATAAAATACATGGTGTATTTTAATACCTACTCAAATTACTACACCTTACTGCAGTGGAATACAGTTTTTGCATTTAATCACACTATGGTAAGTTCCAAGGGAAAAAAAAGACTGTTAGCATGTCTGATGTACAACAAGTGACCAAAACCATTAATACTGAAGTTAAATGATGTGCTATAGCCACAGACATACAGGGGGAAATATCTAGCCAAACTTTTGCATGTGAGACCACTGCTTTTCGAATTTCTCATAGGCCACTGTGCCTCCATATTATCAATCTTTATGAGCCCATAAGAGCAGTAAATTAATGAACACGTACTGTGCTTAAGCAATTGACACATCAATTTATGAACAAGCCGAGTGTGTGTTTTCGTACTTAGAGCGTCATCTAGTGGGAAATTGGGATTATCGAACATCTGTTTCCTGTTCTTTCATCTCCAAGTCGACTGTTCTGTAAAAAGGCAAATACAGAATATTCTAAGTCAGAAGGGACCCACAAGGATCATCAATTCCCACTGTTAAATGAATGGCCCATACGGGGATCAAACCCAGGCCCTTGGTGTTATCAGCACCATAACTGAACCAACTCAGCTAATCTCAGGGTCAAATACTGTTATTAGCTATTAAGTGACAAAAAAGCTCTCTTCATAATTAAATTTTACACTATTGTCAAACATAAAAGAGAAACCGGAGTGCTGGAGTGAAATTAAAACTTGGTAGACTTATAAAAACTTACTATCCACAAATATGAAATAACATATCATTAAATATGCAAATTTGCATATCTCATAACAAATCTTTACAAATAGAGTTTTTTGCTGCAATTATTTTTTTTTTATTTCTGATTCCTATCCTACCATATTTGTTCAAGAAAAAGTGGGGCCAAACAGTGGAGCCCAAAAGTTGTGGATTTAGGACAGCAGAAGGTGGCAAAAGATTGATTGTGGTGAGCATTGGGCAGTTTATGCTCAGTTTATATAAATTATTCATTTTCACTGTGACAGAAAGAGAAGTTTAGAAAGACAGGAGGGAAGAAGTTGCTTTGCAAAACATCTGAAAAATGGTATGAAGGAGACAAAGAAAATTGAAGCTACTCCATTGTATAGTTACTGGGTTATCCATATACCTACTGCCTTTTCTTATTGAGCGTTTTCTACAAGACCATGCCTGGGCACTATTTCTTCACTGACAGAGAGATTCATGCAGGTCTTCTTCTTTTGTAGTTATAAGTGACTTGCTTTAAAACTGTAAAATTAAATGGCTTCCTTAAGGAAGTAATGTTTTGTTTAAACAGTTACAATACAGCAGAGTACCAGAAACTCAGCTGCTAGTTCATGTTCCTGCTCCTGATTTCAGCTGTGATACTGGCTCAGAACATCTTGGAGCATAGTTCATGGTGTCATTAACTTATAAAGGATACAATACTGAATTGCTGAGTCTAAGTAAAAATCTGTATGTGGTGCTACTTCATCATTATTTCTTCCTGAAAAGAAAATTGGAAGTTCTTTTTTGAGTAGAACTGGATGAATTGATTCAGGCAAAGGAAACCACCTGAACCACTGACAAGACTTTAGGATTAAAATACCTGCTGGAAAAATTGGAATAGTCCAATGTTTTGTTTGGGTGGGTTGTTCTGGGGCTTTTTTTGTGTTTTTACAAACTTTGTACATTGGTTCTTGGAGAGCTGATTATCCAAGTGTTATAGAAAAGGCAATCTTTGAGGAAGTTTTGACCAGACAGAAATGGACTGGGACCTGGGGAGGGTGTGTATGTGTGTCAGATACCTGACCTGGAAATATGTCTTTGCAAGCTTACATGTTGTTTGTAGACCCAACTTCTATGCAAATGTCTTTTTTCTTATCTTTATCACAGATCTTTAGATTTTTTAAGATTGGAGAAGAACTTTTTAGTAGCCGGGTCTGCAGCAATAGGGCAAGGGGTAATGGTTTTAGACTGAAAGAGGCTAGATTTAGACTGGACATAAGGAAGGAATATTTTATGATGAAGATGACAAAACACAGCAACAGGCTGCCCAGAGGGGTGGTAGATGCTCCATTCCTCAAAACATTCAAGGCCAGGTTGGACAGGGCTCTGAACAACCTGGTCTAGTTGAAGAAGTCCCTACCTCATGGGGAGGGGACTAGAAAACCTGTAAACGTCCCTTCCAAACCAAACCATTCTATGACACTCCGATTCCATGATTTGTCATCATTTACTTAATGGGGAAGGGAGAAGGGTCAGTTGAATTTGAGGCTGGACTGAAAGATCAAGGACTGCCTGTACAGCTTGGCACATAAAAATCAATGGTTCCTCTCTGGAGGACCATCTAAAAGGAAAACTGTCTTACTCTAATGAAGAAGAAGAGGTATAGGAAGACATCAGCAAGGGAAGAGTTAGCAAGAGATACAGAAACATAAAGGAAAAGTCTGAGAAAATAGACAATGTCATGAAAATTAATACGTAGTAAGAGAGAAAAAGAAGACTGTGCAACAGGAGAAAAGAGAGACTGAGAAAAGTTCAAAGAAAATACTAGCTTAACCTCAGTAACCTATTCACACTGGAAGGGCAAAGAATCTCATTTAACATTTCTTAGGTTTCACAATTCATTGTACTTTGAAAGAATACTTGATAAATTATTTAGACAGTTTCAACTGAGATTGGAAAAATCCCAGCCTGTCAGAAGCTAGGTTAAAAAAGGTTGGTGCTGTATAAATAATTTACTTCTTTGGGGAGGAAAAAAACATACAAATGCTATGTCTAGAGTAGAGAAGCTTTACACCTGCTGAAGCTCACTAGCCATACAGTGAATTTAAGCCAGTACTACAAACTGACAGCTCTCATTTAAAAGCAGGGGCTATGCCAAAGCTAAGTTATCAAAAGAAGGTCAACATTAAAGATTCTACAATGCAATTCTTTCATACATTCACCCTTTTAAAACCACAAGCATAGTCCAGTTTAAAAACAATTTAAGAGGCTCTTTTTTCAGTGATTTCTCATAGCAACTAATTTAAGTAATGTGAATTTATCATATCAGTGTTGGGTTTTTCTTAATTGATTAGTTTTATTTCTATAAAGCAGACACCCTTTAGCTTCACCATAACCATCCTAGCAGATAGTTCCCATTCCAGTTAGATTTGCTTGACATTTCAAGGGAACCAGATCAAGGGGTTTGTTTGTTTTCACAAGGAATAATTACTCATTGTGTTTAGTGTAGTATCTTTTAAGATAAATCACCATAGTAACATAAGAAAGGAATTTTTATATATTATACATATGTGATCTATTATGGGTTTTGTTTCAGTAAGTACAATTGCAGAATTTGGTGACAGCATCAACATACCAGCACTATGTGATTCTCCCAGTAATGTCATTTGAGTAACATCAGCTGTATAGCGAGCACAGAAGCTGCCCCCACTGCCAGCATAGCTTTGCTGGCTGTCAGAGACAACATGCTTTCCCAAAGACACCATTCCAACTAAAGCTTTTGTCTCCCATTCCTCACTGAAGTCCATAGAAACTGAGGTGACTCAGCAGGACAGGAAGGATAAGGCCCTAAATGCCATCCTTCTAGTCACTACAAGAGCCTTTGGATAAATAACAATCAGCCTGCCCCTTAACTCTATGTATGGTCAATGCACTCAGTGTATTGAATATCAATAAATGGAAATATCATTCTGGCTGACATGTATCAGGACCTGCTGTTTACAAACAGAGAAGGGTTGACAGGAGATGGTGGTGGTTAGAAGCTTTCTGGGGTACAATGACCATGAAATGACCGAGTTTTCAATACTCTGTGAAGTAAGGAAGGATATCAACAAAACCTCTACCTTAGACTTCCAGAGGGCAGACTTCAGCCTATTCAGGAGGCTGGTTCAGAGAATAACTTGGGAAGCAGTCCTTAAAAACAAAGGGGCTCAGGAAGGATGGACATACTACAAGAAAGAAATCTTGAAGGTGCAGGAGCAGCCTGATCCTGTGAGCCAAAAGGCAATCTGGCAGCGGAGAGGACTGGCCTGACTGAACAGGAACTTAGGGAAAAAAAGAGAGTTTACTGCCTTTGGAAAAAAGGGCAGGCAACTCATGAAGAGTTTAAGAATGTCATTAGGTCATGTAAAAAGAAAAGTAGAGAAGTGAAAGCACAATTGATAGGTGTTCCAGGTTGTCTTAAAGCACTATGGATAAAGGAAATGACCACCCTCAGTTTTAGTAGCAGTGTATTTATATGGTAGGTATGACAACATCTTGTAAAGTCATATGGACTTTGCAGAAGAGAGTATAGGGGGGAACAAGAGAGCTTCTCCATTAGGTCTGTTTTTCAAAATAAAGTGCCAACTCTGCTGTCTGTGATAGAATTCCCCCATTTTGAAAGAATAAGCTAAGGTAGTTCAAAACTTACAACAAAATGGAGTTAATATTTTGTATTCTTGAATTTTTTTTTTAAAAAAGAAGCTTTAGAAAAATCAAATAATTCCTTAATATTTATTCTTGATCCCTTTCAAATGAGTCTTTATTTTCAGCTTGTCATAGATCAAGGGCTTTATCAAGGTTTTAATGTATTTCTTTACTATTTTCCCAAGATTTGTCAATTGGAGCATAACAAATGGGAAAGGTAAAACAGCACTAAATAACTATAATCAAAACTGAACAAACAGAAATAGAGGATAATGTCCTTGACAAATGTGATATCATCCTTTGCTTTCAGAATTAGCTGCCTAATCAGCATTTTTTTCACATTTACTTATGTGTGCTACCAGAGAGGAATAATCTCTAGTGGATAAATATGACAATAGATTAAAAAAGTCTATTTCAGTGTTATTTTGTCTTATATAGATTACTAGTCACTATATGGGAAAATACTTCTACGGCAAAAGAAACAAGCCCCTCTGCCTCTTATTAAAAGCTAGTGCAAGCTGGAGAGCAGGCTGCTTAGGGAAGGGGTTTCAAGAGTGTCTGCAGATCCCTACCCCACCGAGCATCCAACTGGACTGGGACTGGGGTACCTATGCGAGAACAACTGAGACTCAGCCACTAATATGATATGACCCACTTTGGATTAAATTCTCTTTGTACAAATTATGTAATGACACACATCAGGTGGTAAGTGTAATTTTTAAACTGGTACAATATATTACTTCATGTTCTTATTTGCTTGATTGTTGGCAGTAGGAGGTAAGACACAGGAAGGAGATGGAAAGGGACTTTGTGGTGTGTGTGTGTTGTAGCCTGTTCCAACAAGGTGGCTCACACAGGGAGGGTGTCAGGAAGCACCATTTTATCTAAACTGATGTAACCCATCACTAATCTGGCACAGCACTGCCTTCCAGGCATCCAACTGGGGTCTGCTTCAGTGCCAGTCTCCACAGATGCCAGGGACTGAAATGGCAACATGGGCACCACAGCTATCACTGTGGTTATTGGAAGCATAATCGTGGAGGCTGGCTTGGGGGAGGAGTATTTAAGCTGCATTTTGTTTCTATGCCTGCATGGCTGCATAACAATTACCCACTCCCACTGGCTCTCCCCCTGCTTGCTCGTTGGCCGTGTAGCTACACGGGATGCGCCACCCAGGCACGCCCCGGCATTGTTTCTCTCCTGTTCTGCACAAGTGGTGCCAGGAGCCCTGCATGGCCCAGCTGCCTCTGGGATGCCTGGGCAATGCTCCCTTGTTCCCCACGGTTTCCATTTGCATCTCAATGCCAGAACTGGGCCCATGAGCTGGGCTCCAGCTCACTCACACCAGAGCAATAACTGATTTCAGGCCTGAGTAAGTCCATTGAGCTCAGCTGAGTTTCTCCAGATTTACAATGATGTAACCAAGATCAGTTTGTGACATCTGTGTAAGAAGGAACACTATTACTAAGTGTTTGTCCCTTTGCATTCATGGAGAGCCAACGACACACTACTGTGTCATATGCTAATAATATAAGGGAGAAAACAGCAATGGAGGAAGGAAGAAGTAGTTTTGAGTTCAAATCTCTTATGATTCCAAGACAAAGTTGAATAGTATTTAGATAGAGATGGATCTCACAAACACACTATATATAGATTTAAACTTTCATTCTCATGATTTCAAGATATTTTTCCATCAAGTTAAAAAAAAGAGTTATCCAAGCATTCACCATTCTCTTTCTCATTGAACTTTATGCTTTCATGTGAATGTGCTTACCTTATTTCACAGTAATGCTTTGCTAATAGATCTGTAGTTCTATTTCCTGCTGAAAAAAATCTGAATTGTTTGGAATTTCAGATAAAATCAAAATTTTAGAGTTCCTCTATGAAAGAAAGATGTATTCCCTGCCTCCTGACCCAGGTTTATTCTTTCTGTGGCAGTAGCTAGGTCTGTCCTGTCCAGGCCTTCAACCCCCATTGCACAGAGGAGATCCCCAGGTCTTCCTGACAATGGTACACCACATCCAGACCTTGTTATATTATTATTTGCCTATGTGGAAAACAGCAGAGAGAATATCAGAAAACCTAAATCCAGGGTTGGCAACAGCTAGGCCAAACCTGCGACAATCTGTTACTCATTTTGGAAAGACTGACTGTAGTAAGCCCAGTTTAGCACCAATGACAATAGTAAGATCCAACACCTCCAGCCTTCCCCCAGAGAAAAGAGGCAAAGTCCTGCATCAGATCAGTCCAGTCCCAGCTGTTGAGGATATCTGAAAGAGATGGGCAGATGAACCACACCAAACTGCTTGTCTGCCGGCCAACACAGAACCTGCCTTCCCCTCTGCAGTTTGTCTGTCAGCTTTCCACATTTCTATTCTCTGTCACTACTCAATTCTGTAACAACCTCTTCTATAGATGCTGGAAAATGATGAACATAGCTAGGAAACACAGTGTGAAATATTTACAGATATGCATAGCTGAACAATGACTAAGAAGAAAACAAATTTCTTGGTAGAGTGGATTTAAACAGTTCTACAAAGTTAAAGCCAGTTCTACAAAGTTCTGTCTTTCTGCTCCCTCTCACTCACTTTCTTTCTGGTTTAATTCTTTGATCTGTTTACTTTCTCATAGAACAGTAAGGTCAAGACAGTGAGCCCAGCTCTCTACACACTGGCTACTATCTGAGGCCGAGCCTTGATGTTGGGAGTGGGATCTGACTACTGTACATTTCACTGAAGACCTTTTAAGGTACCAAGATTTTTTCAGCTAGTAAATAAAAAGAGATGATCCATGCTTTTTGAAGAATGGACATTTTCCACACTCCCGATGGTTCTTACTAGCTGACTGAAATATAATTCAGACAGCACTTAAATAGAATTAATTTCCCAAAATCCTCACCGTCCCTGGAGAGGTCTTTGGTCTAATTTTAAATAGACATTTTGTTTTCTGGTTTTGTTCAGTTTTAAGATGCTATCCATTTTAGTGCATCCTCTTTTGCAAATCCCAGAATAAAAAGAAACATTGCAACTGCACAAGTCAAAGCTGTTTGAAGCAAATGTATTGCAAAATTATCTCTGCGTTCTTTTTATGCTATAAAAGTGCTGACAGCACTTTGATGTGGAAAGGTTGAGATACAGTAATCTGAGGGGCTGCTATGAAAGGAACTACATGCTTTAAACTGGAACTATACAGAGAAACATACAGAGTAATGACAGCCTCACACAACAACTAATTTCATTCCTTCTTTGTGCTACAGTGAATCATTAAACCACAGCCACCTGCTAATGAGCAGGGAGGCTTCTGAGCAGAGGTCACCTTTCTCACACATTTTGTAAAATTCACTCCACCCCTGTTGTAAAACTATCCATTATCACCTTTCTTCCACATTTCTCTTTGGTGAGTTCACTGCCACATAGAAATCAAATCAAGACAGGGAAAAAAGTAATGCCTGCTTTTGCAATTGAAATTACTTACTGCAAGTAGAAATTACTTCTATAGATAAGGAAATTAGTTGCAAATATCCTTTAAAAAAACAGATACCTCCTCTTCCCCACCTCCTGATCCAGCTCCAAGTAAATAACAAATGCAAAGCTGGAATACTGGAGTTTCAAGCAGGAGTAACACTTACATACATGCTTGCAGATCATTGCTCCACCAGCAAGTGTGGCATCACAGTTAGGTATTGCCAATTCAGGTTGGGAAATGCTGACTACAATTGGTAAGGGCAAGAAATTTCAAGCACATCAGAACTATTTCCTGTACAGGGAAATGCCATTCTCATTCATACACCTATTCAAGTTTCATATTTGACTGGGCTAAGGCTAAAGAGAACAGACTTCCAAATTAAGACAAACGCTGAATTTTGAATGCTAGAAAAGAAATACATCAAGTTATTTTTATATCTATGAATGTTAGATAGTGATATATTTCCTAAAGCTCAGAAATTTGTCAGATTATAAATCAGAACAAAATAAATCCACTGAATTTCAAACATTGCCCTGAATGCCTAGTGAAAAGCCATGCTGATTAGCTGCATCACAAGTTCCCTGTGCTTACATTAGGCACAAAACACAAGCAACTCACCTCAAAGTGTCTGTAAGTATCACAAGGCACCAAAAACCCAAGAATATTTGCTTAATTTTCCCAGACTACAGTTTATTCTTCCACCCCTAAGGTATGTTGCTGTGATGCAAACAGACTGGAAAAACTAGATACAGGTTGTCAAAGCTATGAAGATTTATAAAATAGTGATTAAGAGAAGTAGGTCTTTATTTAAATTTCTTTGAGAGGCCGGTATAACCTTTAAAATATTTTTACATGGAAACATTTGACAAATAAATTACAGCACATTTATTATGAGTAGGGAATCTAATTAGTTGTAATTCTAATACAAGAAGGAATAATTAAGTTTTTAAACTCAGTGAGATAAAGAGAATGGACACACTCTGTGACCCTATTTGAGCTTATAATTTCCATGTAAAAATATTTAGTGAATATGTAATGAAGCTGCAGGAAGCTACAGGATCTAGACATCTCTTATGCAGAGAACAAAGCTACAGAGTTAAGCTTAATTCTGGTGCTCCTCCCACAACTGAGAGCATAGTTTTATTCTTTGGGACTAGAGAGTACCTAGGAATGCTATGATTTATTTCTTCTATGTGTGTTTTATATACTTCCTCTTCCTCATACTTATCTTCATGCAGACAGGTCTGTATAACTCAGAAATAACCACATCTGGCCTGTTGCATGCTTGGTCTGAATGATGTCATCTAATTTACTGCATTCCTATTCTGGCACAGATCTTACCACATCACAAGCCTTTTACCCTTATTTACCAGTTAGGTAAATAAATACCTGTCCAGGTAGAGTTCCAAGTCCACCACTAAATCTCTGAGGGAGCTAGGACCTGGCTGGAAATGATCTGCTGAGATATGCCTGAGAAAACCAGATCGATGTGCTAAAGAGAGACTATCTGGGGAGACCATGCCTTCTATTCAAACTTCCTCCATCTGTGGCAGATGAAGTCCTGAGCTGTGACAGGTTATTGAAAATTATTTAAAGCAATTATTTGCTTATGTATGTTTTTTTAAACTTTTGGCCGACCAAAAATTTGGGATGGAGTGAAAAAAAAAATGAACTACCCCAAATTCTGTTTGCAGTATATGTTTTTCAGGGTTAGCCAACCTTAGGGCACCAGAAGACTGTAAGGAATGTTGGAGGGGAACAAATTCTGTTTGTGGAGGAGGCAGTTCTCTTGAACCAGCAGAGAGTTAAGAGATTGAGCAAAGCTGAGGAGTTACTAGCTCAGCAGGTGGTAGAGGGCCCTGCTGAAGACAGAAGGTGCCTCAGCTGTGCAGTGGAAAATCAGCTGAAGTGTGTGAATGTGTGACTTTGATAGCTTTGTGTGTACACATTCCCAGCTCCTCAGGGTTGGCGTGAAATAGCCTGTTTTGCTAAATATCACAGCACGCTGCAAAGCTCATCTGTCAGAGTCTGGTATCTGGGACTGACATGAGGTTGTCTGCCAGGACAGGGACTTCCTCCTTTCTCTTTCATGAATTTGTCACTCCTGTGTGGCGTAACTGCTGTGTAAGGTGAATGCTTTTACCTTTCATTTTAAACTCCGGAAAAGCTTTTCATCAGCATGGATCTCACTGATAGGAATCTTTGCTTGCTTTCCTTTCTAGGTAGGTCTGTTACCCCAGGAGAAGACCTCGCACTACGGAGAAATGAAGGGCCATGCCCAGTTCTCCTGGCTGTTCCTGCTGCAAACCCAACTTCAGCCTATCAATCACGATCCTCAGTCCCTTTCTCTTTCTTTGACACTCCCATCAATAAACTAAACAGAGCTAAATTTTTACTGCCTATGCACAAACTGGCAGCATCATTCTGATGTTCAACCCTTTCACTTGACCATAAAATCCACTACTTTTCTGTAGATAGCTACATTAATATCTTACCAAGCAGTCAGATTAGACTGAGTATCATCTTTTCCAGGAAGATCTGCAGTCCAAATTGTCCTGTCTGTGGATAGAATAGTGGATAATCTGCAGGCAGCTTTGGATTATAATTAAATACACTTACAAAATTAGTTTGCAGACTGAAGCCAGTGATTGATTTTTCTCAAAACCCACCCTCTACTTTCCTTTACAAATCTCCTTGTGCTCTGTGGTGTTAATAGTACATTAAATTCAATTCTACACTGAATGCAAAGATTAATTAAGGGATTTTTTTTCCACAAGAGGTATCCCTTCCTGTTTTCAAACCCTCTTCTCTCTTACCCTTCCCCTCTTCCTCATGCTCTCTCTGAATTTATAGGCTAATTGACAGAGAAACTGTTTATTTTTCACTTTCCAAATTTTTCTTTAAAAAAATTCCTCCTTTGAGGATGATGAATTTACTAGATACTGTGATGATGATTCCTCAGATTTTCAATATTCATAATGCTGTCAATCCACTATTGTGTTTCATGGAAAAAGTAATGATGACTCCAAACACTTTTAAATGTTGTCACTTCAGATTATCATTAAAATCTGCCTCTCTGAGATTTAGACATTATTCATGGTTATTTTTGTGTGTATATCATGTATTTCAGGAAAATGCCTAATATATTTCAAATTTTGTTTCTATGACTGCTATAACTAAAGCTGTTCCTTGTTTACTCGCTCTTTGTTCTTCTTCACTTCATGCCATATTTCTTCTGTTTACACACACACACACACACAAACAAACAAACATTGCTCCCCGCTGCCTCCTGGACCACTGCCAACTGTCCTGATGTCACCCAGCAAAGGACAAAGCCAGCCCTGCCCCTCTGTCTGAGAAGCAACGCTCTGCACGGGGCATTCCCTTCTTCAGAGGGTCAGCAAAGATGTCCTCTGCCAGCAGAGGTCTCCAAACTGGAACCTTCTGGAGAATTCAGTCATTTGATCAGCTTCCTCTTATTTGGCATAAAATAAGAAAACCAAAATACAAGCCAAAACCAGTTTTTCAACTGTCCTTCAAACCAACACCTCTGGTTACAATGCTTGGCAGGATTTTTATGTTCAGAGATTAATATAATGATGAATAGTTGACTTAATTTTCTTAAACTGCCCCTTCCTGAAAAAAAGCTCTTGGGGGCACTGTTTCATTATGAAAAGAAAGGAGAACAGCTGAGAACAAGATGCCTCTGTTCTCAGAATTTAATTTCCTACAATGATACACAGTGATACTACAGAGAATGACACATAAGTGATAGAACTACTATTAGCACATTTCAGATCTATGAAAACTCCTCTGTGTCAAAAATTAATAACTACATTCAAGGTAATTCATAACTAGAGCTGAGCAGTAGTGTAGCAATATATTAGGGAACTTACAAAAGGATTTCCAGAAGAAACACTTCATTATAGCTATAGGTAGGAGGTGGGAGAAAAAATCCATATTGTTGCTAACAACTGGTATCACAGAAAATAACAAAAGCTATTGGATTAGGTAGGGAAAAAATAGAAAAAAAAATTAATGCCTAGAGAATCTGTGTCTGAAAGACAGAATTCTAAAGATAATTGATTAACAAGACAGTATTTTTCCTAATAATTCTTATACAAGCAAATTGTGATCCAATGCTTGAAAAAAAAGCCACAACAAAATCCCAAACCCTCTAATCCTTACTAAAGTACACTGGTAGGAATACATACCAGGAAATAAAAAAACAAAACAAACCCCAGGTTTTCATGAAATGTTCATATCCAAAACAAACAGACTATCTTCAAATATTAAGATTATCTCAAATGATATTTTCTAATATATTTATGTGGCGTAAACCCAGTTTAAAAGTAAGTCATCCAACAGTCAAGGGACTTGCTTTTGTAAATCTTAGTCACTTAAATTTTTTTGGCCTATAGCATAGAATTACTGAATCTTAAATGTACTGGATCAGGTGAGTATTTGCACTTATTCTCAGCTCTGTTAATTGAGGAGGCTCTCTGTCCTTGCTTTAACCTACTTTCTCTGCTAAAGCCATTTTGCCTCATAAGCCCCATGGAGATTTGAGAGGCAAAGCCAGTTTATTTCTGCAGTGATCCCACTTTGTTCAGAAATATTGCCAAAGGCTTATTTGGAAAACCTTCTCATAGGAAATAGGAACATTTGGTACTTTGCAAAGACTGTAAGGACTCAACTGAAAATAGAAAGCACAGTTAGCAACTGTAAGACAACTGTACTGCCTTCATATATAACATCTGAGAAGAAAGCCCATTGAAAACAACAACAAAAATATTAGTATTCATCAGATATTAAAACGTGGTGTGACGCTAAGCATTGATGTAACTACTGGTTAATTGCTTGATAGTTATTATAAATGACATTTTTGGATGTGGACTTAACCACACAGTCTGTAGCAAAATGTTAAAGGACAATGTTATTTTTGTTATTTATTTTATGACTTAAAATGCAGAAGTCTTTTCACCATGATCAAAAATGATGGGACAGTCACAATTACATATTTTGGGAAAAAATCTTAATCTTTCTCAAATTTAAAAAAAAAAAACAACTCTTTTTTTTGCCCCCCCAGATTTGTAAAACATTGAAGTACGTGTGTGTTGCTATTCTGGAATACCTCCCATGCAGAAGGTCTCCTGGAAAGACCATTTTTTGACCATGTTCAACTGCATTCATAGTGCCCCCAGAAGTTTTGTGAGGTGAATACTTTACCAATAATAGGACAGGAAAGACAGAACCATTCCAGTGGCTGAGCAGCTGAATTTCCTGTTCTAGGTAGCTGAGCAGAGCTGAGCTCAGCCACAGTGCTGCAGGGAGGAGACAATGCTTGGGACTACAATTTAATGTTTCAGGGGAAAACAAGAAATCTCTTCCTTGAGTGCAGTGGGATTCTGCTCTTCAGATCACCCATGTCATCATACAGTCTGTTTCTGTTTAGACCATACAGCAAATCTGTTTTACTATTCCTATTAATAGGGAGGTTTATTTATTTATTACTTATAGGAGGTCTTCATCAACACAATAGTCAATTACTTTGGCATTACTCCACTAGCTATATCCTGGTGTTTGCAGATCTGATCTGCAGACCATAATAACTAAATCATCAAATAACAATAATCTTGCTTCTAAAGTTGCAATATCACAGCCCATTGGAGAAATACAGCCATATGCCACAGGGAAAACAGTGCCCATTTTTAGCAAAATACAAATCACATCACACAGAGTCAGAGTTAATTAAGTCAGGCACCTACTGTTTGCCTATAGTTTGCAATAGCTTTTAATTTGAAGCTCTGCTGTAGTGCTAGGAAAAGAAAATTAACTAATGTAGCATTTTGTGACCTGATGAATGTACTCCTAAAGGAGCTTGTTATGGTGACCTCTTCTGGATAACACAGCTTTCAGTAAAATTTTAGACAATATACCACAGTAATTTAGCAGGGAAAAAATGGTAACAGGTCTTACATCTGTCTGTGGGTAAAGTGAGAGAGATCAAGAGCTCTTACCATTGATTATACAGAATGTGAAACCACACAACAACTGGTAAAACTATCAAAGCAGCACCGACATTTTGGCATTTGATTCCATTATTTGGAACTTGTAATCTTGCCAATTTCTGTGAAATTGTTTTAAGGTTGGGCATTTAATATATACATTTTAAAACATGACAGAAATTGCATTTTGTTTAAAACCGTATTGAATTACATATATGCAGTCACTGTCACTCCAAACTAATTGCTTTTATCTATTTTGTGCTTCTCTATTAATGGCTGAAACACTTTCTTTTCCACATTGAAGTGCTAACTTGTCCATAACACACCACTAGAAGACTCTTCAATTTAAGAAAAAAAGAAATGGGACAGTCTTCTGGGTAGGGCTAGAGAAAAATTCTTATGATAAGAAATTGGAATGAAAAGATTAAAATGAGAGACAAGTAACAATATTCAGGATCTGTGAGGATTTAGACCATCTACAATCACAAGTCAGGCAGGATCCTTGGATCACTTTCACCCTGAAGACAAACGTTGATCTGACAGAGTGAAGAGCTGCTCTTTAACAGAACCAATATGTGTCACTTACAAGAAAAGAATATTGGCATCACATTTTGTACAAAACCTCATAATTACTGCAACCCTAGTTGGTTGTTACAGAGGAATGAAATATTTTAATACAAATATGCTTAAGTTTAAAATGTGATTGTTACTTTTCTTGTTTCTATATTCTTCTGCCTTTATTGTTTCAGGTATGTTACTGTTCTATATAATAAAGCTCTTTGCAAAATACTTCAGGGGGTTCTTCCCACTGTTGTTACTGCATTTAAACTCTGAAAAAAAAAACATGTTTTCAACCAATCTTCTGCATTTTTAAATCTATTGGGATTAATTTACAGAGCTGGATATGCTGCAAGATCCAGGAGCTCCAATAGGTGTTCAATGTTCTCCCAATATCTAGATTACCTGTCATGATATCAGGACTGCAAGAACTATCAGGAAAACAAAGGATTTCAGAAGAAGTAAAGAATACACAGATCTTTAACTAAAATAATGCAACGTAGATATAGTCAGGTTCTTCCTAGTACATTATGATATACCATCTGCCCATTGTGTATCTATGCTTTAATCTCACAAGAGATTCATTGAAAACAGTCACTAGCTCTGGTCAGACAGCACCTTTCCCTCTGCATTGCTAAAGAGATGAGAGGTGAACATGACATCCAAAAGCCCATTCAGTAGCTGAGAAGCAGTTACACCAACTTGTCCCTTAGTTAAAGGCTTGAGTGGCTGCTTCTGCTTGATGACATAATCATAAAAATGTAGGAGAAAAATGACAGAAGGAATAGGAGACAAGATTGTATATTTTTTTCTTTTAACAGTTGTGAAAGATCAACTATCAGAAGAACACATTTTTCTTGTCTAGCTTGGAAAAGCAAAATTGAAGAAGGGTCTAAACACTTAGACACATTTTTAGAAGCTTACATCAATTAATTCACTGGTCCTTGATAAAAGATAAACAATAGGTGTAACTTCCAGTATGGATAGAATATTCCTGTTTCTAATACCTTTGCAGTCATGTTTCTTTCCTATTTAAAGAGCAAAATTTTAGTAAAAATATATATCAAGATTTCAGCAAGAGAAGGGTCACATCACAGAAGCTTTGCATGCTTAGCAAAGAATGGGGACACAACACCCAAATCACTAACCTGTATATTAGATGATGCAATCACCAGATTAGTGCAGGTAGGCCAAAAAAAAAGGTCATTCATTACCCTGTGCTTTGGTTTCTGGGCTCAAACACACCTTACAGCACTGAATGTCATGACTCCACAACAGAGCTCTACTGTCCCAGCTCTGCAGAGCAACAGCAATTTGTTGTTTTTTAAAGGTCAGGAGATATAAAAATACTTCGTAGAGGCCAAAAAAAAATCAGCACAAAGGAACAAAAACATAATTGAAAGGGGTTTAGTTGCTTAAAAAGGAATTTTAGTTGCTAAAGAAGCTCAAGCTGCCAAATGATGACCCAGCTCAATTCATGGTATAGCCTTGAAATTTTTGACATATTCTGACTTCAGGGGGCTTACTGTAGAGTGACACCTTGGTTTGAAGAACTCAGTACTGGGGGAAAGAACCAGCATTCAACTGCAGTGT
The DNA here is from genome assembly GCF_047495875.1 of Pithys albifrons albifrons. Taxonomy (NCBI): domain Eukaryota; kingdom Metazoa; phylum Chordata; class Aves; order Passeriformes; family Thamnophilidae; genus Pithys; species Pithys albifrons. Next base: position 24,639,319 of record NC_092465.1, on the reverse strand, counting down.
AAGGACAAAGTGAAACCAAGGACATGAAAATACCAGATCACACAGAGCGGAGTGACCTGTACCTGCAGTGCTACCTCTGGCTTCAGTCCCCACCACTGAGCAGGTACGGCTTCACACAAACAGCCAGAAAACCATTAAGAACATTGATGAGCAAAACCTCAGAGTAAAAAAATTACTCTTCTATGCTAATCTGCATTCACTGTGCCTTCTTTTTCTGAATAATATGCTGTTTGTATATTATTTTGAGGGTAGAAAGCGACTGAATGGATAGGAATTGTTTCCAGTCCCTGAAGCTGGTCAGAGAACAGCATTGCCACTAAACTGAGAGAAGAGAGATCTTAGAACAGAGAATAGGAACATGCTTTAAACAGTAGCTGAGCAAATTTTTTTTTCTTACTATTATGAGAAGCAGCTGAGAGACTGTCATTAAAAATAATAGAAAACATATGTGATGTGTTCTCACACAGTGGAAATTGTGTGGAAGTTGCACATATGATCATCCCTTCCCACTGAGCTCAGGGGCCCAGGTCTGCTTTGATGAGGTTTCAAAACAAACTGGGAGTCTGCTGGTGCTTCCTTGTGATGGATTGTCGTGAATGTCATCTATCTGAGGTACCAAATAGAGAGATTTCTCAGTATTGTAAATTCTAGCATTTATTGAAATGTAAGTGAGGGGACTTCACAGCATAGATGTCAGATCCCTCCAAAACAGTGATGTAAGAGCATTCTTTCTCTCTCTCCCACGTGTTGCTTCTTAACACACTGTATCAAAGATTACTCCTGCCACAAAAAAGGGTATCAGGAGGGACTGCATGGCCACATCCCATTCTGCTACACTGAACAAGTTCAGCTTTCTTGTCTCCAGCCACCTTTGCTGGCTAAGCTCACTTATCTGACCTTAAACAAAAACCACAGAAGATGCAATTTGTCTTAGCGGAGGTGTGGAGTAATATCCCACAGCTGGCACATTGCAACAGCTATCTGGACTTGCACAAAATTTTAATTCTACAATATGCTAAAGGTCACACTGATTAACTTGGATGGAAATTAGCTGTGTATAAATTTCTTACTCTTAATAAAGCAGGCAGGAAAACCAGTCTCCAATCCATCACTCTGCATTTAATTAATAAAGCAAGACTAACTGCAAAGAATCAGCTACCAGAATAAGGTATTGGAGCAGCTAGGGTTGCTTTTTCCAGCAGTATTAGGTACTTGTAATCAGCTTCTATATACAAGCCTTTTTGGCTCACTTGTGGAAAAGTTGATAAAGCTACACATGCTCATGCCCAGAGAGGCACCAGTCTACGGAGGGCAGCATGTGCATGATTTTTAACTTCTATGATTTCAAGCACAATGACAAAAACTGCCATGGGAAAACAACATGACTAAAACTGTTTCCTGCAGCTTACTAATGGAGTATTCATGCACAACATTAAGCTGATGAATATGAATTTGTTTGACACATCCCTTCTCCTTTTGTGCATGTTTCAAATATCATAATTATGTTTGGTTTATGTCTCAGTTGAATTGTCACTGCTTTCAGCATTTTCAGTGTGTAGAAATTTTACTTAAAATTTGTCTTATCTGAAGGCAAACTTCTCGTGTTGATTTAATTTTGTATGAGCGGGATGTTATTGTATTTTAAGATCTGGTCTATCATCATGCTTACTTAAGAAAAGAAGAAGCATTCTCTTTTGATTATTGCTCTCCCAAATACATATAAAGCCACTCAACATGAGTTAATTCTTGTTGGCTTTGTCTTTGGATTCTTTTTTTCCGGACTCCATAATCATGTTCCATTCCACTTGTAAGAATTTACTTCAAACTGAGGTAGAGATAAGATGATCCTGACCATCTCTTACACTTGCAGACAAGCTGTGTGGCTCCTGCAGTGTGATTAGGATTGCTTCAGTTAGATGCCTCATTCACCACAGCCACAGAGATTGGAGTGTTTTCCAGGCAATTAAGGAGGCCCACATGCTGAGCAAGGAGCTGTGGAAGACACAGCAAGCAAAAAGATGTGCCTGAATTCCTCCTACTCTCTGTAAGTCAGAAACCACAGTCATGGCTCTACTTCAGCTCTGTGCATTTTGGATCTTGAGTGCAGTAGATTCAAAAAAGCTTGTCTGGAGTATTCAACTTCCACTGCAACCTACTCCCTTAAAATGTTCATTCCAGAACTGCCGGTATTGTCTTTACACCCTCACATAATTAAAACTTGCATCTCTTAAAACATGTTGCCAAAACACACAACTAGACCCACTATAAAACTGAAGGTATTTTCCCTTCACCCTGATGAGGATTAAAATCTATGTATGACCTACTGCAGAAAAAGGACTGCAAGATGAGCAGAACAGGGGAAAAAAGGAGCAGGAGGGAGCTTCACTACATAATCCAATAGTAAAAGCATTAACTTAGAAAAGAAGAAAAGGGAAACCTCACTTCACTGCTCCTATTCAGTATTAAACCGCCCCTTCCCTTCCTTGTTCGATGAATCCCACTTTCCCAGCCCCTCCTCTGCTTTCCACATTTAAGAAGAGAACTGAAGAATGCAATTTATGTCACCCCATGTTATTCAGCTGCTTTCAAAACACAAATATGTTTCTCATATCATATCAGTTAACTTCTGGTGAAGGCACCTTAAAACAGATCTTTTTATTTCCCACCGCTGTCCTCAGGCTCCCTCTGAGGGGAAAGCTCAGCTGCCCATGTCCTCTCTGTCCCAGGGCAGTTGGAGGGACAGCCTGAGTGATGGTACGAGCTCCATCAGCCACAGGATGTCCTTCTCAGAAGATGCCGCTGCCACATTGATGCCATATGCCTTGCTATTTCATGACACCTGTTTACACAGTGTGAGTCAGGAAAAGATTACTTTCACAGCAGAATGGGAAATCATAGAGCATTCACGGACAGGCAGTGGGTTCAGGGACTGTCTGGTGAAGGCATTTAACAATTCACACTCTCAGAATCTCTATAACCGTCCTGATACACGCTGGTTGCAGTCTCCTGTGTAAGTGCCACAGTAGCAAATCATTTTGAAAGGCAAATAAAACAAATTCTGTAGCTAAAACTTGGCAATAGGCAGAAAAACAAGCATGTATTTTTTCTGATCATTATTACTTAACATATCTTGTCCCTATGTTGGTTTTGATTTCTTGCTTTATTATTTTTCTTAGTATTGCAAAGTAAATGAGAAAATTGACTTTTATGACTTTGTAAGTAAAAATAACTAATATCTCTCAAGTTCAGAATATTTGTATCTGTAATGATACACAATGCTATGATAGCATTGTTGGTCTTTAGGAAAGATTGAGAAAAGGTTTGTATTCATTTTGTTCATGCTTCGAGTGCTGAAAAGAACAGACTGGTGCATTAGTTTAAACCAAAGTGGTTCTGAGTTAAAGAGCTACACAGCACATGCAGTGATCTCAGTCATGGGCTGATACTCCCTTTCTCTCTCTCTTTTGTGAGACCATAGTTGGTGGACAGAAGAGTAGGACAGTTGAATTAAATCTTGGTGACTAAATCTTCAGTAGCTGCCCCGGATTAACCAGATCTGTTGAATCATGAATGTCTCCTCCTCACTATGGTGTGATTTTTTTTCTTGTTTTGAGCAGTAAGGATTTGAGCCTGTAATAATTGTTGCAATGAAAGCAGTGTTACAGGAGTGTTACATGGTGTGACAAAACAGAAGTACTATAATGTTGAGTAGAGAATAAATAGTGATTTAACAATCTAAAAAATAAATATTGGTAGCATTTTCGAACCTTGAGAAAGTTTGGCGAAATTCTGTTTGAAAAGGGAAATTGTGAGTAGTATTTTCCCAGCACTGCTCCTCCCCCTTTGCCATCTTCTGCCCCTCTGCAAAGCCTGTCGTGCTGGGCAGGGATGCGCAGGGACTCGCAGACACAGGTGGGCACAGCACCCTCGCAGGGCTCTGTACAGACACCCGCGCAGGGACTGATGCCTGAGCTGATGCCTTCCTGACCCGGGTCTGCTGTGTCCTATAGAAGTCTATTTTCATTTTCATTTATCTCACAAGTGGGAATGAACCACAAGCATTTTAAGACCTTATTAACTATAAGCATTTTCCTCCCCCCCCCCCCCCCCCCCCCCCATGTGTTTAGTGACTTTCCACAATCCAAACAAGTTCGTATCTGTAATAAGCCAGAGTGTATCTGTGGTGCTGAATTTCAGAGGTCAGAAAAAAAAAACCTTTAATGCACAGGTGTGCTAAGAGCATTGTAACACTCAGCATGGTATACAATGCATTTTATCTCTGGGACATATTCCAAGCACTGCTTAACCTGCAGTACAGGCCCATTTATGCCAGTTCCTGCATAGGTCCATCCGCAGGAGCCACACCGTGTGCCTGACGGCGTCACCAAACGCTCTTTGAACGCTGCAAGGTTTGGGATCGTGACCACTCCCCCGACGAGCCACTTTGCCGGCTCAGCTCCCGCCCTTTTTTCCTTTTTCCCCCGTTTCAGCAGCCCCTGCCAGCCCCTCCCTTCTCCTCTCGCACTGACGGCCCCGCGCCCGAACATGGCGGCGGGGGCGGGGCCGCGGCCGCGCCAGGGCCCGCGCGCTCACTCCTCGCTTCCGGAAGTGACGCCGTCCGTGGCCGTGCGCGGCGGCGGCGGCGACCGGAGGTTCGGGCCCGGTGGGCGCGGGCGGTGCGGGACGGGCGGGCGGTGCTGGCGGCTCTCAGCAGCTCTCAGCAGCTCTCAGCGTCTGTCAGCGGCGGGTACCGGCACTTTCCTTCTGCCCCGCGGGACTCGGTGGAGCCCCGGCGCGCCGCCCGGCCGTGTGCGCCCACGGGTCGGGTGGTCGCGGCCTCCCGTGCGGGCGCTCAGCGGCGGGCGGAGGCCGCGGGCCGGGCGGCCGGCTCCCCGGCCCGGAGCTGAGCGGCGGGGTCGGCGAGCGGGGCCTCGGCAGCCCCAGCACGGCCCAGCCGCGGGGTGTGGGGCCGGCGGTGAGCGCCGGGTGCTGCTCCCCAGCCGCGCTCCTGCCACAGCGGCTGTGACAGCCAGACTTGGGAACAGGCTGGGCTCAGGACATGTTTCCTTTGGTTTAAGGAGCCATATAAGCATAGCTTTAATGAACAAAACTGCCGGTTCGGGAACCGTGCGCGCTTGAAGGTTTTTAATTGTCCTATATGTGTTATAGGTGAAATGGTTTTCATATGCTGAATTCCAGCTTGGATTGTCTCGTTGCTGCACGTTCAGAACTTCAGAAAAAAACTGGAAGTCAAGATGAAGAGCCGGGTGACACAAGTAAATGTAAGTGTTCTTAAACCTAAACCGAAGGGTTTCATTATTCCCATGTTAGTGGTAATCGGGTCTTTAGTTTGATACTATGTTAAATAAAACTTCCTGAATGCTAAGCAAGCAATGTCAAATTGACAGCAGCTGCTTACAAGAGAAATACTACTATGGACTCAGTAAATTGCAGCAATTTCAAGCACCCATTGTCCTAATAGTGGAAATGCTGAATATAATTGGCATGTAATGAATGAAGTAATTGGTCAAAAATGACTGAATGATTGTGTCTCAACAGAGAATGTAGGAATGTGTAGGAATGGAGAAAGATTAACAATAATCTTAAAAGGGAAATATAAAGTGCTAATAAGCAGCAGTTAATTTGGCATGCTATGAATGCTAAAGCTTTTCCTTTTAAAAGCTGTATGGTCCATTTCTGAATGCATGGGAGAAATTTTTTAGGAATGCAAGAAGGAGAAATTTAAAGTTAATTTTCCAAAGTGATCATTTAAGAATACTGTGTTTGTAAAGTACACTACTTTGGGACAGGTTAGCAGAGCAGTGCTGTTCTCATACACTGCCTCAAATCTGTGGTGTTTCTCTGCCTGTGTTTCTAGAGTTGGACCCTGCATAAGCTTCCTTTCGGATCCAACTTTTCTGGCTGAAGTAGCTTTTAATAGGGGTGCTTGAAGGATAGTTTAGTATCTTCTCCTGTTTTTCCCAGTTTTGTGGTTGTGGTAGTACTCCCTTATCTGCTAAAATAAGCCAGTTAGCAAGAGTTTTGGACTGTTCTGACACTTTCAGTCAATCATTTTGATGAAAATGGACAAGAAAATAGGCTAACTTGTGTCAGAAAGCCTGGTCATGAGGAGCGGAGGGGGACAAGTTCTTCAGCAAGAGGAGCCGCTTTTGGAAGAAGACGAGATAACTGCCAAATACAGAGACAGACATTACACTATTTTATTTCTGTGAATAGTTGTCTTTTTGGGTCTGTCTGGACTAAGACAGAGGATGCAGAACCCATGAGAATGGATAATCCTAAAAAGGCTCACTGCTTTCTTTCCATTTGCTAAATAGGATTTAAATACAGTAACTCTTCTGTGTTTTTCAAAGAGTTTTGTTACCATTTTCATGGAAGCTTAAGATACAGACTTATATTATGGGGTGGGGGAAGAAACCCAACTAAAGGACTTTTATAACCCTTCAGTGAATTCAGTGATCTACTCTATGTATAATCCCACAAATGATTATTGAAAGGGGAAGAAAACCTTGTGGAAAATATATGAATTTCTTGTAGTAGCATTGCCATCAAAGGTAGTGTTGCCCTAAAATTAAATTGTCAACTGGACATACTTTTATAGGGATGCCTGTTCCCAGTAAACGATTCCATGCATTTGGTTTATATAATTGTCCCAGTGCAGGCAAGATAATATTGGGTATAATTTTAATAGAGTGTTAGCAGTGTACCCTCGGAAAGGCAATATTCTGGGATATGTTGGAGTGGCCTCAAAAGTGCAATTTTTTATTTGCATATATACACATGCTCCCCAGTTAAGTTTTTGGAGATCGTTTCTATAACAGTCCACTCTGATCTGGGGTGACCTCCACTACCTGGTTTATGGAGGTGGTGTCATTGTATTCTCCTAACCAACAGTTTTAACTCGTTCTTTGCTGGGCCAAAAATTTAATGTAGCAGTCAGAGGGTGCCACTTCAGCAAAGGTGGTGAGAATTGCTGTGGGAAGTTCAGTCAAGGTGCATAAGCAGTCCTTGGCTTGAGCTTCTGCTTCAGGTGAGGTGTTACCTATTTCACATTCAATCACTCTCTGACACCATGAGATTGTGATTCTGAAAAATCATAAATAATCTGCGGTAAAAGAGGCCCCATGCAGTGAAGGTACTGAGATTTCAAAGGCTGCTTCTTAACTCTACCAAAGTGATTTTAAAGCATCTTGATGGATGTCCTTCTATGTCTGTTGTAGATGCTGCCATGCTCCGATTTGCGGGTATGACTCGGTATTTCTGCATGTCATGGTGCAGCCAATGGAATTTGGTGTGAACTGTTTAAGTGTGTATCACTTAAACAATACTGCAAATCTGCCTAATAGAACAGTGTCACTTAGATGTTTATATATGAAGCTAAAATGACTCATGAGAAAATAAGGAGAGAGGAAAGACACTCTTCAAACAAGAAGTAGTAGAATTCTGTTAATGGTGTTGCATGTGATGCACCAAAGTAAAATGGCATTGGCAAGGAGGAAGCAGGAAAGTCGTCCATCTACTTGAGCCTCCAGCAGTGTTTGACAGCAGATGCCTTGAAAAGTTTAGGGACAGGCCAACTATGCAAGTGTTTGCCCACATACACTCCCACTCTCTAGCCATTTGCAGCTACCTGAGCCAGGTGACCTTTTTTTGTAACCCATGCATATTCTTCTTCAGTGTTTCCCAGTGTCTTGAATCCATGTTAAGCATTTGGCATCTGCAGCATCCTGTAGCAGGGAGTCCAGCTGCTTAATTACTTGTCATAACTCCTTGTCATAACTGACTGCCATTAGCTTTATTTGATGGCCCTCCTTGTAAAGGAGTAGGGTAGGCTTTGATCTGAAGATACGTGCTCACAGTCATGTTGGGGTTTCATCTTTTTTTCCTTTGTTTTCCTAAAGCATGGCTCCAGCCACGAAAGGAAGGAAAACTACAGTTCCCGGAAAGAAAGTTTGTCTCCAGAGGACAGGTAGAATACTGATTTTTTTTTTATACCTTACAATTCTGTATATTACCTCACAAAGTTAGAGAAGTTAAAAAAATCATCAGGTTATGTTTCTTTCTATGTGTTGCCATAAGCTCGGCAATGAAGGGTAAGTGTAGATTAAAATACTTGTATGTCAGTATAACAGTAATTAAACAGATTTCTTACTAAATCTTAAAAGAATCCTAAGCATTTAGTTAAATTGTCATGGGATTGGAAAATGGAAATTAGATGCCAGCTTTTTGCTTGAACTCACATATTGCTGATACCCCAATTGTCACTTCAGGGCAAGGCTTCTGTGCTGCACAGGCAGAAGTAGGTGAAGGAAGTAAATACATGCGTTCCAAGGAATGCACGATGATGAATGTAACTTTGGTATTTAATGTTATTATTATTTAGCATTAAAATTTAAATTCTAGGAGGAGCTTACTTTTACAGAACTTTAAGGGTTTGGTTTTGTTGGGGTTTTTTTTGTAATTTTTTCATGACAAGAAATTATTATAAAAGTAGAGTCTTGTATTTGAATGATATGTATGTTGAAACTCGGGTTGCAGAAATGGAACACTACTGCATTGTAGCATTGTATTGCAAGCAGACATTAATACCACTGCTTTTCTCAGGCTCTTACGAAGCATTTTTTGTGTCTTGGATTGCGATTAGGGATATGGAGTGTGATCGGTCTCCAACGCCCAGAAAGAGAAGATACTCTGATGACAGCAGATATGATCAGGATTATTCGAGAAGGGACTACTATGATGACAGAACTTCAGAAGGAAGGTATCAAGCCCTTAATCGGTAATAAAATACTTTTTTCAGAGAATAAAGTGTGAGAATTTTTCATGAACCCCTGGGGGTTTGGTGGGTGTTTTTTTTTTTCTTTTTAGAAGGATGGAAAGGGGAAGAGATAGACACTATGAGAGAGGGGAGGAGAGAGAATATGATCGAAGGAAGCAGAGAAGATACTCATCACCTGATCACAGGAGTCCAGAGAGGCCAACAGTCCAGAGCTCACTTGCTCATGATGACACCACTTCCAAGAAGAAGAAGGAAGAAGTGGATCCAATCCTTACTCGCACAGGGGGGGCGTATATTCCACCTGCCAAGCTCAGAATGATGCAAGAGCAAATCACTGATAAAAATAGGTGAGTTGAAAGTGACATATTAGGTGTTTTTGATGAAAATGAAACAGTTCGGGATTTTAGAGAATGTTGGGGGGAAATGGATCCATTTAGAGGGCTGTGATCATTGTTTTGAAGGTATATTTTTTATCAGAAGAGAGATAAGAGAATTGGATTAAAACTGTACCTGCTTCTGCTGCAAAGTGTAAATGGGAAAGTGGGATGTAGAATGTAGAAAACTGAACATACTGGATTATACCATATGTGCAGAATTACATTTTGGTATGTCCTGTTGGTTCAGTGATTTTCCAGTGGTTAAAAGTATGGTTGTGAACTGGTTTTCAAATTTATGCAGTAAATATTTTCTTAAATATTTTATGATTAAATGAAAATGTTAATGTAAGCTATATATGTGAATTTATTCAGTGCTACTTCAAATTTGCTCATTAATACTTTGTGATGCATTTGTAATAGCTTGGCATATCAGAGGATGAGTTGGGAAGCCTTGAAGAAGTCAATCAATGGTCTAGTCAATAAAGTGAACGTTTCTAATATAGAAAACATCATTCATGAGCTGCTTCAGGAAAATATTGTTCGAGGAAGGTAAGTATTTTAAAGTAATTCTTTTGCTTTTTTAGTAATATGTGTACTGTTCATGTGTACATCACTGTGTGTAGTGTATAGTTGCTAGTCAGATTTTAAAACTAACCTTAGGCTGTCTTTTCCCATGCAGAACAGTCCCTTACTTGGGAAAGGGATAGAATGCTTGGTGGAATAAAACAGTGCAACAGATGGTGTATGTTTCCTTTTCTTAAAGGTTTTCCCTATACATTTTGTTTGAGTAACTTGTAATTTGCAGTTGTCACTGTCTGTTTACTTTTGTAGTGCTGGATTGTTTTTCCTCTGGGACAAATAATATTTGTAGTCAGTGTTTAGCAAAACAAGTTTTACTGCAGTTACCTGCCTGTGTTGTTTATTGTTTTAACGTAGAGAAAAGATGATTATGCTGTTTGAGCTTGGTACTAAGCCTTAGTGACTGCAAGTATTGTGTGATGACTTTCCGTGCATTAATTTTGATGTCATTAGCGGTTAAATCTGCAGGTCTAAAGGAGCCTGGGTTTCTTAGGTTGGCCACCATTTAACAAAATTGCCAACAACGAAATATCCAAAAGTAATTCTGATACAGCTCAAACAGTTTGCAGCACTTTCTCCATCACAAATTAAGTGCTGTTATTTGAGGAGTTATAGCTGAGGAATGCATTACTTTCATTTATGCTATACCTAACAGGAAAATCATAATCCTGCAACTAGCATAAAAATAACACAAGAATTAAGTAAAATCTAAATAGTGGGCAAGTCGTTCCTGCATGTGATTTCTGTTAAAAGTAAGAATGAAGTCTTAGGCTTTTTCTTCCCTGCATTTTGTGTCCCTGTGTTATGGGTTCACCTAGGTGGACCTGGAACTTAATTTTCATATAAGCAATAGTGTTTTCATTTAGAAATCAGCTCCTTGAATGCTTTTAGAATATACTTGTCTGTGGAGCTTTTTGTGTGTGGTTTATAAATGTCAAAATAATGTAGATGGGAAATGGCACCATTTTCCTTTTGCTTACAGTTAATTCTAACTTCCAAATTGGCACAAAGGCGCATATAAAAGTAATGACATGAAGTTTTACCTGGCTGTCAAGTCCTTTTCTGAGTTTCTAAGTAGAGGATAAATAAGAACTGAAACAGACCAGTTTCAGTTTGTTAGCAAGAAGTAACTAGTAGTTTCAAAGTGGAAATATTCTGCTTTGGTGCACTAGTATGAAATGCCTTCTATTGAATTTGTCAATTCCAAAGTAAGTAGGAAAAGGGTCCCTTGGCAGTTTGTATTTAGTACCATATAGGAGGGGGTTTTTGAGGGTTTCAACAGACCACAAAACAAGTTGTTGGATACCAGTGCATACTTTGAAGATTCTCATTTAGAGGACTCCTTTTTTTTCCCCTTGCGCATTTGTAATAGAGTAATACATCAAGAGTCAAATTCTCTGTGCTTCTAAGCTTTACAAAAAGCAAAATTGAGAGGATGGAGTAAGTACGTCTCAGATTATTTTCAGACTGTAGTTTTCATTATAAATCTAAGAGAGATTATTAGAATAATAGAACTATTATGTCATGAGCCATGTGTTTACATTCCTTGAGGTTACAAATAGTAGTCTTTAATAATCAGCCTACATTGGGGTTAAAACGGGGTAGTAGCAGGATACAAGATGACTGTTTACATGCTTAGCATTTTCCACTGTAGTTCCAAATGAACAATATTTAATGTAAGATAAGGTACCAGTTTAAGAATTTCTAAGTTCAAACAGATTTGGGTAACACGTGTTGCAAAACTCCATTTGTGATGTGATAAACAATGGTTTGAAAATGACCATCTGTTGTCTTACAGCTACTCCACCTGCACAAACTATTTTTTGTGATAAGTACTCAATAAAAATACTAAATGCCTTACCATGAGAAAAATCTTAAAACTTACATATTTTTACAGGGGATTGCTGTCTAGATCCATTCTGCAAGCTCAGAGTGCCTCTCCAATTTTCACTCATGTTTATGCAGCTCTTGTGGCAATTATCAATTCAAAGTTTCCAAATATTGGTGAATTGATTCTCAAGAGGTTGATACTTAATTTTCGCAAAGGGTATCGCAGAAATGACAAGGTACGTAAAACCTGAGGCAGCAACATGCTGAAACTTGTAATTCTACTCTGTTAACTGTATGTCAGGAGTGGTCGAATTACATAGTGCAAAGGAACACAGCTAAAACCTGGGGTGAGACGACTCTTCAGTTTAATGGTATTAGAGTATCCTCAAAGTTTGACAACCTATTCTGGGTTGATACTGTGGTAGTTTTTTGGTTTTGTTTTGTTTTTTTTTCTTTCTGGAAGTGTACAGTCCTAATTGTGAACAACTACTAGTATCCCAAGATAGTTTCACGACTTAATTTGATTGTGAGAAGCACAAATCTATAGTGTATCTGAGTTACAATTTTTTTCCATATGTTAAAATTTCGTGTTTTATTTCTTTTGCAGCAACTCTGTCTGACATCTTCAAAATTTGTTGCACATTTGATGAATCAGAATGTGGTATGTTACTTTTCTACTCAATCCAAACCATATATGGCTGATTTTTAGTTTTAAGACAGCAGTAGCCGAAGTGACAATCACTGTTATAAAGGTTCCTGAAAAACTGAGTGTGATGCCTGCTTTAAGTTGTTGGGACCTCTTTAGAAAAAGATGTTGGCCCTTGCTTGTTCAGTTATCATTAGTAATTGCACTTATGCTCATGGCTTCCCCCCATTTCATATGTATATTTGGGCTAGTATTCAGACAAGTCATGATGCAAAGAAAGGATCATCTGAGACTCTGTATCACAGATCTCAAATGGAGGTTTCTTGCAACGTGTGTGTAAACAGAACTAGACTCAGTTACATCTAAATCAGATTTGTGTCCAATTGCATGCTACTTGCTTATGTGTTAGAAATCAGGATACTCCAATTTCAGTAATGGCAAGCAGCAGTGTTTCAGGAATGCATTGGTAAAGTACAGCATTTTGGTAAAGAGGAAACTAACCCAACATGTGCCATTTGTTTTTATGCCTGATCCTGGAAGAACTGATTTAATTATAGACACAATGCACTTGGAATTAATTTCTGTAATGCAAGCACTGGTTTATTTGCTTCTTGGAAATGCATTCTATTTTTTTCTTGTTGGCAAAGTGTTTTTCATTGTTTGCCTTGTTCATTTCAGTAACATGGTGACATTCACTACAAAGTTGGTATAAATACAGGTGGTAAAACTATTTGAATTTTTTACTTTCTCTTAAGCGTCTTTGTCTCACTACTGTTGTCTTGTGTGTTTGTGAGTAAATTAGTGTGTTGTGATGTCCTCAAAGGCTGTACAGATCTGTCAAGTAAATCAATGTGATGATAATGTCACACTGTGCATTCAATTATTTGCTGATATTCTTTCCTAGGCTCATGAAGTTTTATGTTTAGAAATGCTCACTTTGCTTCTTGAAAGGCCTACTGATGACAGTATTGAAGTAGCAATTGGATTTATTAAAGAGAGTGGGCTCAAATTAACAGAAGTTTCTCCTAGAGGTATTAATGGTAAGTATAATTAGCAAAAAACATGTCTTTTGGTCATTTGTATTTAGTAAATCCTCATATTTACATTTCTTTCTTTTTCAAAGCAATCTTTGACCGTCTTCGACACATTCTGCATGAATCTAAAATTGATATGCGTGTTCAGTATATGATAGAAGTCATGTTTGCTGTACGGAAGGATGGCTTCAAGGATCATCCAATTATTCCAGAGGGATTAGATCTAGTGGAAGAGGAAGATCAGTTTACTCATATGTTGCCATTAGAAGATGACTACAACCCAGAGGATGTTCTTAGTAAGTTAGAAATGGAAGCTAGTTCTGTAGCTGCATTCCCCAAGAAAACAAATCCAAGATTAAATATTCATTCTTTTCTTCAATTTGTATTTTAAATAAAGATTCTCTTTTATTCTAAAGATGTTTTCAAGATGGATCCAAACTTTATGGAAAATGAGGAGAAATACAAAACTCTGAAGAAAGGTAGGGATATTCATGTCTATACACATTTTATATACGATATTTATGTACTTACACATTTATCTGTGGTATTTACTTATCTAACTATTGTTGCCACCTTTATTATTTAACGTTGAGTGATATTTCTGCCCTAGATAACTGTTGTTGACTTCACCACAGACCTTCCATTGTGTTCCTGCTATTCACTGTTGTTTCTCCAACTGTTTCCTTTAATTATGACATACCTGGGGTTTTTTTGCCTCTGCCAGATTCTCCACCTGAAATACCCTGTCACTCTTTAGGTGTTGTATCAGGGAGTTTTTTTGTAACAAAAATACTGTGGGTTATATTCCTTTAATCTGGGATACTGCTTTTTCAGAAATTCTTGATGAAGGTGACAGTGAATCTGAAGGAGGAGATCAAGAAGCTGGAAGTAGTGAGGAAGATGAAGACGAAGATGAAGAGGAGGATGAAGATGGTAAGTGTATAACTAGCACCTTACTAGCAATTGATTGAAGATGAAACAGGAAAGAAAAGCTTACCTGCTTAGATTTTTTGCAAAATTAAGATGTTCAAATGTTAAGGGATGTTTTCATCTTAATTTATTCAGAGATCTAAGTGTTTGCTAGCAAATAGTATAAAAGTAATGTTCTTAAAGAAAACATTCAGCACAGCCAGAAGAGGAAAAGCAGCGTTGCTTGATTATTCTTAAATATACCGATTTCCTGAGAAAAGCCTTTCAAACATAAAACATGAAAACACTTCCTTAAACTTTTTAGTACTCTACCATATTTTGAAGTCACTTTCAAAATCAGAACGTGTTTTCTTAAAACTGTATCTGCAACCTCTATATTTCACTTCCTAGTTTAGTACAGTCCTCTTTCTCAATCTTTAGTGGAGGTAATGTTTACACATTTTCAAAGAATGTTCAATTCCCTGGAAAAGTCTTAACTGAAATGTTTGTGCAGACTGCATGAGTGATTGAAAAGCCAGTCAAGTATTGGTCTTGTAGAATACCAGTAATGGATTTCCTTACTAGTTTACTGGTGTATTTCACAGAAGAGCAGAGCTTCCAGGCTGATGAGATCATTCACATAACTTTTCATCATTTATGCTTTTAGCAAAGTTGAAAAGACTGAAGGAATAGTGAATACCTTACAAATGAAAGTATTCACAGAATGCTTTGGTTCAGATTGGATTTTTCTACACTTACTCCAGGACAAAACAGAACTTGATAGAATGCCGTTAACATAGGTCTTACATATAACAGAAAGTAAGAATTACCTTTTAAAATCAGGGATGCCACATAAAGCATTGTATAGCTAAATTATGAAGACTGCATAATTTACAGATTGCTAATAGTGTAGACAAGAAATGTTAAACTCAGAGGTTACAGTGATTAAGTCACCTGAAAAATCTTTAAAAGAAAAGTTGCCTTCTTAAAACTGTATCTAAATATTTACTGCTTATAATTACAGATGAAGGAAATACTGATTTTTATCTTTTTCCTTATCTGTAAAAAAAAAATTAAAAAAATACATAAACCTGCTAAACAGTCCTAAGTATTTCTAGAAAAATAGTGTGCTCCAGACTTAGTAAATGGTAAATAGAGCTCCGCTAAGAGATCACTACACGTATCTTCCTTAATGTTTTGCTCCTTACAAAACCATGTTTTTCTTTTACAGGTCAGAAGGTTACTGTCCACGATAAAACAGAAATTAACCTGGTCTCCTTCCGTCGTACAATTTATCTTGCTATTCAGTCGAGGTAAATATAATATAATTTGTACACCTATGAGTGTAGCTCTTTTGAAATGGGTGAACTGTAATTCTCTTTCTTTTAAAATTCTTTCTTAATATGCAATTAAAAAAAAAGAAAAGAAGTAGGGAAGGTGTTCATTATGGAGCCTGACCTGACTGTGTAAAGCAGACTGTTTTGACAAATGGATACTCAGATTCTCATTCTAAGATAAATCTTGTTTGTTTCAAAATGTTTTGAGTAGTGAACTGGGATTTTTTTATAACTATTGCTGTAATGAGAATTTTCTGAGTGAACAAAAGTCAGTGATCTTCAGATTATACAGCATTTTAAGAATTTATGAAAAAAATTCATGACACACTTAGAAATGCTGTAGATTTTCCCGCTTCTGAGAAGAAGAAGTTCTGCAGTAAGCAATTCTCCTTAACAGCTGTTACCATCTGCCTTGCTTGGAAAATAAGTATGCAGATACCAGCCTTGAAGTTTGCTCTATTTGTAGTTGTCTTGAGAATGAAATCCCCTTGCAGTTCATGGCACAAATGATGAAAACATGGTGGTATAGCTCTTGTCTCAGTGGAATGAGAAGAGAGATTGATCTGTTGTGTGCCACTGAATTCCATCATTAAAAGTAGGCATGGTCCATAATACTCTGCAGGTCTGAAGCTGCATGAGGAATATGATATTGTAATTGTGGTGTGGATCATTAGGCATACAAATTAATGCCATGCTGAGAGATATGAAAGGCTCTTATGTTTCTCAAAGTTGCTGTGAAATAGTTTCTTGCCATACTTAAGTTTGTTTATCTTATACTTGAATGGAAGGAGATACTTGCTGGTGGCTAAATAAAGGCTTTCAGAAAAGGAGTGCAAAGAGGAGAGTGTGGTATATGCTGCTTTTGGAGCTTATGTGCAGTGCTTGCTTTTCAATGTGTTTTGGGATGTGCAAAATGAGCTCCCATTTTTCATGGTTTATATAGCTTTGTAAGATGATGCAATAGTAATAATGACGTGAGTCATTTATTCTTAAGGGGTTTGCAAATGTAATTAATTCAGATTAATTTTCAGATACAAGCTCATGAAATGCAAAATGCTTATTAAAATCCTCCCAACAACAACAAAAAACCAGCAAGTTAGACAGCTGAGGTACTTTTTTCCAAACAGTGAAAGTGTCAGGACCAATAATCAATCTTAATATAATTCAGAAGTTTTTAGCATAATATAATTGCACAGATAATGAGAAGTATTTTTTCTGTTCAGCTTAGACTTTGAAGAATGTGCTCACAAACTGCTGAAGATGGACTTTCCTGAAAGTCAGACTGTAAGCCTTGCTTCTTACTCTTTTTTGTTATTAACATAATATTAAGAAATAGTACTGTGACAGTAGCTAAAATCCTGGCTTTTGTTCTGGAGCCTGGTCTGTATAGGAACCAGAGGAATAGAGTGATTCATATTGAGGAAGAACAACTGTATTTCACAACCTTTAGAGCAAATAGAGTGACACATATTTCATAAACAATTTGTTTTATGCATTTGCTCTATTCTGTGAGGCAACTCAAGTTGCTTGTAGGCTGTTTGGAAAGGTCTGTTGTTTGGACTTGTTAAAACTTTTATCCTATGACAAGAGCATGGCAGTTATTCTGAGTTCTGTCTCTGCAAGAACTTGGGGTTGAAGATATTCGCAGGCAGCTGGAGACTTTATCAGTGGGGTTTGAAATGTAGCATAGTGCTAAGAGAGTGTGTTACTTTGTTGCTTTCATGGTCTTCTTTGAACAAATAGTGTATTGAATTAAAATAGTTTGGAGCATGATTGCTTTGCTCTAATCTTGGAAATCCTCAGATAAAGCTGTTTTGTTTCAGACTGTAAGATCAATACAGTTGGTATGTTTTCAAGTAAAAGAAATTGTCCTTCGTCCAGTACTTGTATTTGATACTAGTAGAATGTAAATACCCATCTAATTTTATAGACAGCTTTTCAGTCAGCTGTAAGCTATTATCATGGGAGTTGTACTTGAGAGCAATATTCATTTCCTTGTGGTTTTAATTACCACTGTTCTGTTTTATTTGAAACAATGTATGTAGTAAGTAACCTTACTAGTATAATCCTGACTAGTGAAGGGAGATCTGGCCTATGGCTGGATGTTCTTGGGGAACTGGTTTGCCCATCAGTTTTTCAATTGTTCTATTTTTTTTATGAAGCAATTTACATGGAAGTAAACTAAGAATTGAGGTGGTGTATTTTTATATCTGGTTCTCCAATTTTGTGAGTGAAATGCAATACAAAGCATGCACAAGATTGTAATTCTCAGTGAGGCAAAACCTGAAGAATTCTAAAGAGAAAAAAATTTTTAAGCAAAGCAATTCAGTTATAAAGACTAGAACTAACAATCTAGAATATATGGACTATATAACACTACTTGCTTGTTAGATAACTACTCAGAGAACTACTTAACTCTTAGTATTTAATATCATGGCGGTCTCTGCCAACTCCTAACTTCTGTGGGCAAAATCTGCTCAGAAAAAATAAATTTCATAAGGGAATAAAAAAACCCCCAACAATTAGTATCAACCTACTATTCAGTACTAGTTGTAGGAATTACTGCAATTCAAGGTCTAAAACATTTGCAAAACTGCATCCTCTTATCATATGAGGCCTCTTCTTTGTGCTGATTTCTTTTTTCCCTAATAATCATAATTACTTTTCACCTTATTTAATCAAAGGTGGGAGACCTTTGACTTGGTCATTTTATAGAACTAAACTCCTTTATAGGGGCAAAGTGAAAAAAAAGATGCTTCCTGATCAATGTGAGAGCAAAAAGAATAAACAGTTAAAGGCAATAAAATTATTTAAGGATTTATGGTGCTCAAGTCTATCCATGTGGATAAAAAACCTGAATGTACTCAGGAGGAAATTTGAATTAACTGCCAGTTTTTAAACTAGGAAAATCATTTATTCTTTCAAGCTATCTTCAGATTGAAGCCCTTATTATTCCCCTGCCATTATCAAACCAAACCATTATTAAATTTACAGATGACACCAAGTTGGGTGGGAGTGTTGATCTGCAGAATGGCAGGAAGTCAGAGGGATCTGGACAGGCTTGATGGGCAATGCCAGCAGTGTGAGGTTCAGTAAGGCAAAGTGATCACAATAACCCCAGGCAGGGCTACAGGCTGGGGAAAGAGTGGCTGGAAAGCTGCCCAGTGGAAAAGAAGCTGGGGGTGCTGGTCAGCAGGCATCTGGATATGAGCCAGAATGTGCCCAGGTGGCCAAGGCCCATGACATCCTGGCCTATATCCAGCAGGACCAGGACAGTGATTGTCTCCCTGTCCTCAGCACTGGTGAGGCTTCACCTGGAGTGCTGTGTGGCTGAGGGAGCTGAGGGTGTTCAGTGTGGAGGAGTCTGAAAGGGGACTTTGTCCTCCTTAAAAATACCCAAGAGGAGATTGTAGTGAGGTGGGACAGGACCAGAGGAAGTGGCCTCAAGTTGTACAGGGAAGGTTTAAATTAGATG
Source organism: Pithys albifrons albifrons (assembly GCF_047495875.1). NCBI lineage: Eukaryota > Metazoa > Chordata > Aves > Passeriformes > Thamnophilidae > Pithys > Pithys albifrons. The sequence continues at coordinate 24,620,332 of NC_092465.1, read as the reverse complement.
CTAGGAGCAATTTCTTCACTGAAAGGTTGGTCAGTCATTGAAAAAGGCTGCCCAGGGAAGTGGTGAAATCGCCATCCCTGGAAGTGTTCAAAAGAGTATGTATGTGGCACTTGGGGATATGATCTAGTGATGACCACGGTGGTGCTGGGTTAATGGCTGGGCTTGATGATGTTAGAGGTATTTTCCAATCTTACTGATTCTGTGATTCCCTACTGTTATTTCTTTAGCTATAAAGCACTTTTTTCTTTTTCAGTCTGTTTTACTAAAAGCTTCGGCAAAACCTGTATTGCAGGATGTTATCTTTTATCTGTAATTTCTTTGCACCTTCTGATTCAAAGCTTTAAACAGTCTTGAGAAATTCCTGCAATGCTTGCTGAACTCTGGGGTGAATCTTCAAACTTTGTTTATGCTCATACTCTATTTCAGCTCTACTATCAATGACAGTCATCATGAGAAGCAGGAACCAGAGTGTATGCCTGAAGTATTGCTTAAAAATTATGTGAAAGTTAAAATTCTCACTGCAAAATTTTTGTTCAAATCAAGTCTAATTTTACAGTGTTTTTCTGTTGAAAGGCTTTAGTTAACAAAATAATATTTCTTTAATTCTGTTATTAAGACTGTTTTCTGCAGGTTTTGAGTAATAAATTGTCAACTAAATGCAACCAAAAACCTAATAAGAACATCTGAAACCTGAAGACAGGCATGGACAACAGTTTTGAAACTAATATAGTCTCAACAACTATCTTGCTGGTTAATCGTTCTGGAAGTCTTTATATACAGAGATTTTTGGTGGGACTGAGCAGGTCTGAGTTCAGAAATATCAGTGGTTGAATTACCAGATTATTGTGTCACATTAACTGCTGTGCAACACAAGTGTTTGTGTGCTTAATGCCAGTAATGGATCTGCCACACAGCCCTGATTTGCAGAAAGAGGATTAAGGTTCAAATGGATAATCTATGGACTAGAACAACATAGTACTGCTTTTTGGCATTGCAGTTTAGTACCAGCTGCTGAGGGGGACATCACCAGTCGTCTGATTATTTTTTTTAAGAAGGAAAGACATTCAGAGTGTTGAAATTATTTTTTTTCTAAGTAAATTTACTAGGAGTAGGTTTGCTTTTATTCATGCTATTTAGACCCAGTGAAAACCTGCAGATCAAAAGTTGAAAAGCTTTGTTGTAGTCTGTACTACAGCCTGTGAGAAGCTGTTTCGACAAGCCTTGCAGTTGCTTCTTTGGGCATATGCTCAGTCTTGGTGGAGCGCACTATTTCTCTTTTTTATAAAAGTACTGCTATTATCTGTGTTGAAGCTGCATTAATCTCATGCATTACTAAAGAAAAAAATGTAAATAAACTAAAACTGTAGTTAGACGAGTATGGTATTACCAGTTGTTCTGTCTTCTGAACTATGAGGAAAGCAAACAAGCAACCCAACTGAAGTGTCAGAAATAGGCTTATTATTTTATGCTTACCTTGAACAGATTTTTGTTGCCTCTGTCTTGGGAGGTACGAGATCTCAGGTTTTTTTAAGCATTGAATGAAAACTGTCAAACACCACAATACATAAAGTGCCTGTAAAACTGGGGGAGAAATTCATTGTATTTTTCAAAACAAATGACGGGCTAAATAACACAAGTCCTTCCTGCCATGAACATCACTGGAAGTACAGAAATGAGTTGACTAACCTTTGAAGCTGTAAATTAAGATGGAATTGCCATCAGAACTTGTCACCTCTCTCAAAATAAATAAATAATTCTGAAGTTTGTTAATTTTAAGTCTGTGAGACAGTTACTCTTGACCTAACCTCAAATTGTGTAGATAACACTAGCAAGAATGTCTTTATGAGCAAATCTATTTTAATGCATGTGGATATTCAAGATATCCTCCTAGAAATCATTGTAATATTTAATTAAAATGTTAAAGTATTTAATTACAGTAAACCACAGGGGATACCAATGCTATAATTGCATTTAAGATGAGGAAGAAAAGTAATTTGTTTTTCAAGTCTTCCTGATGTTATTAACAGTGGCATCAGCACTGTACCCTTTTTATTGTTTGAAAACTGATTAACTGCAGCAATCCTGTAAAATGGGATAATATAAAAAGTTAATATGCATTTTAATACATCACACTAACAGAGTGTGACAGTGTTAAAAGGAATGCCTTTAAATACATCTGTAAGTTTATTTGGTACATTACTGCCTCATTATTTGGAAGGGTATTTTTTTTCTTGCTCAGCATGGTTGGCTTTTTATTTGTTCTGAGTTTTTATGATGGGCAAAAATGTTTCTTCTGGCTGTATGCTTGAAAGAATGGCACAAGTGGGAGAATATGAAATCTAGTATTTGCTATATATATATCTCTCTGGTATATGCTACAGTAAATTGGCATAAGATATAAAGAGAAGAAAATGCTTGAAATCATCCTTGTTTTATGGGAATGTTACTATTAGTTTAAAGAGAAATTAAACTAATAATGAAAGATATGTAACTGCCAGCCAGAAACCTATTTGAGAGTATCATAAATTGGATTATGCTATGGAATTGGTCTTAATGAGAAAGTGGTAATTAAAAAAACCAGAATAGGGGGAAACTGCAGTGCTGTTTAAGCATCATGTATTTCATGACTCTTAATTTATATAACAATGTATTTTTCGCTTGTCTTAATTAATGTTTAGAAATGTGTCCTAAACCAATTCATAGCTGTATGACAGTCTGTAACTTACACAGTAGGTCAAGGGAATGAGGTTGGTTTCAAACTCGTGTGGGCTTTGCTTGCCTGGCTTGCTGCTCTCAGCCAGGGAAGGGCTCTGGGCCTAGAGATGGGGTACGGAGCAGAATCCATCCATGTGTTTCCCTCTGGTTCTTGGGTTGGTATGTGTGAAAGAAGAGGAAAGGGAAGCTACTAGAGGTTGATCTGATAATGGTCTTGGGGTGATAGTATTGGGAGACAAGGAGAAAGGGAGCCAGACAGCCTGTGTTTCCAGGAAGACTGGGCTAAGCTAACTGTTGTAGGCAGTAGATGTAAGGGAAGGAGAGCATCTTCTGTTGCTTACATGTGTTCATCGTGGAGATGGGAAAATGGAAGGCAGGCTGTTGATAATGGATGCCCAAAAATTTGGGGAGACTTATCTGGCAAGGTTTCCTCTGCTTCTTCCTAGGCAAGGAGAGAAGGTTTTCTAAAGAATGATTCTGAATATGGTGTTGACAATGAAGTTTTATGTTAATGCTCATTTCAAAGCTTGTATCCATGGAAGGCTTTCTTCAATTATTTGGTACTTAGTGGTGGGGTTTTTTCTGTTGCAGTGAATTTACCTAGAGAATTTTTTTTTCCATAACCCAGAAAGAACTCTGCAATATGATACTTGACTGCTGTGCTCAGCAAAGAACATATGAGAAATTCTTTGGGTTACTGGCTGGGGTGAGTTCTGTTTTCAAATTTTACACTTTACAAAAGAAAATTTTATTGGTTTACTCTACTTTTACTTTTTGTGTGTCAGACTTAAGTTTTAATGGATAAATAAAACTAATAGTCTTTTTATCATTCTGTAAATGCTTGTGTTAGTTGATTGTATTAGTGGATTGAATTAACATTTTGATTTTAATAAGCACAGTAAATGCAGAATGAAATAACTCATTTTCCCTTTATAACATTGGTTATTTTGCTTACTTTTTTTTCTCATTATGGTAGAATAATAAATCAGTGGCAAAGGTACTAAAAAGACAAAAGTATTATGAGTTACCAGAAAATACCCTTTTTACAGTGCTGAATATTAATTTTGGAGACTCTTGTCATTTACCACTTTTTTCAAAGCTGCTTAGTAGGTTTTATTTAGAGCACAAGATTGAATACTTACTGTCCTGGGGTTGTGAGTGTTGTTTGTTTCCTTTCCAATAAACAGCTAACTGTTTTTGTGTAACTAACTGCTAATTTAGTTGCAGTGATTTTAAGTTCTCCTTATCGATAATATTGACAGATGTAAAGAGTCAAGGTGAATACTTGTCTTCTCAGGGCAGCATGTTATGCTGAAAGGGAGGGTTTTTTCTCTTGTGTTTGTCATCCAGTACTTGAGGAAATCCTTCTGCTGACAGTCGGTTACAAAGCACTGACTGTATGAATGTGCATGTTCAGATGAATATAATTATTGATTTCCATGTTCTTTGGAATGTTTATATAAAAAATGTCTTAACCTCTGTGTTTCTTGCTGCTTCTCTAAACTGAAATAGTCTTTCAATGTTGTCATGACAAAAATGGGATTATATCTGGTGAAAATACTGGATGTATAGAAGTAAAACAAATTGCTGGATAATTTGCTGTAGTTCAAAACTGATAATTACTACTTTGTAATGCAGACGAGTTTCTTGTTCTGACAACAGCTGAAAACAATAAAATATATCCATTTAAATGTATTTTCTCTTCCTCCAAGGGTTATTTAAAAAGGAAATCTTGCAGCATTAGGTCACTTACTTGTAGGTTATTTGCATATTTAGTATTTTGTTTAATCTGCTTGTTTAAATTATACAATTTTGTCTCAGCGTTTCTGCATGTTGAAAAAAGAATACATGGAATCCTTTGAAGCCATTTTCAAAGAACAATATGATACCATTCATCGTTTGGAAACAAACAAACTGAGGAACGTTGCCAAGATGTTTGCTCACCTACTGTACACTGATTCAATTCCCTGGAGCGTAAGTTAAAAGCAAAAAGCTTTTGTCTTAGTTTCGTTTTCAATAGTTAATCTCCAGTACTCCACCATAGTATATAATCTATTCGTTCTAGTATTTATTCTACAATTTGGAACTACTTGTACTTACAGCAAACTGGATTACATTAAGTATCTTGTCAGACACTGTTGAACGATTCTGGTTGGTTCCGTCTCCTCTTTTTGCCTCTTGTACATCATTTTCATTAGTGGATTTAAGCTGTTATTTTATGGAGCTCAGCTGGAATTGGTTGATTAAAATGTGTATCTTCTAGAAAAGAATTTTGAAATTTTAATCTTTTGATATATTAAGCCTAAAGTTGTATAGAATTGTAAGACATTTAAAAATACTGCCATTTTAAGATTTAATACAAAAATAAATAAAAGCAATCTTGCACTCTGAGATATAATACCATAACATTAAAACTGAAGAAAAATATCAAGGTAACTTCTCTTTTCAAATTGTTTTATTCTTGTTTCATAATCTAGTCTAATTATCATTCTGCAGACATAAATATTTTACCTCTTCAGTACTTAAGTCCCAAATCTCTAACTTTCCAGAAGTTCACACATCTGATTTTTCTTTCATGAAGCTTTCCTAGACAGAATAAATCCTTAAAGAATTACTTGCATAAATATGAGAAGCTGCTCCCAGATGGTAGAAAAGATTTTTTGAGGAAGACAGTCTTGACTAGAAATTACGGAATTTATGCTCTTTTGAAAAAAAAAATCAGTCTTTATTAGTTATTTCATAAGGACAAAAGTTTTTAAGATAAATAAAAGAATGTGTGTTTAAACTTAAGGATTTATATTTTTCTGAATGTTTTCAGGTCCTTGAATGTATAATACTGAGTGAAGAAACTACTACATCCTCCAGCAGAATTTTTGTCAAAATATTCTTTCAGGAACTGAGTGAATATATGGGACTTCCTAATTTAAATGCAAGATTAAAAGATGAGTGAGTTGAAATTTTACTTTCAAAACTGTAAATTTAATGAGCTTCTTTATCTGAAAAAGTACAGGTCAGAACTCTCTGTTCAAGTTCAGTTAAGTTCATGTATAGCTTTAGTCATTGCAGAGTCACATTAAGCTGAGTGCATTTACCATCATTTTGGGTTAGGACACGTGTATGACTATTTGCAAGATACATTGTCCCCCTCCCCTCTTGCCCCCCACCCCAGTGACAGTCAGCTTTGTGTAAGAATTTTCTAAGAGTGAGTTTATATATTGTAGCTATATAGCTGCATAATCAATATTAGTATGATGTTTTTTCTGACAAAAATTAGAAAACCACACACAATTATTAGTAACAATTTTTCTGGGATCAGTTGCTTATCCTTAAGTGTAATGTAAATAGCACATTTTTTAAAATCTCTGTGGGATTTAATGCATTCCATTTTGGCAGTGTTATTTTCAGTTGCTTGAACTGTTTCCTCTAAGCTGGTATTTCTTCTGTGTATGATGAAGAATTTGGTAGATGCTTTAGCTCATGTAAACTTAAATTTGAAACTTGAGGCCCTGTATGGTGGGGTTTCAGCACAGGTACCTACATCTCTGAGCTTCTTGGTCAATATGTATTATCCTTTACTATCACAGGCTACTGTGATTTCACGAGTCACTTCAGGGCTTCACATGGTCTGTCAGTATGTGTGCAATTTTTCTGTGTGTGAAGAAGTTTTTGTCAAAGAGCAAGTTTTTAAATAGCATTTGATAAGATGCATCATAGATACAATTAATGAATGTATTGAAAAATGCATGAAGAGAAAACTTTTGCTCCTCTATGGAGATCCATACAGTTTCTCTTTTTCGTTTCTTAATGTCAGTGAGAGTGCTAAGCTGGCATGGTGTTTAATTTAGATGTTTGTTTCCCTCAGGACTCTGCAGCCTTTCTTTGAGGGATTATTGCCTCGGGATAACCCAAGAAACACTCGTTTTGCCATCAATTTCTTCACTTCTATTGGCCTTGGAGGACTAACGTGAGGAACAGTTTTCTGATTTGATACTCACTTTCTTCATCTTCCTTCCCTCCGCAAACAAAATAAATAAAATTGAGAAACAATTTTTTTTTTTTGCTAATTAGGGATGAATTACGGGAGCATCTTAAAAATGCACCAAAGTTGATTATGACACAGAAGCAAAATGTTGAGTCATCAGATTCCTCTTCATCTTCAGAGACGGACTCTTCCTCAGACTCTGATTCTGACAGCAGCAGTAGTAGCTCAGCATCATCCAGCAGCAGTGATTCCTCATCTAGCAGTGACAGCAGCAGTGATTCAGGTACTTAGCACTAGCCAGATAACTATTCACTTCTCTTTTATTTACTTCTATTCATCTGTTTATTTCTGTTTCCATGTATACTTGTTTAAAGGAAAATCTGGCTATGAACAGCGTTAATTTCTCTGCTTTAAAAACTAACTGAGTCTTTTTAAACTTAGTTTTAAAATATTAAGTATTGCTCCTGGAAATTTATTTTTGAATTTAGAAAAAAGGAGTTCTGTTTTTATAGACTTAAATGTCAGAAAAGTTATTTCGTAGATCACTTTTTTTACACAGTTGATGCCTGTTGCACACTACTAAGTCTTCAGTTTACTGGAGGATGGAGTGATTAGAGTCACTCCCTATTAATATCTCTGTGGGATATTTACTGGTGAACTGTAGAGACTAATTTCCACAACTCTGTTTTACTTGGCTTAATTGAGTGAGCTTGATACTTGATACTATTTTTGTCCTTCCCTGTAAATATGTGCTTCTTCGTGAGTCAGAAATTACTTTATTCAGTTCTAGCAATGTGTTTAAATAAGAGTTTGTGTGGTATACAGTGAATGTTCTTGTCTGTAGAAAAATCTCCGAGGAAGAATTAGCTTTTGCTGACAAATTAGTATTTTTATGCATTATAATTGGTGTTTAGCATCTTATAGCATCCTGCTGATGTAGAACCTTCTATTTGACATGAACTGTCATAAACATTGCTTAGTCTTTCAAGTCCATGCTAGTATGAGTTAGTGTGTGCAGTGCCCTCCAGTATATATAGCATGAACAGAAGATAACACAGCTTGACTTCCTGTGGTACAGAGGTTTGCTGATTCAAAGTTAATTTGATTTATTATGTGCCTTTGAAATGAAAATGCTGATTAATAAAATAAAAGCAGCACGAACTGCTCATGCTTTGGAAATGCACTTCACTTCTCCATCACAGTCTTAGTGCCCAGGAGGCTGAGTTGGGTGTCATCGCGCTAATTGCATTAGTGCCGACAGCACTGGGGGAGGGCCCTGTCAAACAGGGTCAGACGAGGCACTGGTGCAGCTCAGAGACAGATGGCTCCTTCATGGACAGCTGCAGCTCTGCTGAGCTGCTTGATAGGAACCAGAGGGGGAAGTCCTTAGTGACAAACGAACTGAGTCTGCAGGCTGCGAGTATGAATGTTTGATTTTTCAAAGTTTAGGACCTTCCCTTTTACTGCTTGTCTTTTTTCTTCATTCAGGAACACAGTCATTAAAATTTGCATCTTAATACCTTTGCAGCCTGGTTTCACTTTTCTTTTTCAAGTTCTTGTGTATTTTAATGCAGTGATCAAAACAGTAATGAGAGATAACTTTACATTGTAATGGTCAACTTTGTTTGAGGCCCATTACTGGTTATAACTCGAAGTCTTGCTGTGTTTACAGCTTTTTAGATATATAGTTATTTGGAAGAGTTAAAAGGCATTTTTGAGAGGAATGTGCCTGCAATATTTCAATATTTAGCAGTGCAGTGTATAAGAAAAACAGAAAGCCTGCTCATTAGGAATTGAGCATGGAGGTAAATTAGAGATGGCTGTTTTACTGCCAGAAAATGTTTGGGACTTCATCAGCTAGCTCAGCTCAGTACTGCTCTGGGGAGGTAGTTCTAACCCAAACAGGTCCAGCAGGGGATGAAATTTATCTGTTATCAAAGCAGCTGGTTTCTTTGTTTACTTTCTTGGGTTTTTTCTGTTTACATGCATTCTGGCGGATGTAAAACAGTATGGAAAGCACTGTTTAAAAAACTTAATGGATTAAAATGTATCTGAATTGATACATCATTGAATTTTATCAGAATGTTAGAAAGCCCTGGTTCAGATATTAGACTAGACAACTGCTATAAAATTCAGATGTTATATGTACTAATAAATCAGTTTATGGCTGTGGTATTTTCAAAGGTGATGAGAAACAGCTGATAAGATACTATAGGTCATACAGTAAGGTGAATGAATGGTTATTCTAAATGGCTGTTAGTGATAAATACTGTGGAGTGGAATCTGGAGGTTCCTTCTAAAGAGCAAACAGGAAGGGTAAGGCCTTTTCCATTGAGATGAGCACTACTGTGTATTTAAAAATACAGAAGTTAATTTTAATCTTGTTGATAAAGCTGTCACTATTTCTCCTGAAAAAATGAACCAAAGGGCCATTGTTATATTGCTGTAGTACCATTATCTCAAGCCATTTCATCATCTCTCTGTTTCCTCCTAGGATAGTGTTGGAGATTTTTTCCCCCTCTGCTGTTTTTAATCTCCATTGACTGATAAATTTTTCCAGGAAAAGTAAATTATTTTGAGACTATATAGTCTGGGAAAGGTCATCTTCCTAAAAAAAAATTATTTGTGAGAGTGCTTTGATGTATGACTTTACAGCTTATACCTGGTCCTTTTGTATCAAGTCAGCAAGAGCATGATGACAGGTAGAGGTTTTCAAAAGACAGGCAGCACTTGGAGTTAGCTAAGGGTTAAAATTCAGAGTTCACTATTTTGGAAAAGCTTTTCACAATTTTTTCTGTATTTTAATAAGTTAAACATACTAAATTGCAACCTTAGTCTCTTAATTTGCTATAATTTCAGATGTTTCTAAAGCCAGAAGAAGGAGAATGCAGAAGAAAAATAGAGAGTCTGATAAAGCTTCCAGAAAAAAACAGGAAAAGAGAAGGAAATCAGTTGAAAAGAAAATGGGAAGGAGGCATCAAGAGGAAAGAAGTGATACTGAGAGCAAATCAGAAAGAAATCACCGACATGTAAGAGAATCATACAGAGATGATGTGTCGAAATACCATCATCACGGAGATGAGTCCAATGGCAGAGACAGTTATCGTAGTGGGAAGGATAGGAACCATGACAGAAATAAGGATCTAGAAAATAAACACAGTAATTCAAAAGTCAAGAAAGCAGAGAGAAATGCTTCTTTGTCTGATGATGAAAATTGCAGACACAGGAGCAAAGATAATGGGCCTCACAGTAGAAAAAGAGAAAGATCAAAATCCAGAGAGAGAGACCGTGACCATTCGAGTCCAAGAGAGGAGGAACAAGAGGACTGGTACAGAAACGGTTCAGAGAGACACCGTGACAAGCACGGCCGGTACTCTAACCAGTGCAGGGAGTCGAGAAGGAACGAGGACAGGGAATTCAGAAAGCATGAGGACAGGGACTCCAGAAAGGAGGAGAGGGACTCCAGAAAGAATGAGGAGAGGGACTCCAGAAGGAATGAGGAGAGGGACTCCAGAAGGAATGAGGAGAGGGACTCCAGAAGGAATGAGGACAGAGAGTTCAGAAGGAATGAGGAGAGGGAGTCCAGAAGGAATGAGGACAGAGAGTTCAGTAGGAATGAGGAGAGGGAGTCCAGAAGGAATGAGGAGAGGGAGTCCAGAAGGAATGAGGAGAGGGAGTCCAGAAGGAATGAGGAGAGGGAGTCCAGAAGGAATGAGGAGAGGGAGTCCAGAAAGAACGAGGACAGGGAATCCAGATGGAACGAGGACAGGGAATCCAGATGGAACGAGGACAGGGAGTCCAGAAAGAACGAGGACAGGGAATCCAGATGGAACGAGGACAGGGAATCCAGATGGAACGAGGACAGGGAGTCCAGAAAGAACGAGGACAGGGAATCCAGATGGAACGAGGACAGGGAGTCCAGAAAGAACGAGGACAGGGAGTCCAGAAAGAACGAGGACAGGGAGTCCAGATGGAACGAGGACAGGGAGTCTAGAAAGAACGAGGACAGGGAATCCAGATGGAACGAGGACAGGGAGTCCAGAAAGAACGAGGACAGGGAATCCAGATGGAATGAGGACAGGGAGCCCAGAAAGAACGAGGACAGGGAATCTAGATGGAATGAGGACAGGGAGTCCAGAAGGAACGAGGACAGGGAATCCAGATGGAATGAGGACAGAGAGTCCAGAAAGAATGAGGACAGGGAATCTAGATGGAATGAGGACAGAGAGTCCAGAAGGAACGAGGACAGGGAATCCAGATGGAATGAGGACAGAGAGTCCAGAAAGAATGAGGACAGGGAATCTAGATGGAATGAGGACAGAGAGTCCAGGAAGAATGAGGACAGGGAATCCAGAAGGAACGAGGACAGGGAATCCAGAAGGAACGGGGACAGGGACTCCAGGAGGAACGAGGACAGGGACTCCAGGAGGAACGAGGACAGGGACTCCAGGAGGAATGAGGACAGGGACTCCAGAAGGAATGAGGACAGGGACTCCAGAAGGAATGAGGACAGGGACTCCAGAAGGAATGAGGACAGGGAATCCAGATGGAATGAGGACAGGGAATCCAGATGGAATGAGGACAGGGAATCCAGATGGAATGAGGACAGGGAATCCAGAAGGAACGAGGACAGGGAATCCAGAAGGAACGAGGACAGGGAATCCAGAAGGAACGAGGACAGGGAGTCCAGAAAGAGTGAGGACAGGGAGTCCAGAAAGAGTGAGGACAGGGAGTCCAGAAGGAATGAGGACGGGGACTCCAGAAGGAATGAGGACGGGGACTCCAGATGGAATGAGGAGAGGGAATCCAGAAAGAATGAGGACAGGGAAACCAAAAGAAATGAGGACAGAGAGTCCAGAAGGTTCGAGGAGAGGGACTCCAGAGGGTTCGAGGACAGGGGCTCCAGAAGGAACGAGGACAGGGACTGCAGAAGGAACGAGGACAGGGAGTCCAGAAGGAACGAGGACAGGGACTGCAGAAGGAACGAGGAGAGGGAGTCCAGAAGGAACGAGGAGAGGGAGTCCAGAAGGAACGAGGAGAGGGAGTCCAGAAGGAACGAGGAGAGGGAGTCCAGAAGGAACGAGGAGAGGGAGTCCAGAAGGAACGAGGAGAGGGAGTCCAGAAGGAACGAGGAGAGGGAGTCCAGAAGGAACGAGGACAGGGAGTCCAGAAGGAACGAGGACAGGGAGTCCAGAAGGAACGAGGACAGGGACTGCAGAAGGAATGAGGACAGACGAAGGGAGAATTCCCCACACAGGCAAAAATGAAGCCTGTTTGAAATAAATGTTCATTTTCAAGCTGTTAAAACTGTACTTTAAAATCTATTATTGAACTTTCTTTAAAAAAATGTTTTGTACAAAGTGATAGTTTGCATTTGTAAATTTTACCAGACTTTTTCAAATTTTCTGTACCACTTTTTTATAACTGTATCATTAAGTCTTTCTGTTAAGGTCTTCCTTGGGAAAGACAAAGCTCTTTATTTTGTGAATAAAACCATTCAGTTGTCAGTGAAATGGGTGTTTTGTGACTTAGTTTCAAATATTTGTACTTGTAAGTTTACAGTCTGAAAAAGCGTTGATTCTTAACTTTGCTTGGTAATTCCAAGCCAGGTGCTGAGACTGGGGTGATAAACAACAGATTTCAGATTCCATGTGTATGTTACATGAGAAAACTTTATAAAAATTTTCAAACAGACATTCTATCTCCGTATATTCTTCCAACTATGCAAACTTGAAAGCCAGGTGATGAAAATTTTCAGGAAATACTTCAGTTGATTTTTGAATTCAAGAGTCAAAAATTAAAACCCCAGTGTTGCTGTTGTGAATGTCACATGTGAAAGTGTGTCAGCTTGTTCTGTTACTTTTCACAGTGTTTTTTTAACATTGTGACATCCTGAGCTAGTTACACTTGGGATCTTAGAGGGGAAAAGGATTGGTTTGGTTTTTATTTTTTCAACTGAATTTGATTTTAAAGTCATAGACTTCCACACTAGCACTACCAAGGATTGTTTAAGGAACATCTTTCTCAGAGTATATGAAAATAAGCAAAATAAGAGGTGTTTCAAGAAGCAAAGTTAAAAAGAAAAAAAAATCAGTAGCTGCAGTAGTTAATGGTGTAAAATTGGTTTATTTGCACTCATGTGGACCAACTAGCTCTACCTTGGTTGCATGAGAAATTAATCAAAATCATCTGGTTAAGACTAATTCTCAACAGTAAATAGCTAAGGAAAATATGGAAAGTCTTCTGGGATTAAATAGGAAATAGTGTGGGCATGGTGGGTAGGAGAGGGTGGTGATAGTTGTAGATTATGCAGTTGTTGATGCCATATAACTACATTTTTCTTATGATCACAATTGCTGGACATATGAGAACTACAGATGTGTAAATCATATTTCATCTTGTATAAAGCATAAGAAACATATTTGAGCTGTTTTGTAACAGAAAATAGAACCATTCCTAAGGAAATAATTACTTTTGCCTAAATCTTGTCACATTTTCTAAGAAAAAATGGCTCCTTTAATTTTTTTTCTGTATTTAACAGAATTTATTTATGCAATCTTTCATGTAATAAAAGGTTTTGGGGCAAAAACATTTGCATAGAAAATAAATTCAGATTGAAAATAAAAAAGGTTTCTATCTTGCTAAGGCACCCAGCTAAAAATACTTCAGTGGCATCATGTGATATATGTTTAAATGGTTGGATTTTTGCCCAGCCCACCTCTCATTTTCCAAATGGTTTGTGCATTTTGGCAGTGTGTTAAATCTCTGAAAACTTAATTGGAAATAATGTTCTCTAAAAAGAATTCTGATTATTGTTGTGCCTCTTTGATAGCTCTCTGTGCCTATTATTGAAAATAATCAGTGTTTCATAATGTTTTAATTGTACCAGTTTATTTAATGTATCTAGAGTAATGCTTCCCTTACTGTGTTATGGGTTTAATAGCACATATTTTATTAGCCCATAACTTGAGATGTTCTGGTAAAGTTAAAAAGTTTGTTAATGACATCTTTGGTAAATGGAAATACATTAAAGCAGTCCATGTGAAAACAAAACATTTATTAAAATATTTACTAAAACATAAAGCATTTGATCTCAGACATTCTGATCAGGAAATGCCAGCTTAAACATCTCCAGTTCTTTGTGTTATTCCACCCTCACTGCTAAAAATACTGTGCACTGTGGGGAAAACAGGGAGAGGGTGAGATTAGGACTTGAACTTGAGTCTGCAGCACATACAATTTCTCTGTGTTTGATTGGTTGTTTTTTCATTTTTAGAAGTATTAATAGATTTTTAACTGAACAAGCTATTTAAACTAGCTGTTTTTACTGCTTATGCTCTGAGCAGGTCAGCGTTGTATTTTTTTACATGAGAAAAAAGTCAAAATAGAATATAGTATTCAAAATGAGGGTATTCCCAGAGTTGCACAGTGCCACAAGAGCTTGGGGCGCAGTCAGCCCTCAGTTGCTGTGGAGCTGAGTGACACACAATGGTCCTGGGCTGGCTTTCCTCAGCAGGAACAGCTAATGGTAGTGGATGCCCAGTAAAGGAGTAACTCATGCATCCAGTCTATAATTAATCCTGGGTCCATAGGTACAGCAAGAGAGGCTTCAGCCCTTTCGCCAGGACTCCTGGCCGAGTTCCTGCATTACCTCGCAGTGGTGTTGGAGAGATGAGCTGCTGACGCACCCGGCAAATTCTTGACAGAAGTGTTTGTGGTATTTGTAAGAACTGTAATTCTGTTCTGTAACTGTATTTTATTTCGAGCAAGGTCTAAGAAGCTTGGTTATTCATATACTCAAGTCTAAAATATGTTTTTCTGAGGGAGAAAAAAAAGGCTACCACTGTTTAGGCCACCTTGCTACATAAATCATCAAAATAGAACCTCTTAGTATGAAAGCAGTTGGATAAATTTTGGGATGAAACTGTCAACTGTTTAAAATACTTTAAAATGGCAGTTAGCAGATCATGCTTTCTAAAGTAGTTTGAGTTGCTGTTCAAGCAATATTGCAGTCTTCAAATTATAAATAGTTCATCTCAGTTTTGCATGGCAGTGGGAACCTGACTACAAAAATGTTTTTGTGCTGCATTAAATGAATTTTCAGTCAGGTCATGTACATACTGAAGATCAGGCAAAAAAAGGATACTACTAACTAGATGCTAATGGTATGTTATTTTATTCCGGGAGCATGGTGTTCTTTTGTTTACTTAACGTTCCAGTAACATAACTCTTCTTAACTTTTGAATGTACTCTAAAATAACTTAGTACATGTCATCCCTCCCAAAAATGCATGAGATAGGGTGGGCACTTCAAGCTCCAGTAGTAATTTAAGTGCCTCCCTGTCATTAATTGGCACAGTTTTATGACTATAAAAGATGACAATAGCTTATCTTCATTTAACATTCTTAAACTACTTTGAAGTATCTTTCACTGCTGAGGAAAGACTAAGCCTAGTTTTCTCAGAGAATCTGAAAAGGTAGAAGTCTTTCATTATGTGAGCAGAGAATTGACTCCAGTTACTCTTAATAACATAAAACAGGAATACCTGTCCTTCAGTTTATTTCCAGTAGGATTTAGTATATTTTTAAAGCTGTTTCGAATTTATCAAAATTCTTTTTTAAGAAATGGTGAAGTCAAAAGACAGAATAAAGGGGTATTTTGATTAAAACTACATAGAACATGAGTTGGTAGGTTAAAAGTGACATGAGCAAAATAGTATTTTATATACTGAAAAAACAAGGTCAGTTCAGAAATGTTTTGCTTTTTTATGTTTTCCTCAAGTCTGTAATTTGACTGAGACTGGTTAAGTATTTTCTTGCCTACTCATGAAGGACATCAGGCATTTTCTAACTTAACAAAAAGGGGAGGGGGTGCAACTTAAAAACTTAGTGTTGTTAGGGAAGATGTTTTGTTAGCCCATAAAACAGACAAGTCCATTAAGAAAATTAGCTGTCACATTTTGACTGTTCAAGCTATGTCCATTTTGACTTACCTTTTTCTGTTATTTTGTGAAATAAACGGAAATCTTTCTTGGGAGAGAAAATAAGGTGCAACATTTCTAAAAAGAAGACGGTGAGGGGGAAAGAGGAAGAGTGTGGAAGAGGATGCCAAGCTCCAAGAAATGAGTGTTTGTCTTCAGTGTCAGGGTGCCCGTGGCAGGTAAGGAGGTGAAAGCTGTTCCCACAGGGGGCTGCTGGCACAGGCATGTGGGTGCAGTGCTAATTGGATTTAGCTTGGTGACTGGTATTATTCCTTAATTACTTAACCAAAATGTGCATTTTCCCTTTAAAATTGGGGGTGTCCTGGTGCTTTTACTATTCCTTACCTGTTGCTTTTGGAGGTATTTTATGCCTCAGTCACAGCTGTGAAATTTCAGATTCTGGGCCTCTTGTTTAATAAAAAGCTACGTAAATACCATTGTTACTAGCTTACCTAAAAGTTGGTATAACTTGAGGAAGATTCCTTGTATTTTCAAGTCCTGATGGGTAAGCTCATTTCATCACATAAAGACTGAAAATTTTCAGCATCCTCTTTTTTTTTGCCCTGCAGTAATACTTTAGATAATTGATTTAAAGAGATATTCATTTAAAAGGAGTAAGGTGTTTCATGTAGTCACTTAGAGATGCTGCTCCTGCATTGCCTGTATTTATTTTGCTCAGTAGTCTAAGTCTCATTAGTTTTTTCTACGTTTTCTCCTGTTCTAGTTACAGGCATTTTCATTTTTTTCCTGGCCCTTCTGAACATCATTCTTTATCACATGCAGTGTTAGCCATTTAGAAAAGTATAATGCCAAAAATACATCAAAATTTTACTCTGTATCAGTTGCATTAAATGTAATCTTTAAAGGATAACTTGTCTGAAGGAACTGTGTGTGCACCCCTACAATGAGGAACAAGTGTGCAGCGTGCTGCTTGCCTTCTCCTTGCCTTGGAATAATGAGTTACAGGACAATTGCAAATTTCATGAGGTAAATCAGTCTTACATTTGTTGGCATTTCTTTCTGACTGCCTTTATTTTGTACTGCCTTTGCTAGGAAGAAGTATCGGTGGAGTTTTACAGGTTTCTGAATTTACCTGAAGGTCTCAGTGTGCCCTCAGAGGAGCCCCAGTGGTACTAATAACAGCAGAGAAGGATAGGAGAGGTCAGCATACAGCATGGAGTTGGATCCCATGGGCCTCTGTGTGCCTGTAGGGAATAAGAAGAGTTGGTATCTTCGTACTACATAATCAACCTTTGTCTTTTGAACATAAAGGTTCATGCAGATGCTCATGGAGACAGGTGTGCACTGCTCAGCACATCTATCTGTCACCTACACCCAGGGAAGGCTTTTGGGAGAGAGGTGCTTCTTTCTGTCCCCTCCCTTTCACCCATCATATCACAAGTTCAGAGCTGGGTGTGTTGTGTTGAGGTCCATTTTGGTGATTGTTGCTCCAGTAATGTTTCAAGCAAGATAAACACTAGGTCTGGTCAGCTGTTCCTGCACACTGAGGCTTCACAATGTCTGGCTTGAACCCTCTGTGTATGTAAGCTGCCATGGCTGCTTTGTGGGTCATAAGCTAAGAAAACCTGCAGCATACAATGAATAAAAGAGCCTCTCTTGGCTGTGTAAGGAGTCCAGAGCAAATAGCTCCCTTATGCCAAGGTTAGCTTTTGCAAATATTTTCCTCCTCCTCCATCTTCCTGATTTTCAATTGCACATGAATGTCTTTATGTGAAACTGTGAAGTGTCCCAGTTTTTTATTTGGTAATGTAGAGACACAACGGGAAATGCCCAAACAGTCAATTTGGAAGTTCCCCTGTGGAAAAATAATGTAGGCTGGGAGTGTTGAAGGAAGAAAAACTCCACTGACAGTTAGGTGGCTGACAACTGCCTTTTATTTTGCTCTTTCAGTCTTAGTGAGAATGCCCTCCTCCCTTTCTTACCCCCACCTCTTAATGCTGAGAGCATTAAACACACTTCTTCAAGGGAATGCATGCCAACAGAACTCTCCCAAATTGTCCTCCCCTTCCCATCTCCCATGTGTCCCTCCTAAAGGAAAAGATGGCCACTTCTTTCTGTTGCCTTTTGAAAATGGCATCTCACGCCCCAATTCTGATGTGTATATATCCACACCTTGAGAAACAGGCTAAGTAGTAACTGTTTGGTTTCATGGGGTCTTTTCTGGGTCTCCTCTGTTAACCTGTATTAACAGACTTCAGTGTCAGGGGACATTTATGGTGGACAGAACATTGTGTTAACTTGGGGCTTCACATAACCAATTGAAAAGTTGATAGATTAGATCCTGTTATGCTGATGGTGCAGACAGCCTTTGTGGCCTCCCATGAGGAAGGAATACTTAAGCGATGACTACCTGGAATGGAATATATGCTTTTAATGAATATGCTTCCTTTGTTCAGCCTTGAGGTTGGATATCTGTTTTGTAGGCTCTGGTTCTTTGATTAGATTCACAAGGTCCTCCTCCTTCTGCTGTGCACTTTGTTATGACTCACCAGCGATGGGACACAAAAGTGCTTAAGAAAAAATTGAAGCCAAGCAACTTACTTGATCAGTGATTGAAATGAGAAACCGAAAATACTCATTTGGGGAAAAAAAAGTCCCTTTGCAGCTCTGTTCCTTCCTGTCCTCTCTTCTCTGCACAGAAAAAAACTTGTTATACATCTTTATAGAAGAGAGACAGTGCATCAGACTGTTTTGATCACTGTACCTGTTTGAACCGGGAATTCTTTGAGATGTCATCCACAAGTGCTTTGCAGCCCATCATTTTGTGCAGATTATGTGCATTTTGTGATTATGGCTGTGAGGAGAAACTGTGAGGATGAGCTCCTTGCTACGGCCATGGCAGGGAAGGACATGCTCTTTGTGGAAGGAGCCTCAGGATAAGTTCATCGCCATGCATGCAGAGTTGGTTTATTTGTTTCATTTTGCAAAGTAGTTCTTTCCTCTTATTTCATTTTTAGCTCCCCATTTCCAGAGGTGCAGACGTGCTGGAGAACTGTTTTTCACTTTTCCACATAAACACACACTAGCATGCAATCTTCCATTTTCATTCTCCTGTTACGCAAGAGTTTAAGATTAGTTGTATTTGTGAATTAATAAAGTTCATTGGAATAAATTTCAGCTATTTATACTCTGTAATTAGCTTTATCAACATGCTATCTGAATAGCTCCCAAATGTTATTTTTAGCTCTATACACTGTTAACAGTACAAAATATTCAAAGTCTTGATGATGATGTGAAATCTATCTGGGAGAAAAAACTGGGATAAAATAACTGAGGTTCTGTGCTAGAATATGGTGTGATATGTCACCAAAGTGAAAAATGCCTGTTTAGTGGTAGTACCTCATGAGAGGCACTTGAAAAGGTGGGCTTACAAATACCAGTATTGCTAGTGTATCTTTTGGTGTCACATTCTGAGGTTTTATACACATGCAATTCTACTTTCCTTTCCAGGAGTAATTGAAGCTGAAGCTTCACTAGAAGCATCTCATGTCAGAGATGAGTCTGTGGATTGGGATGCCAGGAAGATGGGTGGAGCATCTTGTGGTCAGTGTGCCTGTGATTACCAGTGTGGTAATGAGCAATGACTGGATTTAGTGCACGGGATTTCTACCCAAGACTCAAGGTCTACCTCATTTTGGTTGCATATATAATCAAAAACTTTCTTTGTTTCACAGTATTTATAGGAAGGCTTTATTTCCTTAATTGCAGTTTCACTGTGGTTTATAAAGAAAATACAGCATGAAGACCGATTGTTTTCATGATCTGTATTGTGCATTAGTTGAGGGAGAGTGATCTTCAAGATTAGTTGCATGGCAGTTGTCATGAGCCTGTGAAATTCTCGTTTTGAATGATAGCTTTGATTTGCACTTTAGCCCTAATAAGTTCCTAATAAGTTCAGTTTCTTCTTTTTCTGTGAAGAAAATTGTCCTGGGTTACACAAGTTACAGAAGTTCTGGTATCCACCTTTTCTCCAAATATGCCCTTTTGGCTTTTTTGTGTTTTCCCTTCTGTAAAGAGACCAAATTCTGCTGATTAATGACTCAAATGTTCAACCACCTGCAGTGACTGCCCAGGTGCTGTGAGAGACTGGATTATGTGTAGAGTGGCCACCCAGGATGGGCTGGAGCTGTGCACATCCTACACCTCAGGCTACAAGCTCAGCGTTAAACAAGATAAGGAAAGAGGCAAACTGTAATGTGGGGTAGTGTTTCTCTTTCCTTACACAGGTGACTCAGCTGTGATAACTCCCTGGAACATTCACACAAAGCCTGAAGATATTGGTTTCTTGTTGATGAGCCATAATGGACTCAGCTGCAGTGACAGAAGAGACAGCTGCAACATCTTAGAAGGTGTCAAAATTCCCAAAGTATTTCCTGACTCACAATATTACATCATCCAGTGTGAAGCTCCCCACCCCAGGGAGGTACCAGAGGTGTTCCCACCTGAACCTGCATGTATATAACTCTGAGTTTGAGGCCTCCCCTCGCTACTCAGGGCTTCCACCAGCAACTTGATGGATTCAGACTATGACCACCCCTTCAACCAACAAACAGAAAGGAATTTAAAGGGGGAGGGATTTTGTATCTCCATGAGGCCCCTTTTGTTTTCTTATAAAGCTTTCTGCTTCGCCTGATTGTTCTGAATTACAAGTGAAATACTGAGTTCCTTATCAGTCAGTGTTTCAGAATGGGATGTGTGGTAGTTTAGGCTTTAACTTTAGTTAGTGCTCAGTTTAGGAGGCTCAGAGAATTTATGTAGATCAGAAGAGACAGGTATCACCTGACTTAAGTAACCAAAGAAATATTTCATACTAGCTGGCACAAACCTAAGATAGGTAGGAGGAGTTTCTCAGTTGCCATCATGTCTGCAGTAGAGCAGGATGTGCTGCAGCTGCCCTGCTCTCCTGGGCCTTGCTCCTGCTGCTGCTACATCCTATTTTGTTTTAGTTTCAGGAAAGTAGAAACTTTTATTGTTATGCTCTCTCTTTTGCCTTGCTGGGTGTCTTTTAGAGTATTTTATGAATCTAGAGTAATGAAATCTGTTTTTGGTGGGAGGTACAAAATTGTTGTTATTTCTAACTTGTGTAAGTGTGTATCATAGCTTTAATTTTCTCTTTTCTATATAAATATATATAATTAGTTTGGGTTTAAACCTATTCTGAGTTTCGAGGGTTTTTTTTCCTTTTCTCCCTTTTCTTGGCAGGAGAGGGAGGGAGGCTTTGACTCTGTATTGGGCAGTTGACATTTTGCCAGCTCAACCCAAGATAGGATGCCACAAATCTTGCAGACTGCTGTTGTGGAGTTGTCTGCAACACTGAAAGAAAAAAGGCTGTAATACGTTTTAAATGTGTTGTTTTCCTTTTCATTGAATGCCTCTCCTGTTACAAAATAGAATAAGAAGTGCTCATTTTCTCTTCCATGTAATATTCATTATTGCCCATGTCCAGGGCTAAGTGCTTTACTGTTCATCTCTTCTGTAAAACACTTCTTTAGAGCTTTACTCTGAAGAAAAGCCTTTGCAGCCTGTAATCATTTTTATTGCCTCTCCTTTCTCTCTTGCACTATCCTCTGTGATTCTTCACTGTCCACTGGGGCCATCAGACACAGCATCGCAGTTCGTGGGACCAAACCACTAATTTTCAAAATGGCATTGTATTTTCTGTTTTGGTGTTTTGGATTCGTTGCTTTTGGTTGGGTTTTTTTGTTTGTTTTGGGGGGTTTTTTTTGCTTTTACTTACGCTTTGGAACAGTCTGTTTGTTTGCTCCTTGACAGCCACTGAGTGATGATCAGGGAGACTAAGCTGTCCACAGTGATGTGCTGGTCCTTCCTCCACAAATAGAACATCAAACTTGTATGAATAATTTGCAAGATTTCATCTAATGCCGACTACCATGCTCTTGTCAACAAAGACTTTCAGCTGTCAGTGTGCAGTGCTCCCAACTAATTCAAGTACTTCAGTTTTCCTGTTACTTTTGTTTTAAGTAAGCTGAATGATAGCTTGCTGTACTATACAATGCCAGAATACAGGTTTGGGACTGTTTCACTGTTAACCAGACAGAATATCAACCATGCCTTTGTAAGCTTTATATTGTAGCACCATGTCTGAAATCACTGATCTCTTACCTCACAACTGGCTGGTTTCTTTAATAGCCTCTTGTGCAGAACTAATAAAGGCTTTTTGAGAGTCCGGAAGAACCAGATTGTTCCAAGTAGGTTCCCTCATATCTTTTGGTGGTTCCTATCATTCTAAATGTCTTTAACTTAATATTTTTACTTTTTACTGAGTATCTATCATGTAACTAAAAATTAGGTCAATGATTTCCGTAAAGATCTTTGATATACAACTGACTACTTGAATTAAAGGATTAAATTGTTGAAGAAAAAATGAAAATCTTTTCAAGGGGATAACTCAAGGACTGTAGTTCAAATTAATTTTAAAAAGTATTTAAAAGGGAAGGTATTTAAATGAGTAACATAAAGAGTCTGGATGTGAAAAATCCTCTCCCTTGTTGTGAGTACAGGTGGTTGAGCAGCTTCATTTGAAACTACTTCAAGAACAGCTTGAGTTTAATTTGTTTCATGCCAAGGACCAAGGAAAAAGCAGTGAAATAAAATATTTTACTTAGTGAAAACTATCTTAATCATTGAAGTGCTTGGTTCAATGACAAATAGACACGACAGAGCTGCTCTGTCCCAGACTTGCTACGGCAGGTGACAAAAGAAGGAGGGAGTGTGAAGACAACATTACTCCCTCTGGATTTATTAATCTGCTCTCGGCCCTGTGTTACCACAGATGCAGCAGCCTGGCACACAGTACAGGGAGAATGTCACAGGCAAAGAGGCTTGAGAGAAGGGATGAGGACAGCACTCCCCTATCTCCTTTGCCTGGTCTCCAGCCTCCTGTCTTAAGCGGGTCCTTCTCTGTGCTGTCCAGCCGGATGAAGCTGATGGCAGGGGGAGGGACTGGCTGGCAGCTGAGGGAAGCAGACTGTGGAGAGGGAGAGCAGCATGGAAGCTTCTCAGGAGACTGTCACAGGCTCATACAGGAAACAATCTCTTGGGCTGTAAACTCCCTTCTTTTTTGACAATGCTGCATACAACGTGCTCTCTTTGAGTTACATGATTTTCAAATGCCCAGTGTATGCCAGAGGAGCTTAGAGCTGGACAGCCAGGATTGATTGTATCTTCCCAACCTGTTCTGCAGATTCCTTTCTTTCTTCTCCATGCGGAGTTGTAAGCAGGGAGTGACAAGGCTGCACAGAGTTCCTGACAAAATGATTTTTTTCTTGCTTGTTTTGTATTCCTCTTTCTACTGTGAAAAAAAGAATGAATGCAGATTTGTAGGGGGAGTCCATCTTCCTGCTACAGTTGCTTGAAGATTTTAAGCTCCAAAGAAAATGGGTGGATGCTGTATGGTTTTGTGGGATGATGGCTGGCAGTGAAGACAGTCATGTCATATATCATTTCCTTTGCTGAGACACAAGAAGCTCTCTCTGCCATACAGTTGCCAGACTGTCACATATTTTCAAAAGAGGTGATTTCCTGTGCCTACTGGGAAAAAATGAGAAAATTTGTCCCTAATGAGCTAAAACATGTGGGACTTTGTGTAGGTGTAGATCTGAACAGTGCATCACCTAGTCTTACTCTCAGTCTGATCCCAGAATTAATTAATTTTTTCTATGGTTCTTTCAAGAGGGATATCCTGTTATAACAAAGTTAGACTACCCAGTATCTTGAGTCTTTTCTATTTGCCCATACTGTGCAAATGCAAAAAAAAAAAATCCTCCTGTTTTGGTATACATGCATAGTTTAAGAAAGGTTGTTTTTGTTTCTGCTTAGTGCTGCTGCAGCCATGATTGCTGATGTCCTGATCAACTCAGTCATTCTTTTCACCTTTAGAATGAAGTGAGAGGGAAGAGGGAAAGACTAAGTGCACAGGAGTCATTTGGTGAAAGATCCTGTAGGTTAATAGCTCATTTACCTTAAGTCATTCAAATTCCATCCAGTTCATTTCTCAGCATAATTACAGAGCTGACCAACTTAGATAAAATCTCTCTAATATATAAACTGCATTTGTTTGGTAGATAAACGTCCATTTGCACACTGAAGCATTCGATTATCTCTGTGGAGTGCAGAATATTCATTAGTGTTCCCCTTGAAACTTCTGTAAAACAGACATGGCAGGAGTTCAGGGGGAATTTCCTTCCCCTTTCTGGCACAGGCAGTAAATCAGGTACCAAAATCTGCACATCATCCAAAACATATCCTAGACCTTGAAAAGTCCTCAGAGATCCCCCTGCCTTTCTGTTAGCCCTGGGACTGCTGTTCTATTTCCTTACAGCCTGTTGCAGGTACTCACACCACCCAGGAGAGAAAGGTTTGTACAGCCACCAGAGGCTTCATGAAGTGATAATCCTCTGATGTATTTGTCACTAGTTCTGAGGAAGCACAGTGCCTGGCACATGTTCTAAAGCAGTGCCTTGGGGCTGCCTGCCCTGTAGAGGTCCTGGCTCAGCCCTGTGGGTGATCCAGGGATGGGAAGGGTCTCACACAGACCACCTTCCCTTTGCTCTGAAGAAGCAGTTGCTCCATGAGGGACTTGGTATGGTAAGAAACAGTACAGGACTAGGTGCAGCTTTTTTGCAACTGTAGCCTAAGCAATTCTCTTCTGAGATCTGAGAGCTTCCCATTCTGCTTTTTCTTTCAACAGTGCTGAAGCTACACTTTTTCTGTACATGCTAAGCCTCCTCTGAGAGATAAGGCAGATCTCATGGTAGTGCACATTTTACATTGCACATGAGATTTGATTTGCTTCTCTGTGGTTACACCAGATGCAGTTTGGCTTGGTGGATACTATTTTAGTGACTGTTCTTTTTCTGGGACTGTGTAATCATATGGAGGCAGCTTTTGGTCGGTTTAGTATGTAATTAAGATACATCTATTGCTGACTGTTTTCTACAGAATGAGTGAGTAAACAAATGAATGAAAATGTATTGAGGAAAAAAACAACTGTTTTTTCAGTTGAGTTATAAATCCCGAGAAAATCAGGTGTAAAATTGAATTCTGTTAATCTCCTACTATAATCTTATACAGGATCCATCTATACAATCTAGGGAAAGAATGAATATTTAATAATTTTGTAAGGCTGTGGGGTTGTACATTTAATAAGCAGCTATTTAATTATACCTTGTGCTGGGCCTTTAAAATATATAATGTAATTACAAAGCTGCATATAAAATTAATCTTTAAATTTGTAAACCGTCTTAAGTTTCCCAAACTTATTTTACTGCATTATCTGCCAACTAAAACTCAGTAATCGCAACATTACTCTTTAACCAATAGAATAACTCGGTCTCAGCAGTGTGCTTGAAATCCCTATTATAAAAATGGTATATCCACATAACATAACCACCCCTCCTACAGAGGGAAGTAACTTTCTGCAACTCAAATAAATATATGTATGCAGGTATAAAAGTCCCATGGAAGCAGGAAATCAGAATAATCTAAATCTTGTTCATCTTAGTTTCTCTTTCTGTGTTCCTGTTGCACAAGCCTGCTCTTGGAGGTGTCCAGTTTATGTGCCCTATAGACTGATTCATATGACTCATCCAGTGTGTCAAGGCATCCACCCTTTTGATGTAATTTCTCACATTTCTGCTGAAATTAAACAAGCACAGCTGCAGCTTGTCCTTTAAATATTCTTAGAACTGGTCTCCATTCAGATTTTTTATGGATGTAGCTATTTAAGTTGGCTTGCATTTTTCTGAAAGAGCTATCTTTTGACAGAAAAAGAAAAAGGGAGAAAAAAGTTTTAGTATGGAAAAATAAAAGTTTAGTATTGGAAAAGAAAAGTTTTAGTATGGAAAAAGAAATGTTTACATGAGAGAGAAGTCTTGATATGCTGTCTATTTGCTGGTGGGCATAGAAACCAAACAATCAACCAGTAGTCAAATACTTTGAAATTTTCAGGAAAGATAGTATGGCACACAGTGTCCAATAACACAGGTAATACTAGTACAAACTTTTAGTGTGGATCTTTGTACCAGTACAGCTGATGTGTATACATATATCCTGCTACAGAAATGCTCCTGTACTGCGTTCCTATACTGGAATATGCTGCAATAGCAGCATACAGCATCTGATAGATGTGTCTGCTTTCATACATGGAGTTTTATGGCACACTATACCACCTGAGTGAAGTAGCTAAGTAGTGCCACCTGTGTTGCCAAAATTGCACTCATAGTCTTGTTTAAGAGACCTGCAGGTGGAACCAAATCCTATTCTTGCTGTCATTAGAGTAGTTCCACTCGGGGATTAATTAGAAGGACTATTATTTATTTTATAATTCTGGATGAAGCATTGAGATTTCACACTCAATATTATTAATTCAAGTACTTGCAATCAAGGACACAATGTATTTTCATAATGCTTTCTTTTATTCTCATTTTTCAGAGAAGGTCCTGAGGCTGTTGTAAAGAAATACCTGTCTTCCATCACCATCCTTGTTATTTTGCTTTACACTAACTTTTACCAGGTAAGCTCTGGCTATGTAAAGAAAAAAAGATTATGCCTATCCTTGGTACATTTTTCAGTCCACAGCCCAGGACAGAAGATGATGTTTCCCATGTGATTTGAACCACTAG
Source organism: Pithys albifrons albifrons (assembly GCF_047495875.1). Taxonomy (NCBI): domain Eukaryota; kingdom Metazoa; phylum Chordata; class Aves; order Passeriformes; family Thamnophilidae; genus Pithys; species Pithys albifrons. The sequence goes on along the minus strand of NC_092465.1, from coordinate 24,593,991 downwards.
CATTTACATTGGATTTTGTATTGCATAGTTTTCCATCGGGGAAAAGTAGCAAAATTATGCTGCCTATGTTTGGCTTCTTATCTGTCAAGTGGCAAATCTCTTGGAGAAGAGACCATCCTTAACCAAAGAATGACCTTTTAAATCAGATTTTCTTGGAATCATATTTTGTTGCACTATTTTTCTGTGAACAGAAAATTTTTCAGTATATAAGCATATGTGATACATCATCCTTTTTCCTCCATGACACCAAATAACAAATGCATTAGTTCAAATGCCTTATTCCACCCTTCTCATGGTTCCTCATCTCCTATGCTGTACAGGTATTATTATTTTTAAAAACAGCTGGGAACTCAGGAGGTGACTGATCTTTCCCCTGTGCTTTAGAAGACATACTGCATAGTTCTTATCCGCAAACCCCTGGTGATTTTTAATGGACTATAGTTTAGGAACACTGAGGGAAGAAAATATTCTAATTGGTTTTGGTTTTCAGCTGAAGAACAGTTTGTTTCTATGTTAAATGAAGTAGTGAAAACAAATAGCATACCATCTGGCTATCCTACCTGGATACTCTACGAGGAGCTGTTCAGATGTTCTCTCTGCCAGTTTTCAACTTCTTAAGTTCTATTTTACTGATGTGCTTTCTTTGTCCAGTTGTTCTTTCTTATCTAAGAATTACCTTATTCCTTCAACTGAATTAGAATTTTAAAAATCTTACACTCTTTTGCAAAGATTTTCCATGTCTGTTGCTTGAATTATTTACCTTCTAAATTACAAAATCTCTGGTGTCTCCAGCATGCAAAGTAAATCACTTATACAGAGAAGAAGTCCTCCATGTTATCTGTGAAGCTGATATTCTCAGGGGACAGGATAACATTGAACAGCCTTAATATGTACAAGTGAGCTCTCATTCTTAGAACAGATTGTGACTAAAAGGAAGGGTTTAGCAGCTTTTCAAGTGCTTGGAAAGATGTCATATGTTTTTCTTTAGATCACTTTTTTTCTGCTTCAGTCTCTCAAAGCGAGAACATCCTGCAAAAAATAAACACATTAACATGGCTGGGAAAGTAAGGAAGCACAGACACCAGTAATTTCATAAACCCAAAGTATTTATTGCTGACTGCAACTTTTAATATTGTTTATACTTTGTATAAAACAAACATGTTCACAAATACTGTTGAAAATAACTGTGAGGATGTAAATGACAGCAAATTTGTGAAGAAGCATTTATATGTGTATCTGGTTAATCTATTTGTTATTTATTTTGAAGATGCACATACACCTCTAATCATAACTTAGTGATGTGGGGTTTTTGAGCATGTCGTAGACAGATAATAATGATAATTCCTTGTGCCAAACAACCACAATCTAAATCCATGTCATTTTTCTCACTATGCAATCAGGAAATAGAAACACTATCATGGGAATTAACTGACCTGTCACACAGTACAAATAGCATAGTTATGTAAGATTGAATGGTTGGCAGGTTGTTCTTAAAGCACATTCATAAAAATAACTTATCAAATAATTTGGAATAATGCAGATAATGTACTGGCACCCCCCCATCCGATACTGAACATTCTAGCTAAAGCTAGCAGAGACAACTTAAAAAACCATTGAACCATTAATAAGACAAATGGGACACTTAAACACACTGTAAACCCCCCTGGAAAATGGAAATCTGTGGAGAAAAATAAAGAGCAGTAAAGTGTTAATAGCAATGGCAAAAAGCATCTCAAGTAACAAGAGCTCCATGAAATATAGATGCAAGGTAAAAAAGGAACAAAAAACCTGAATCATTGCCCTACTTAAAAAATAAAGATAGATTGGTTAGCAAGTAGCAGGGTGGCTAAGTAGTTGCTTTGTCTGTTTCTACAGGGGAGGCAGATGGAGATCTGCTAAATCTGGGATTGTTTCCCCAGAGGCAGTAACACTCAAGCTAGAAAATGTACAGACATATAAGATACCTGGTTATAAAATGTCAAATTCCTTTAGAGGAATCAAAACTCAAGACATGCATACACCTGTGAATTTTAAATTGAGTAAGGAAATCAGTGAAGTTTCAAAAATAAAAAAAAAAAAACTTATCCAGAAACAATTCTAAAGAACTCCTTTATTGTAAAAAAAAACCCAGCTAACATGTGACAAACAAGAAACTGCATACCAGTGGGAAAAATTCTTACAAAGTCTTTTGAAAAAATGTTGTGAGAAAATACCAAAATCTCAATTTGATTAGGGACAGACACATGGATTCAGACATGGAAGATCACACTTCAGCCATCAAAGGGACTTTCTTCATCATACTTTTTCCATGCATGAAAGTAATTTGTTAGATTTTAAGCTGTGTTTTATTAAAACTCTCTTTATTGGGCCTTAATACTGAAGACCACAGAAATGAGTGGATATTTTCAGGAAAACAAAATGAAACACTGTTCAAGTTTCTTCTCATGCATTGTGACAAGGCTATTAGTGTCTTAGAATGGGTACAATGCAAAGCAGACACAGAAGGCTGCCTATATTAAAATCAATCAAATATGAGCTTAAAGAATCTGGGTCAACTACCCTGGGAAAGACTATGTCTTGATGTAATCACTTAGAATCATCTCCCATTATAAGAAGTATTGGTACTCAATGGAGGGGAAATATTGACAATGTTCAACACGTAGTTTCTGTGTCTACATCTGGTCTCCCAATTTCTGAAATGTATTTTACCGAAACACTTCTCAACAAGGTGAACATTTAATAGTTACTACCAGACAAGACAGTTGAAAGGAGTACTGGAAACACCTGGGTTTATTTCTACAAGGAGACACTTGTGTAACATGCCTTGAAAATATTTATTCATGTTCTTATTCCTTGCATTATTGACCATATGGGATCACCAAAAAGGCAAATCAACATCTGGAGCATAAGGACACTAATTTCATATTTTGTATAGACCAAAACCAACCAAACAAAAACCCTATAGTCTTATCTCAAATGCCCTATTGGTGCTTAGAGGCAGCATATTTTTGAAAGGGATGGAAATAAAACATTATTGAGCCTTAATTCTCAAAAAAAGTACACCAATCAAATGAAGGAAGATTTTCTCAAAATAAGTGGTAGGCCTTTCATATGTGTAAAAGAATAGCTTAGCGTGGAGAACTCAGCAGTTTCCTTGTTTTCCAGGAACAGAGAAAGTTACTTAGATTTTGTGCACTATGTCTCTTATGGGATGAATCATGTCTGTGAGGGTTGCTTGAGGCAAGGGGTGATCTCTGCTCATAGTGTGATACAAAATGTCATCCAGCTGTCATATTACCATTCCCTTTGGCAAAAAAAATCCTTCTCGCCTCTTGGGCCATCCCAAACTGATTTTGGGTTACAAGCATTACTAAGACTCTTGTTTGCATGCACCATTCTGCATGAATCTATTGCTTTCAGTGACAAACTTGTGTCACATTAACCCTGTGCTCAGGGACAGATGTTTTAAAAAGCTAAAGCCATCTAAGTTTAAGTAGAGCCAAATTTAAAGTTCTGAAAGATCTGAAATGATAAGATGCAATTCTAATTCACACTCAGCATGTCTTCTTCCTACTCTACATATTCTTACTTTACTCAGGGTAGGATCTCACCTCTGCCTGTTTTCACATGTTGATTTATGGAGATTTTCAGTGGAAATGCAGCAAGTAGCAGCCTCTCCTTTCCATGAGGTTCCTTTGAATTTACAGCTGTTGCCTTAGAAAGTCTCCTGGGTTACATTGTCTTCCTATTGGTCACATCACTTCTACAGTTGTTTCAATATTCTACAACAATTCTGTAATTTCATAACTTCCAGTGTGCTTTCAGCATTTGATAGAGATGAAATGTGACACTTTGATAATACAGGTCACAGGGCATTTAAAATTTTCCTCCCTTCACACCTATACTATCTTCTAAATCACAGGATTTGATAGGGAGCTTGAGTCAAGAATGGTGAGTTGCACAGTGGAAGACTGAAATGTATCATAGAGGTGTTTACAACTACAGGTTAAATATTACTGTTTCTGATGAGAACTGGTTTTTCAAAGACAGATCCAAGACATACTTTGACATCAAGTGTTCAAAACCATGTGCAATTAACTATCTGCCATTGCATCTCACTATTGGAAGATGATGGCTAGCATTCAATGCAAGTTCCTTTTTTTTCTTTTTTTTTTTAACAAAGTAATTCATGAGCCTTCTCAGAACAGAATGTGCATTTGTTCTGAAGAATATTACAGTATTCACAGGAGTTCTTAAACATTTTCACTGTAATGACAAATATGGTGCATGGTCATTTGTAGACCACCATTCAATTTGAGATTGAATAACATCTCTATGGCAACTGCAACAGCTGCTTACATAGGAAAGTAATATTTTCTGAATATAACATTCTGAGTTCTTTACAACAGGACTTTAACACTTGGATATAAAGAGAAAAATAGCTGATTACTCTTTCCAGTCCTAAGAAATATTTTGAGATTTCTGAATGTATTTTGGATACCATTGTTCTAGTTTACCACAAGTTTGTCTTGAAAGGGGATAAAACATGGACAAAAGATAATCAAACATGAAAATGTCGATGTTGCTAATATGCAATCACACATAGATATTAGTTTTCAAGATAATCAGTTTGGTGTCTGACTGATCCCAAATCCTGACAGCCTGGAGTGTTTTTTTGTTTGTTTGGGGTTTTTTTTGTCTGGTTTTTCTTGTTTTGGTTTGGTTTTATTGTTGTTTTTTTTTTCTTTTTTTGTGAGTAACTGAAAAGTTGTGTACACTCAAAGTCCTCTACCATTGGCCCAGTGTTCCCACTTTCAGTAGTGGATTTCTCCTACCACAACATTCAGACAAACTCAAGATATTTGAGGGGGCAGGGAGGGAAAGTGTCCTGTTTTCAGCTTCTCATTCATACTGTAGGAGACCAGCAAATCTTTCGAAAAACCATTTAGTGATACCTTAGAGTTCATATTTCTTCTGAGCAAGAAGTTTGTGGTAGGGAAAGCACCAGAAGAAGGACTTTATTCATGTTTTTATGGAATGATTAATTCAAACTCTCAAAATTTCCTGTCCTGAATTCTAAAAGAACTTATTGAACATAAAACTGTAAACAAGGTATGATGCAATTCTTCATAGTATTAAGTAGTGCCGCTCTTCTCCAAAAGTTAAAGTTAAAATAAAGCAAGAAGTTTTTCTCCTATGTTAGATGTTCTTGTTTTCCTTTCTGCTGAGGAATAACAAATTAAGCACTGCAGGATTTGCATTTGCATCACATTCTAAAAGAGGAATATTTGAATTATAAAAACTGATGCTATAAAAATGCTTATACTTAAGTTTGTATTGATTTTAATGTTTCTGCATTTTCTATCACCGGTTTTCTCTTAGGTACATGTACAAAACCTGCCGTTTTCTAGTGTAAGGATTATATTTGGGGTACACTCTTGTACAGTTTCCGAGGCAGATCTGAGGAGCGATGGGTGGGCTGGCCAGGCCAGAAGGGCTGGGAGCCTCGCTAGGAGTTTGTTTAAATTTAGGAAACTGAGAGAAACCCCTGACGACCAGGAACTGAAGGGTGGTGAGGAAGCAGGAGGCACAGTGCAGTCCCAGCTGGTTGGTTGCGGTTTTTTGGCAGCTGCCGCCTCTGGGACGTGGCTGTGCTGCTTTTGGCACGCGAAGCCCCAGAGGGACCGGGAAACACTGAGGTAACCGCGTTCGGCCACCCCTGGGTTTGCCCAGGGAAAACAAACACGCAGCTCTGGAGGAGACTCCCTGCAGCCGCTGCTGCCGTCCCGCTGCTGGTGCCGGCCCGGCCCGGCCCCGCCGGGAGCGCGCAGGCTCCGCCCGCAGGGCACCCCCAGCCCCGTACCCCACCTGTGCCGGGCGGGGCCGGGCCGGACCGGAGGCACCTGCGGGATCGGGAGCGGCAGCGGGATCGGGATCCGCGGCGCGCCCGCCTCCGGCCACCGGAGCCCCGCTGTGCCACTCTCCTCCCCTCGGGGTGGAAGCCGAGGTAAGGGGCGGGCAGCGTCCCGGGGCTTGGCAGGTGCCGGCGGAGACCTTGCTCAATGTCACGGCGCGGGGCGAACCCCGGGGATGCGCGGCCGGAGCCGCAGCGCCCGGCACAGCCCGCACACTCCGCGAGAACTTCGGCGCAGTGGAGCCGCAGGTAGCGGGATCCGCGCCGTGCTGGGATGGCATGGGATGGGCGGGGGGGGGGGTGGGTGGGGTTTATCGGCGTCTCCGCAGCCTCGGCGGCTTCCAGAAGGGATAAAGCAGCCTCTAAATAGGTCAGGGGCTTCGGTAGCGCGGAGCGTTTGCGTAACCACTTGTGTTAACGCGCGAGAGGTGCGGGGCTCCTTCGCTGGGCTCCGAGGCCGGGCGGAGTGCTGCCTTCCTGGCATCCCCTGTGGCTTTTAAGAAGAACAGTTGCATGAGTATAGCTCGGCTTTCTTGTTTTATAAATCCCTACGACTTCGAGAAAGTTAAATTTCTTCAGCAAAGGAGGAATTAACCTACATGGAGGAGTTATCCTTGATGAGCTAATTACCCATGGTGAGTGTAAGTGCTTGGCATCCCAAGCCCATGGACCGTGGTGAAGAGCTGAAAATGTTAAAGTTTATGTCCTGGTAACACTGTTTCAAAACATGTGAAGGAGAGGTAGGTGAAAGATTGTGTTTTCTGTGGCTACACGCACCAAATGTCTTTGTTTCAGAGGAATTGTGAGATATTCGTGCCTGCGTGAAGGCTCGTGTTTATTTTCTCTTATTTTTGACTCCTGAACGAACTTGGAAACTTTCTTCATGGGTTTTAAATCTTGTGGGCTTGGCACCATATCTTTTTTGTTAAGTTTGAGTGCACAAGTCTGTAAATGGAAACGTTAAAGAAGTGTGGCATTGTGAGCACTCAGAAGTTTAAATAAATCTTCAAATCAAACATTTAACTGCAGCTAACTACTACTTATAGAAGGAGATGGCAATTTTATTTCCCATACTCTGCTGCTGCTTTAGTGATGTCTCTGACAAAGTATAAAAATGAGGTGCAAAACAACTCCTCAGTTGCTGTCAAGAACCTGTATGGTTTTTTTATCTGAATTGAATGTAATATGAAAGTAGCATAAAAACCTGAAGTCAGTGGGGATGTGTCTGTGTGATTGCAGTAGATGTATAGGAACCTTTGCTGCTGCAGGTCCAGGATGAGAGACAGTGGCAGGATATCTGTGAGATGCCCAGGCTGGTGGATGCAGGGAGAACGTGCGCTTTGAAGCTTTTGCCTCTCACAGTAGCATTGTGTTTGCCAGTGGAGGCAGCCACTCCTTGCCCTGTTACTGCAGTTCTGAAAAGGAGAGAAAGGTATCTCTTTGCATAGTCTAGAGCTGACACTAGACTGGTTTGAATGGGTTATGCTGCTTCTTCTTTTCCAAAGAAGTACTTTTGTTACTCCTTTCAACTCACTAGGTCAGTAGACTGCTTAGAGGGAGGAATGAGGTTTATCTTGTTTTGTTTCTAAAGCGTTCTTCCATAGTTGCAAACTTTTTTTCTGGTGTTTAGTCTTGTCTGATGGGTTTTCTGTACCTTGCACCTTTTCCAGTGAATGTGAGTTGATATGGTTATGTGAACCCTGAAGGCAGAAGGTAAACTGGGAGTTGTGAAATTGGTGACATTACTAATGCCTTTTCAATTGTTTGGTTTAATAATCCAAATCATAGTAAGAAATTAGAAAGGAAACAATCATCTCACATGATATTTTCACTGAATTACCAAGTTCTTGTATTTTTTTTCCCCAATGAATTATGCAATGGATGCTTGGTTAAATTTAGCAGTATTAATTAAAACTAGCAGGTGTCAAAACATTGTGCTATCTTGCCTCTTGCTGCACTAGTGGGAGCTGTCCATTGCTCTGGGCTCCCCCTGCACTGCACACTCTCTTACAAGGGATCAACATACACCAGCAGCAGTTTCTCTTAACCAACTGTTCTTCACTGTCTGCATCTTTTTTCTTTATCTTTTCAATTTCCGCGGTTGAGTTTTATTTGAGAGGATATCTTCCTACTTGAGTACAGTTGCTCAGGGATAAGGTGGTATAAAACCATGAACAAGCCTTGTGGAAGATAATCTTTTGAGGGAGTATAGCCTTGTTAATTAATTAGCTCTGCAAGTCTAAAGATTTTGAGCAGCAATGAGGATTACTGCATAAAACATAACAGATGCCTAACAGTCATCAGAGTTTTTTCTCTTCAGGTTATCACAAGGGCTTGAGAGTATTTGCTCTAAGACTTTGAGAATTTATGAAATGGGGCATTCATATTATTTTCAAAATGAGCATATGGTACAGCTGTGGTACTCTCCAGTCTTGAAGCATTCATCAGGCTGCGTTGGGACGTAACAGAGTACAGAACTGGAGTGCAAGGTTCTCTCTAGTGTTCTGAAATATGCCACAAAGCCTAGGTCACTGTAGTTAACGGAAAGAAAAGATGACTTTGCAGTCTGAATAGCTTCCTTTCTGAAATTCTGCTATCATTTTGTTGTGCCTTAAACCCCTTGGAATTCCTTCAGTGACACCTTGTAGCAGATAAATATTTTGTTTCTGTAACTTTTTGCACGACATTCAGAAAATTGTAGTACTTAATGTATGTCATCCACTAACATACAAGTGTGAATATTGTTTCTTATGTGATCCTGAATTACCTCTGATGAAGTGAAGGTAGAGGCAGATGTTAAATGCCATAATGTTGTAGCTAACCAAGGGAAAATTTTGCCCAAATCCACAGAATGCACTTGCATCTTTTATCCTCTGGCTGATGAATGCTCAGAGTTGAAGGAATTAAAGAAACTTCACTCTCAGGTGTGACTGTAATAGCCCTCTAGTTGCATAGGTTGCTAGATTTTCACATGCTCTGCCTGCCTAACTACAGATGCAGCTCAAATGTTGGCTGAAGGGCTACTTTTTACTGTTATTTTGCCCTCAAGTGCAAAATGTACAGGTTCTTTCCAAACATAAAATTTCTCTTTTTACTGTAGTTTCACAGACCATGCATAATCTTACAATAGGAAGTTTATGGTTTTCATCATTTAACAAAGGCCAGTGTTCGTAAAACAAAACATCAAAAACATTTTGAAAATGTGTATCCTAAGGATTTTTTTACTTTTTTTTAAAAATAAAATTAATGTGTTTTCTGCTTTTATATAACGCACAAAGTGAGCAGGGTAATTATGACAGAAATCAAATCTGCACCATGCACTTATTTAACATCATTCTGTGTTGTTGGAGAAAGTGCTGTCAAACTGTAGCTAGTGTTCTAAAACAGTTACATTCAGTAGAAGCACATATTATTAAGTAATCATCCCTTAATTTATGGCATCAATATTATGTTAGTAAAAATAACAAAATATTTGGTAATTTGTTTTGATATTATGTGTCTTTCAGTGATACAAAGTGAGGGTCTTACTCTGTTTGCCACAAATAAAGCCTTTTTTTGATGCCCTGCAATACATCACATTTCATGAAGTTGAGCTAATATGTCCAAGAGTGATGAAGCATGCCCATTAACTTCCACATTTTTGTTTCCTTTCCAAGTGATTCTTCTTCATCATCTGCAATAATACTTCTGAATTTCTCAAATGTGATGCTTAGTCTTAACATATGTTGTACATTTTGCATGCAACTGTGATTTTTCTTATGTATTTGCTAAAGTTGACATTGCATTCTATAAAAATATTAATTGACATGTTAAATATTCATTAGACAACCTGAGCTTCCAAGGCTTGTAAAAATAGAAGCCTTGTAAACCAATCTAGCTGTATCAGTGCAGTTCCAGTCCTTTGCTTATCAATATTGGTACCTGAACAATTTGCTGCTGCTGAACTGCCAGACAGATCTTTTAATGACAGGTGGGGCCAATACTCAGCTCGGTATGTTAGAATTTTGCTGTTTACAGTACTGATGATTATTTGAATATAAGCAAGTTAAGCTGTTAGGAAAACACTGTTAATTATTCATTCTTTGGTGAAATTATTCAATAAACTTTCTTTTATTGTTAACAACTTTTTTTATTATCAAGCATTTATAATAAGGAGTTTAAGAGAGTGCAGTAACTAAACATGAGTACAAGCAGAAGCTTTAGACAGCGGAAGTTCTTTTTACCTCACTTTATATACCTAAATTATTTTTATTACCTAGCCTTCTGTTTAAACGTTTCAGAGGTTTTAAAACGTTGAAGGTTTGCCTTGAACACAGAGATAGCATTAAATAGGTTTCAGTTTACAAACAGGTGAAAGGCATTTTCTTCTGAAGCAGAATACAGGCTCTGCATAACTATGTATCTTGGTTCACAGTTTTCTAGACCTTTTCCTGGTAACTTTGCTGTATGACAGCATGATAGGTGGTGGTATTGGTAAAATGCTATGATCTTGAAATATACTGGACAGTGTTTCATTACTCTTGGCTTTCTACTGGCAAACTATGGCAGTCATGCTAGTGGTGAAAGTGTGGAGAACTTGGGGCACACCTGCAGCTAAGTCAGTCATTCTGTATGTGAGGCAGGATAATCTTGTCTCCTGCAGCACACTGATTCACACAGACAGCTATCTCACAAAGTCTCCGCTTGCAAGCAAACCACAAGGTTTAAAGCCAGTCTGCTCTGTTATAGTATCCATTACTTGCACCTGTGTGGCAGGGAAGGTGATCCTTAACACTAAGGTAAGTCCTCTGCATAAAGGAAGACTATGTAACTACTTACTACAGGCACTGAAGAGCAGTGACTGCGATGGTAGTGTTACTAACAGAAGAGCAAAGTAAAATTGAGGTGAAACTTGAATTATACTGTGACTTTAAACAGAACTTCCCCCCCATGCCATGGTATTTTTATGCTTTATGAGGCTTTTGGTGCATTACAACCAGGCTGTTCTCATATAAAGTGGTTCCTGATCGAGTTATTTCATGGTAGCTGGTGTAGTACTGATTCCCAGCAGAGAATGTCCCCTACTGAATCTTTAATACTTCTCAGCATTACTGAACTTGTAAGATCTAGTGGGTTTATAGCAGAAGTGGTTATGGCTGTAGGTCCCGTTGTTTTCTCTATAAATACTTGTGCAGGTACCAGAAAGTTAAACAGGTGGTAGGAGATTTTGTTTAATAACACATGCTGTTGTGTTTTAATTTGACACTTCTCAGTACATCCCATTTACATACAGTAGACTGTCGTATCTCCTTAGTCTTATTATAATTTGATACAATTTCAGATGTTTCAATGTTTAATGTGATTTTCATGTCATTTAGTTTACATTTTACAGTGGTTTTTTTTATCTATCATAATTCTGAGCTTTAAAAAGAAGCTTATTTTCCTAAGCCAGGAAAAAAATTGAGCAGAGACTCATTATTAAGGCATATTTCAGAGAAGATGAGTTTGGGTAAGATATTAAGTAAACACTCTAAAAGTTCTTTCTCTGCCCTGTGCAGCAAGACTTTCAAAGAAGATAGAGGTACCTCCAAATGTGATTTCATAATGAAAATGCTAATAAAAGCTAGCACAGGATTACCTAGTCTCTTTCTTTGAATGACTGTATATGACAAAAAAACCCAACCCAAACCAAAACAAAAATTCATAATCTTTCTCCCTTTGGTCATCCGATAATATTTGGTTGGTGAATCTTTGACTTGAGGTTGTGAATGTACATAAGTGCCTAGGTGCACTTTATCTTTCTTTTAAAAGGACATTATTTAATACATGTTACAATTAAGAAAACTACTTATAAATCTGCATCAAAGCTTATGGAAAAAGATTCTGCCTTTTATTTGTGCAGTCTGTTATCTGCAATGCAGGTGCACTCTGTGCCAGACAGATGCATATTTGGTAGATTGTGGTTCCTGTGCATAGTCAGTACCACGTTTGATGCTTATCTGGATTCCTTGTTAATCAGAGAAACAAGAATACCCATATTATAGACCTCAAATGACATTAAAAGTTTGCAACTTAAAAGTTGCAAAGTTAAGAGTTTGAAAATTGGGAAATACCAGAAATTGTTGTCTATACAACCATAGCTGAGCCTGTTGGTGTGTAAGATCAAGAGTAATTTTTGGGTTTTTTTTTCCTTGTAAGACTCTCATCAGGCTTTTTGCACAGGATGGGTAATGTGTGTTTCAACAACAGTAAAATAAAATAAAAAAAAAGAAATCTTTGCAACACTTCCATAACATGAATAAATGGCATTCTCCTGACACAGACAGAAACTTCAGCACATAGAGGGGTCTTCCACAATGTTAGATGCTCAGTTTAAATAATGGGGACTGGTATGTCAATGCCTGGAATGATGCAGTGTGTGCTCACAGCGGAGCTTCAATTGCCTTGAATAGAAGCATGAACATTCAGTGCTTCTATCAACTAGAGCTCGCAGTTATCAAGTTAGGCTTCCAGGAAAGGTGTGTACAATTAGTGATTGTGGAAGGATTAAGTAAAGCAACTTGCCCGGCATTACTGGCAGCTCTGGGCTGGAGCCCAGGCTGTGGATAGGTTCTGCACTGCAGCATTCAAATTCCTTAACCTTGAGAGAATCTTTTTCTCTTGCAATCTTCTGCTTTTCTTCCAACTTTTACAGCAAATAACACAGGTGTTTTTCAGAAGGCAGCTGTTCTTATGACTTATATTGCTCATCTTGACTAATCTCCAATCTGTGAGGAGAGGGAAAATATGATCTTATAATCTTATTGTCAGTCACAATTGAGTTATGCCACTGCTAGTCCCATAAGGAATATGAAAAATATTAAGTACACCAACATATAGGTAGGGATGTTTGGTGCTATTGCCTTATCCTATACAGGAATAAACTGCTGAAAATGAATATATATTGTCTGTAAATGTATAAAATAAATTTTGAACATGGAAATCACTCTTTTATTTGGAAGTATCTGGCACTACTGAAGTTTTAGAGAGTCATGTATATTAGGAATGGCTGAGGAAGCTGGGATTTTTTAGCCTGCAGCAAAGGAGGCTCAGGTGTGACCTTATCACCCTCTGTGACTACCTGAAAGGAGGCTGTAGACAGGTGGGCATCATCCTCTTATTCCAGACAGCTAGTGACAGGATAACTGGACTTGGCCTCAAGCTGTGCCAGAGGAGGTTCAGATTGGACATCAGGGAGAATTTCTTCGCTGAAAGATTGGTTAAGCATTAGAATGGGGTACCCAGGGAAGTGATGGAGTCACCATCCCTGGAGTTGTTCAAGAAACAACTAGGCATGGCACTTAGTGCTATGGTTTGACAAGTTTGGTCAAAGGTTGGACTTGATGATCTTGAAGGTCTTTTCCAACTTTAATGATTCTGTGTTTGTATGGTTTTTACTGATCTAGGTTTGAATAAACGTTTGGTTTTAACCACTATACTCAGGGACCCCTTCTCTACTGCAGGCAGGTGATATGCTCTGGAGCAAGTGAAATTCCTGAAAGACCAGACAAGAGGCACCTACACTTCACTTTCTTTCTCTTTCAAACAGGTTTGAGAAAACATTTCAAGCAAATTCTGGTGTCTATCCTCAGCATGTGGGTTAGTCTCACCAACTCATGAATTTTACAAAAATAGCTTAAGAAACCAGACAATGGAGCTTTACAAATTTCAGGAAGCATCAGAGAGCTGTGTGTTGATGATTAGCAAGAGCAAATGTTGACAAAAGTAATGTCAAAATCTGATTATGTTGTCAACTTCATAGTTTGGCTATATTGTCAACTATGTTGCAAAGCCATATGTGAGCTCAGTAAATCTGTTGAGTCTCAATTGTCCCCTTCATAATGACAATGTACCATGTAACTCAAATAGGAGTAGTGAGAGGTAGACAAAACAGGAATAGTGTATTGCTTGTTTTTAACTCTTTCAATGAATTTGCATTAAAAAGTCCTTCTGCATATAACTTGGTGGTGGCTTGTTGTTGCAGTGTAAAAGATCTGGAAAAACCATGCCCTTGAAGGACCTCTCTTATGTGTATTCATAGTTCTCAGAAGCATTTCACCTTTTTTCTTAACTGTAAATTAAAATATTAGTTGAGTTTCTGTATTGTAATTTTTTGTAAGACAGGATCTGTTTTTCTTTTCTACACCTGTACAGAGGACATGTAGATCTTGCACAAGGATAAGAAAACTTCCTTCTTGTTCAGAGGAAAAGATTTATACTAACCTGATTTGGCAAATTATTAAAAAAAAAAACCCGGAAGCACATGCTGGCGTTAAACCCCAGATGAGATGACACAGAAGGGCTGCAAGGAGTCTGTGGCTGACAGGAGCATGTGGGGTCTGTAATCTCTCCATGCAGCCCCGTGGCTGCTTCCTGCCTCCTGCTGTATGCAGGTGTCAGGGGGTTGTTTCACCAGGAGCTTGTGATAGCTGTGGAAACTGTCATGGGGAGTTGCAGCCAACGTCATGTTTCATACTGAGCATGGGGGGCTTGGCAAGTTTGCTGTTTCATGCTACTACCATAAAATGTGTTGCTAATATGAATGTGATGGAGCAGCTCTTGTTTTTACAGAGCTGGAGACCATATTGTGTGTGACACTGCATCAAAGTTTTGACTGTTTCTGATTATGTATTTTTAAAATATATATATATGTGTGTATATATTTATTCTTGAATCTTTTCCTGTAATTTTCTGTTATGTGGCTTCTTCCATCTTATAAAAACCCCAAATTCCTTTTATATCAATTTGTTGCAAAAAGCTGATTTATTTTAAAATTTCTTATAAGGTTGAAGTAGCTGGCTTTGGGCCACAGAAGTATTTTCTATTGTTTAGAAGGATCATTTCAGCTTGCATTTCTGAATGGGCTAGTTTCCAGAACTGAGCATTGCTGGTTTTTTAAGAATTGTCAGAATCTCCCTAAAATGCTTGTTACTAGGATTTGTATTTCATGTTTTTCCATAAAGCCATAGGCAGAATTTAATTCACTTATCAGAGTACTGCCAAATGCTTCTCAGAATTAGTAGGATAGTGCGAAGATTAAAAACTTCCTCAAGATTGCTTTGGTGTTTTCAGGTTGCACATGAGTAGCGATCGTGGCTTTTGCAGCCCTGCCTGGTCCTTGCTGCTTCTGAGCATTCTCTACACCTGCCTCTTTGTTATCCCCTCAGGCAGCTTTAATGCCTTGATCTTTGGCCTTTCTTTCAACAGCTGTATTTCTTTTTCTTGGCTATTCTAATTCCTTGACTCCAGTATTGGCTTGGTGGACTTAGGATTTGACCTAGTTGTGTATTTGATCCATGTCCCCCCTTCCTGATTGCTGACTAGCTCAACAAATTTTAAGAGTGGCCAGCAGTTAACTCGCTGGGTTTCTTGAAATACCCCAGTAAATTATGAATTTTTTATGGGTGCTGCCCGATTTGTTAATAAACATATTTTTGAGTCTCTTTTCCAGTCAGTGAAGCCTGAAATAAAAGCATATTTTTAAAAATCTCACATACTCTTTTTTTTTTATTCAGTAGAAAAAGAATGCCCTTTAAAAATAAAGCTTAGTTGTCAAACTTAGCTATACATTTAATGTAGAAAAACATTTGTTCTTCCTTGTTTTAAGGTATTTAGTGGGAAACCATAGTTTGGGAAATGGAGTACATGATTACCATATAAGCACTTGACTATTCCTTGCAGTTACACATTGAGACTGATGAATACTTATATTTAAAAAAATGCATACAGGTAATAATTACTTTGAGATTCATTCTCTTGTTTGATGAGTTGCTTTAGTAGCTCCAGATATTAGATCCCTTAGAAGGTGGTGAAGAAGGAATAAAAATTGAACATGTATCCAGAACTAAAAATCTTTTAGAGAAAAAGCTCTTGGAGTTGGAGGATCGTCTTTGTGGCCTATTTTTATATGGCCTTAGTATGAAAAGTTTCTCACCTACTAACGGATGCTCTAGGTGTCACAGTAATATTATGCATACTTAAACGCCCTCTTGGGTTGTGAGAGATATACATAGCTCAGCGTGTCTGCATCAAATTTACCTCTAACCCTTCAAAGAAGATCTCTTAAGACATAATTGCATTGACTGAAAAATGAGGTGTCAGGAAATAGACTGGTTTTTCTCAAGCAAGGATTATTTTACTGGCAAAGGAATTCTGTAAATAGCCTGAAGTGCTTGCACTGAAGTTGAACTGCTAAATTTAGGTACACTTGTAATGCATGTAGAGATTTTTTGGGTTGGCAATTTCTGTCTTCAGAAGCATAGGAGTTTGTTCTAATTAGGAAAAAACTGACAAGGTTCAAAGACTGTATACCATACTGCACTGCAGCACATGTGTGCAAGGCACAATGGGCTGTTATTAAAAAGGATAAAAGGGTGAGTCAGGGCTTCATGGGGCTTCCCTGCCAGGAAATTAAATATTGATGTTTTTCAGATAGTAATGCTCAGCTCTTAGAGAAAATACCTATATACTTGAAATATTTTAAAATACTTTATACAAACCATGGCCAGCTTTAGAGTTGTCTGATATGCAACAAAATAAAATTTTATGCTTAGCTGACTCTTTAATTAGTTCTCATTCTGTCTCACATGATTTATAGCTCTGTGACTCCTGTGTAAAAATGATATATGACTTAATGAATGGGAAAGCTAGAGTGGGTTCACACCTCTAGTTGTGGAATGGTTTCCTGTAGTTAGGTGGGTGGTTTGCTGGAGAAGCAGCTGTAAGCATCTTCTCATTCATTATGATAAGGAAATGAAAGTCCATGTTGCTGAGACTTAGAGTTGTTTGCTTCCTTGTCACATATACAGCTCATTGGAGCAAGGAGGCAATGTGGCTCTTTCATAAAGCATAAAAATAGCAAGTAAGAAAAGAAATTCAGATGTAATCTTTGTGGCCCAAACTTAGTTTAATGCAGCTATATGATATATTTGGAATATAGCTTTTTCTTGATATTAGAGAAATAGTGTTCCAGCATGATTTAATTTCAATAACAGTCTGTAGAATCCTTGGGTAACTGTTTTTCTTAGTTAAAGGGGCTTTGGGGAGGTTTTGTCCAAATGGCTACTTTGACCATTTAAGTAACTTTTTTGAAGAAAGAGGTGATTGTTTGCTATATTACTCTTACACTTGAAGTTTCTCTAGTTATGTTTCTGTCAGTTTCAGGATGTTTGTCTTTACAGCATCTTTGATATGGTGGTTCTGATATTCTTAATTACAATACTGTAAACTGAAATTAATTAATTCTGAATTCTTAATAGTTTAAGTGGTCTAAGCATGCCTTCTGGAGTGGAGAGGGGGAAAAATCAGGGATGTCACCCTTGTTTGGATCTCCAGCTATAATTTGATTTCTATTTGGGGCAGCAGCTTTCAGGAGTTATAATGGGAAACCATCTGAAATGAAAGAGTGGAATGAGAGGTCCTTTTTATTTTACTGTGCAGCTGCATAGCTTAAGTTAAAGAATTACCATTGCCAAGAGTGCAGTAACAATATAGGTATGTTTCTGGTACCTGTGTGGGACAGAAACACACACATTTATTTCCGAATCTCTTGTGATCTGTAGCCATTTCAGGAAGTGGTCATTCCTTATTTAGTCTGTGGTCCTGTCTCTATGGAGTCACAAAGGCTAGAGTCTTTTGTGGGTCTCATCTGGGGGTTGTGGTTTTGCCCTGAGAGATTTGTATGTCCATATTTTTTTCTCTCCCCCTCTTGTAGAGTTTGGACTTACAGCTGTTAATCTGCAAAGAAGTGTGTGTATCTTTTTAGTTTATACTGAGTTTATAAGTGAAGACTATTGCCTAGTCCCTTGATGGGAGATAGAGTTTCTGACATAAATTCTGGGGTTTGCAGGTGGTAAAGTTTTGCTGTTGCCAGGTGTTTATTGATTAATTAAGGACTTGTAAAATTTACAGTTCCTCCTTCAAATGTCTGATTACTTTTTCACATTAATAATTTTTTTTTCAGTGTTTCTGGACTTTACAGTCTCTTCTGTAACCAGCAGTCTTTGGGACACCTCGTCCAGGAATTCTTAGGTGTCTGGGGAAAAAAAGTAACAACAATTCCTTCTCTTCCAAGTGTCCTCCAAGCACTGTCAGTGGGTCTAATTGTGCAAGTGGGCTCTGTGAGTCACCATTGCACTTGAATCTCTTCCTTTTGGACTCTCATCATTCTTTTAAATATCTGTAGAAGAGAAACTCTGCTTTGCCATTTACAATTACAGTTTGTGCTTCCTTCATGTTTGCAGTTAAACAGAAATATAGCATTAAAGGACATGTGCAACCTTTTGAGGTTGTGGCAGAATTGGAGAAATTAGTGAAAACCAAAGATTACTGCTCTTAGAAAAGATCAGTCCTCTTGTATTTGGTGATATGTTAAATTGTAATTCCAGAAATGAATTATAGAAGCTTTCCCAGCAATGCTGAAATGGTTGCAACTTCTGGGAAATCTCAAACAAGCTGTAGTTTCTGCTAGACCTTTCAAGACGGCTGTTTTGAAATGGATGATAGGGATCTTGCTCAAAGAAAGAACATCAAAAGAAACATTTTCAGAGTAGAGTAAGGAGTATACATGGCATTCACTGAATAATCCTGGAAGTACTCACTGCCAGAAAAGCAAATTTCATAGTGAAATCCCATTCATGCCCTATGTGCTGCTATATCATATGATATACCTCACTCCTTTCAAATCTGGATGGAGAATTTTAAAGGTTTATGTGCCAGGTGTGTCTCTGTTGTCAAACAGAATGATGGTGCTGATTCCTGATTCTCTCTGTGTGTGTGAGCTCACTCCTCACTGGGAGGTAGATTGAGGTCACCAACTGAGAGCAGCGCTGCGTGGGAATGAGGGTACCGTGAGAACGTGGACTTTTTCCTAGTTGATGACCTAAACTAGAAAGAGTTTTACTTAATATGAAATATAGGCACCTGTGTTGGGCATTTTAAGTAAACCTGTTTATATTTGTGTAAATTAATAGCTACAGATGCTATTAAGATCATCCAGCATCTTAATTTCCATTTGGGAATGTTTCATCCAATTCAGAGTAAACTCGTCCTGGCTTGGGATATGATCAGTTATATTTTACATGATATGTTTTCTAGGGAGCTGGCATTTTTCTAGGTAAGAAATGTATAATTTGGTGAATATAAAAGGGTAACACTGATAATAACTTTACATACGAAGGTGTTTGTGTACTTGCTGTTATCCATGAACTATTCAATTGTTCCTATTCCCAACTCTAGCAATTTTCAGGTATAGCTACATTGGTGTACTTGGCTCCAATCATGCAACTCTATTTGTATCTACTTGGGTCCCTCCTTTTCTAGGGAGATTGTTGCATGCTCACTGATCCACCTGTGCAGAAGCATTTGTGAGATCAGAGCCTAAGCATATTACTGTTAAATGTAATTAGATGCCAGACCCAGGCTGGAGTGCAGTTTCTTCCAAGTGTCAGCCGAGATTAACTGAAGAACAGGAGTGATTGAGGACACTTCAAGTGCTGAATACTTAGAAAACCATTCAGATTTTAAAATTGATAACTGGGGACTGTGAGCCATTACAATGTGTAACTCCTCACTGAACAATGAGTTTTAAAATGTTCCTCTTTGTTCAGTCTTCTTTTAAAGAACAAATGTTTTTTCCCGTGAAATAATTTGATAAAAAACTACTATCTGTGTATTAGTAAATGGGCTATTTGCTGCTGATTTTGCTGAGGGATGATGTTTGCTGACAAATCTTTTAGTTTGTATAAGAAATTTGAAATAAGCATATAAATGCAGGGTCAGTATAATCAAATCAATTATTTCTCAACTTGAATGAAATATTGTATTAAAATGGCAAACAGTGGATGCCAGTACTGACACTCTTTAGGCTTGCTATGTTTTAGGAACCTTGGGATTAGTGTTTATCTGTCCCATAAAGGACACAAATAATTTAGATTACAAGTAATCTGATTGTATTGAAGTACAAATTATAGCACAAAGGCCATTCAAGTGGGTTAAGTGACCAGGGTTGGTAAACACCATATGACTGTGATTGGTCGATGAAAGAGTATTAACTGAAAGATAATGATGGATTTTAATCCAAATCTCTAAAGCGCAACAGTTGTAGTTCCCAAATGAGTTCACTCATTGACAGAGTTTTAGTACACCAATTTTTTGTTCCTATTTCTCTTGCATGAGAATAAATTTGAAATATAATTCATTATACCTATATAGAATATAGCTATTCCACACAGCTTTCTTTGATTAGATTTCCAATCTACTTTTGGTGAGTGAATTCCCTGTGATTTTTGTGCGCATTGGAGAAATGGCACTGGTTTTCTTTCAGTGTTCTCCAATAAGCCAGGGTAAATTGTTAGTGTGACTTGGTTTAGGAAATTCTGCTGATGTTCTTCCTTGTTCGTGTCTCTTATGAACACAGTATGAAATTAGTTAAGTATTAAAAAAAACCAAAAGGAAATAAAAGCAAACTGGGTAACTGTTATTCCATATGACTTTATTTCCAGAATGCTTACTGATGTTAATGCCCAGGAATGGCAAGGATATGTTTATCACTGATAATAAATTATGTGAATTTGTGTAGTGTGCTTTATCTCAGAGTGCCTATATGTAGTTTAAAGATGGAAATTGCATTGCATGACAATGAGTTTACGATATCCTGAGAGTGAGAAGTGGCAGCTTTTCAGGACTGCAATGTAACATTGTTTAGGATGTGAAATGAAAAATGCAGGCAGGCTTTATTTACTAATGACTTAAGTGTTGGGGCAATACTACCTTTTGGGGGGTTGCTGTTACAATAAGAATTTTGGTTAGAAAGTTTCACGTTCTCAAGTTTTCCCCCTAAATTTGTACTTACCCTGAAATAAGCATGTTCATTAAAGGGATCAGATGAATGTCTGCAAAAAGAAAGTAATTTAACTTTGTGGTTCCCTGGTCCATCTGTCTATTTCATTTTGGAAGGTTAACAAGAGACCAGATGAAATGGTCCTTAATTACTGTTTGCAGTCCATGCAGTCAGACACAGGAAAAATAAAGTCTTTCAAAATTATACTGTTTCATCTTATTTGTCTTTGTATCTAAAAAATGTGCATGATAAAGCCATTCCTCTATTGTTACTCAGGATTTATTCGGATAATCTGGATAAGAAAGACTCCTCATGCCAGGAGCAGGCATTAGATCAGCCTGTGTACTGTACCTACAGATTGTTTTGTTAGCAAAAATGGAGTCATGAGTGCCTAGGTCATGTTTTGTCCTTTCGATGTGGACACATCTAATGCTATAGCAAATGTAAGTAGGTATGGAACTTATCCTTTGAATTTACAGTACAATTCAAAATGCAGTTAGAAAAACTTTGCCTGGTAAATAAGTTATTGGTAAAGACCTTTGCAAAATTGGAAGGATATTGGTCACTGCATGTTGAAAGGAGACCTTGAATGTAGTTATGTTGCAGCCCTCTGAAATGCTGTTAGAACATCATGACAAAAAACTTGTGACCTACTCCTGCTTGGTTTTGGAGCCTATGAAGTCTCTTATTTTAATTTGCTTTCTTATAAATACTGTAACAAATACTGCTTAGTTATTAAAACATAAGAATTTTCTCCCTGAAAAGCTGGTTAAATCAGACTTCCAGTAAATGTTAATTATACTGCAGGTTCTATCATGAGAGTTAAGACTACCTGAGTATTGGCTTGTGCATTTTGGGTAACTACTACTTCATGGAAAGGGTAAAGGGAAAGAATCTGACAAGGTGCCCATAATATGTTTCATATGTCTGTACGTGTGTTGTGTTTTTCTTCTAGGTTGTTTTTTTTAAGTCTTAGATTTTTGTCAGTGATAAAGCATAGCAGCAGTCCAGGACTAATGCATGGCTGAGAGAACATCAATGCTCCTACCTAAACATTGTCAGCTCTGAACATTCAAAAATCATATCAGATCTAGAAGAAATTGAAATTAATTTCTCTTTAATTCCCTCCGCGGGTTCATATTCTCTGTCAGCTCTGCAATTATTAGAAGGATATTTAAAAAGCCAGAGTTCCTGTGGATTTTTGACTGCATGACCCAGGCTTAAGAAAAAGGCCTGATACTTTAAGATGCAATTCTGAGAGCTGGCAACCATGAGTGGAGAGTCACAAGCAAAAGAGACATCAGATTGATAAATCAGCTTTTCCTAAGTGAACCTTTCTAAATGTTTCATGTTTCAAAATCTCATGTTTGTGATGTCAACACAGGAGGCATATTCAACCTGCTGGGCCAATTAAAGCAGTAAGTGTGTTTAAAACTGTCTTTTAGCAGAAATTGTGTTCAGTTACCAGCTATTCAGCAAAGTATAACTTGGGCACAGGTCAACTAGGTAAGCCAGTGTGAGAGAGCAAGATATTCCTTAATTTTAGGATTTGTTATGGAGGAATTGTTTAGCACAAGGATGTTTTTCAACTGTCTGTACATTGCAAAAAGAATGGTTTGGGTTTTTTTTTTAATTTGATTTCTTTATTAATAAAATGTTGAAGAATTTGAAAACCATCAAATGTCTCTAAGGAATGTGGCAGCTTGGACAAGGGAGAACGCCCTACTGAAATAAGGTATAAAAGTCAGCTTTACTGCAGTCTTAAAATTGCAAAGGGCTTTGAAAAGTGAATAACTGGAGAGAAATATCTCCTGAGAGTAAAGTGGGCTCCTAAGGGATAACTTCAGCTGAAAATGCAAAAGTAAAAGCTTCTCTTTGTGCATCTCAGCATTTTCAAGTGCAAAAAAATGATATATTCTGCTCACACTTTCATCTTTCTGGGGGTTATATTTCTTCAGAGGAGATTAACAGCCAATTTTTAGTGTGACTGCCTTCATCAGAAGTTTATCCCCTTGCAAGATGACAGGGTTTTTTTACTTTTTTATAGGAGTAGTCTGTGAAGACTTCAGATTCATAGTTGTAAAATGAAAGGTGGAGTAATGCTTAAATTCCTAAGGAGATGCCAGTCTTATATTCTATGCAGAATGGCAGTACAAGACCAACTGTGACTTGTATAATTTTTTTGTCAGGTCTTTTTGTCTTAAATTTTTTGTGGTATTGAGTTTTAAATACATTTATGATTACGTGGCCATTTCATAAACCCATGTGTTCTTCAGAGAGCTGCACTAGGATGCACAGGTTAGTTTTTGAGGTCTCTGCAGTAGAGGAAGCAGTCTGGGATGACTCAAAACTAACTGGCAGTTTGTTCTGGTTTTGGCTGGGGTGGAGTTTACTTTCTTCCCAGTGGCTGTTATGGGGTTGCGTTTTGGATTTGTGCTGAACACAGGGTTGATAATACAGAGATATTTTTGTTATTGCTGAGCAGAGCTTACACAAAGCCAAGGCCTTTTCTGCTTTCCATACGGCCACGCTGGCAAGGAAGTTGGGGGTGCATGGGAGGCTGGGAGGAGACACAGCCAGGACAGGTGACACCAATTGACAAAAGAGATATTCCAGACCATAGGGCATCATGCACAGTATATAAAGCTGGGGGAAAGAAAGAGGAAGAGAGGGATGTTTGGAGTGATGATGTTTGTCTTCCCAACTCATCATTACATGTGATGGGGCCCTGCTGTCCTGGGGATGGGTGAACACCTGCCTGCCCATGGGAAGGAGTGAATTAATTCCTTGTTTTTCTTTGCTTGTTCTCCTCATGAAGTCACAAGTCCTGCCAGCAAACCTGCTCCATCACAGACATCTCATGAAGTCACATCGTCCTTCAGGCATCCACCTGCTTTGGCATGGGGTCCTCCATCATGGACTCATTCACATGTCACAGTCCGTTTAACTCAACTTCAGACTGAAGTTCTATCCTGTCCAGGAGAGCTGCTCTCTCACTCCCCTACCAGTGGGATCAGGGAGAGAACTGGAAGGATACAAAGCTATAAAACTCATGGGTTGAGATAAAACCAGTTTAATAAGGTAAAGCAAAAGCCATTCAAACAAGCAAAGCAAAACAAGAAATTAATTCACAACTTCCCATGGGCAGACAGGTGTTCAGCCATCCCCAGGAGAGCAGGGCCCCATCACATATAATGATGAGTTGGGAAGACAAACACCATCACTCCAAACATCCCCCTCCTTCATCTTTCTTTCCCCAAGTTTTATACACTGAGCACGATGCCATATGGTCTGGAATATCCCTTTGGTCAGTAGATGTCAGGTGTCCTGGCTGTGTCTCCTCCCAGCCTCCCATGCACCCCCAACTTCCTTGCCAGCACAGCAGTATGGAAAGCAGAAAAGGCCTTGGCTCTGTGTGAGCACTGCTCAGCAATAACAAAACCCAAACCATCACTGTATTATCAACCCTGTGTTCAGCAGAATTCCAAAACACAGCCCCATAGTAGCCCCTGGGAAGGAAATTAACTCTACCCCAGCCAAAACCAGCACACAGTTGTACTAACAGTCATTTAAAGAAGAGTAAGGAAACATTCTTAAGGAGCATGGAGAAGCTCTACCTTGTGCCCCACATCACCTCTGCTTGCTTGTGAGGGGAGAGAGAACTGACACATCCTTCTCTTTGCAAGTACTTTCCCACATTTTCTTTCTTTAGATAGTCCCCCTGCTTTTTCTTAGGAGCTAAGGTGTCATTGGTGGTTGACTGGTGTATTCTGTTCCTCTGCCTTGCCTCTGCTTTCGTGGTATGAGTGCTGGAGGAGGTGATGCACTTGTGCTGGCTGGAGGCATCTTCATCATTCACTGCCAGCCTTCTAGGAGGTTCTCTGCTGATGCAGCCGTGTTGGTGTGGGCTGTAGCACCAGGAACTCTTATAATGTAGGGCCCCTGAAGAGAGCCTTGCAACCCTATCTCTCATTGCTGTGCAGTACAGACCTTCATGATCTCTCTCCTTTGGCCATGTTTTGAAATTTCGCTTAAGAGTTGATCCTAAGCAATACCTTTTTTTTTTCTTTTGTCCATGCAGAAACACTGATATAACCTTTAAACTTGTGCAGGGTTAATACCCGGCCTCATTGGAAAGTTTTCAGGTACTTTGTGATTTTAAAAGGCTTGGAAAAATACTTCTGTGGATATATTTTTTCTGTTTTCTCTGTTTGTTTTAGCTATTTATCAGTGTGCGCAAAGAAATTTAATTAGATTATTTAAAAGGAACATGTAGAATTATTTTATGTAATTTGAGTGCTTAATTGTCCAGATTGGAGAAACTGTAGTATTTCTAGTGACCATCTCTAAATGGGTATGACAGGTGAAGTGAGTAAGAGGGAGTTTGTTGTTTGTGAGGCAGGCAGAAGATATCACACTAGTTCTGCTTTTTAATTGACCTTTCTTTCCTCTGTGTACACATAGTATGACAGCACACAAGGAGGGGGATAAGAAGACTCTACAGATACACAAGTAAGAAAAGAATTGGAGTGGGCAAGAATTAAGATGGAGACCAGCTATGCAAATGATAGCAGTAGGTAGATTGCAAGATGAGGCGGCAGAGAAAAAACATCCTGTCAGCAAGAAATTCCAAATTTTTTTTCTCCAGGCCAAAGGAAATTGTATATTCTGCAGAATTTCATCTTGCTTCTTGGTCTCAGGTTCCCTCTGAGCTCGTGGGCTGTATATGCCTTTTGCCTCTGATCACAATGAGAATCCTTAGGTGTTCTCAAGGTGTTCAGTGGGCCCAGCAGAATAGCGTAACTTGTTCTTGATTTACTGCATGTCTTTTACAGTGCAAGTTACCCTTTTTTATTGGGCATTTAGAGAGCTACAGCCTCCTAACTTGTCTGATCTAAAATAAATTTAAACTAACCTAGTAGGTCTCAACAAATCTTATAAACTTGACAGCAGATGGCACATGCTTTTTGTTTAGCCCTGAATATACTATCTTGGTGGGTGGTAACTGCCTTAGGACAAAATCAGCATCCCACCAGTCACCATCTGGGATGGCAGATGATATGTGGGACTGTCATGAATAAGCATTCTGATGTTTGTAAATGTCTGAAGGAAGATCCTACTCGTTAACATGGCAGTGGTTATGCAGTCACCACCGTGAGAAGCTCACTTTATGCAGTAATCAGGAAAAGCTGAATTGTGTGCCTTGGGTCCATCTCTGTAATATGGGTGGGTGTAAGGTGATTCCTCCACAGTTTGTTTTGGTGTTGAACTTGAATGGTTCTTGTTTTGGTAGACCTTTAGTCTTTGTTGATGCTTTTGTGCTATAAAAATTTCTTCTCTTAGGTACTGTGTCAGCAGTGGTATTTAGATGTCTCCTATTGGATTATATCAGATACTGACAGTGAGCACAAATGCGTGCTATGAAACATGCCATTGCTTTGACAGTGTTGTCTGAGTTGATTGGGGAAAAGGAGGGGACAATTTGAAGGTATAAAATTGCTTGCAAAAGAACACCCCATAGTTTTGTTTCAGGTGCAGGAACAGAAATGCACATCATCTGGCACCAACTTCCATTTTCTCATGTCCCAGAGTGGGGATGCACAGACAGAAGTCTAAACCACGAGGATATGCCCAGGCCACTTTCCTCCTTCTCTCTGCTCCTGGCACTATGCAGTAAACCTCTGTTCTGAATGGAAGCGCATTGAGAAACACTATTTAGACTAATTTTGTTTGGAAGGCTTGCTTGTCATTCATATGACAGATTTTTTTATGTAGAGTATTTTAGATGGTAAAGCTGGTCTTGTAGGAAACTCTAAGTTGTATCATGTACAAACATTTTTGAAAGGAAAAAACCTGTGCATTTATCATGCAATTTTGCTTCCTACTGCAGTTAGAACACCCATTTTGGTTTGTGTTAAACCATTCAGGCTTAGCTGTGTCTGTGTACCTGCTGACACAGTTATCATAGAATCACTGAATGGTTTGGGTTAGAAGGTCACCTAGTTGCAACTCCCTTGCCAAAGACAGGGGAACATTCCACTGGACAGGGTTGCTCAGGGTCCCATCCAATCTGACCTTGAACACTTCCAGGAAGGAGGAATCCACCATCTCACCAACCTCATAGTGAAAAATTTCTTCCTATTATCTCATCTAGACCTACCCTCTTTCAGTTTGGAGCTATTTCCCCTGGTCCTATCACTCCATGCCCTTGAGAAAAGCCCCTCTCCAGGTCTCTCATAGCTCCTTAAGGTGCTGGAAGGTGCTCTAAGGTCTCCCCAGAGCCTTCTCTTCTCCAGGCTGAATAACCCCACCTTTCTCAGCCTGTCATCATAGGAAAGGTGCTCCAGTCTTACAATCATCTTGTGACCCTCCTCTGGATGTTTTTGACCAAGTCCATGTCCTTCTCACATTGGGGGCCTCACAGCTGTATGACACAATAGTTCAATGAAGTGCCATTTGCAAGCTGACTTGATTATCCTTCCTTCAATGCTACCAGGGATACTTGGTATAGAATATCTGTGGGAGTGCAAGGCTTAAAAAGTTTTTGCAGTTTAATGCTGTTAAAATTGCCAATGGACTTTTGGTATGAATATTTTGGGATACTGAGTATCTTCAAGTGTTTTTTCTTGTTAAGTATGATATGCAAATTGTATACTGATTTTATACAAATGAATAATAAAAGGGCAGAAACCCAAACAACCTCTCACATGAATTCTTAATTCAGGTACTACCATTCAGCTTAACTGTAACTTTTACCTTTTAACTTCCAGAAGTTTATAAACCCCAACTTAGATTAATGCAATAATATGTTTGCACTGGCTGGAATGCACAGAAATGAGAAGCATTTGTCTGCCAGATTTGCGTTACCAAATGCACTCACTCTAACTGGCTCACAGGTGAGGCGAGAGCCATGTGGATTATTTACAGCATGAAAGCAAATGTTATTTCAGGATCAGGGTTCAAAATGTAGCCAGACTAGCAAAAGGCTGGCTCTTTTTTTTATGAATGGAAGTATGTTTTTTTTTTATATGGAACAAGACAGGTATTCAAAATGGATTTTGCAGGCAGCAGTCACTTCAAGCCTGAGGTGAGTGGCAGCTGGAGTTTAGGAGAGGTCTGTGCAGGTCTCTGGATGGGCAGGAGGAATTATGGAGTGGTTGTATCTTCAACTTCACCAGAGGCCTTTCTGACTTCATCATCAGCACAAAGTATGCCTAGTCGTAGTTCCTTTAAACAAGGAAAAGGGGAAGTGAAAGGTTAAAGTCATGTCAATGCTGACTTTAGCTCGGTCTGTTCCTGCAGGTGCCTCAAAAAAAGGTGATCCATTTGCCTGTGCTTATGGTCTGTCCCTACCAGTTGGATGATTCTTTTATAACTTAATCATAAATCTTAAGTAGATAAGACAAAGCAGGTGTGATGTCCCTTTACATTTGTACTATAAGGGAACATTGGTTTCAATCTCTTTTCAGTTCCAAAAGAGAATCAGTAATTTACATGGACACAAATGACTAATCGGGGACCATCTTTGTAGGAGCACTCCAGGACTGACATTCTCTGTCGCTGATCGTGCTTGCAGTTTTCTATTCTTTATTATTCATAGTGCTGCCAATCAAACTGATATATCTGGATCTCACACTATTTCTGAATGTAGCTTGTTCTTTGTTCATGCCCAGCTGTTATTTTCACACAATCCTCAAAGTTCTTATTCTTGTATCCAAGAGCACTTTCATAGCATTACCAGGCTTTATCCTGCATTGATGGTTTCCAGTACAGCTTATATTCATCTGCTAATATTGTCAGACTTAGGAACAAGAGAACTGTTTGCTAGGCCTGACTTTCTGTTTTAACTTCCTTTTACGCTAATTGGTATTTTATGCTCTTGGTATTTTTAAGAAAGGTAGGAAATTATTTTTGCTTCCTGAGACCAAAGACTTATTTACTCTTCAGATGTGACTATGCACAAGCAAGATAAAGCAATAGCCAAGTACAAATACCCTACAGGAACCTCACATTGTCAGTGGATTTTGATCTTTACTTGTGCAAGTTCATGGCCTGATCATTTTTTTGTTTTCTGGTTGTTTTTTTTTAATAATTAAAATAGATGCTTCACTAGAAGTACATTACATCTTGAACCAGTTCGCCAATTAGCTAAAGCCCACTTTCTTTGCAGTTGGTCTTGTTATGTTTTAAAGGGATGATTCTTTAGAAAAACAAGTTGTTCTTTAAAAAACCCACATTTTTTGCAGTCATTTTATTGTTGAAGGCAGGTTCAAGCTGTATTCTCTACAGTATTTTCCCTTCATAGGTTTATTTTCAGCTCTTCTAAGTTGTAAAATCTGGTGATGATACATCTAATTAATGCTTTCTACTTAATATTTTCCTATGGAGAAATACAAGGAGTCCCTTGATTTAAAAGAGTACTTGGATACTATACAAAAGTAAAAATCCCAATCTTGCAACTTGGTTGAACTCTAGAGATTTAGGAAACAGTCTTAGGAAATTATCTTAAGAGGCGGTATCATTCATTTTATTTACAGACAGTTCCCTGGTCTCAAGGAAGCAGATTGTGAAAATGGGCAAAATTGGGAATACACATAAGAAAACTTAGTTTGCTCATTTCTGTTTAGAAAAATTTAACTTTATTAAAATTTTGAGGATTTTCTGTCAAATTGGCTTGTGATTTTCACATGTTCAACCTATTAAAAGTATTCCCATCTATTTTTTAACTCTTATTTTGGTAGATGCTTGGCATTTTGGCATGTGTGGTGTTTTAATCCTGCCTTTATGCAGCAAAGAACTCATTTAAGTATGTCTATTTTGGGGGTTTGGCTTTTTTTTTCTTCTTCCTGGGTGTTGCTTTAGAAATACAGCTTATTTGGGATTTAGGTCTTTAATAGAAATTAGAGTTCCTGGATGAAATGGTACAGAAATATGACCAATAACAGCAATCAGTGATGGTTGGTACGAAATGGACTTTTTAATGAGGACCCTCAAACACAGACTGTAGCATGTGGTACCAGATTGAATATGTTGCAGATAGCATACTAGGGGTAGCAAGTGTGGATATTGGGAATGTTGTAGGGATTTATTCAACAGACTTGTTGATAGGGAAAGCTGAGGTAGCTGAGCAGCCATTAAGGTCTATTCTCTCTGATAGGCTTATGTACATGGTAGGGGAGGACAAATGTCTAAAATGATATATCAAGCCATGTGTTGGACACTTTGTGCATCTAGATATTCTTCTACAATTAGCTAAGAGTTGAAGGCAGTCCCGTGACGTAATGGAGAGCACTCTGGACTCTGAATCCCAAGGTCCTGAGTTTGAGTCTCAGTGGGGACCATCCCCTGGCAGTTCAATGCCTCCCTGCCATCCCATCCCATCCCATCTCGGATGCTCAGCAGAGTCAGCCTCGGTTAGTACCAGGTGCTGTGACAGTCCTGAGGACTTCACTGTCACTGTCCAAGCTCGCTCGGCCGTGGCAGATGGACCTTAGGACTTAAATGGTGGGGGCAGTTCTGTGCACGCTGTGCCTCACCTAAAAAATCCACTGCAGAGGCTGGAAGGGCACATCCACATGGGGAGAGCCCTTCCCAAATATGTGTTCGCAAAGCTTGGCCATACATAGCTAAGAGTACTTAGAGTGAAAGTTCACTGAAGGTAAGTAGTGGCTTAATGACAGACTGCTGAGTAGAAGGCACCGGCTTGTCAAATGGTTTGTCAAGCAAGATTGTATTATGATAATTCTGGAAAATTATCTGTTCCTCTTGAAGCATAATCCAAGATAGCTATCTGGACTCCAGACTTGATTAACCTGCTTGGCAGCAGCCTGGTATGTTATGTCAGGTGAGGTTATATCTCTTTGCCAAATAAATTGATGTATGAAAGAATTCTTGTATTCTTGTTAATGTTAAGAACGCCAGAAATGTGTAAGTATGGGGCTACACAGGAAAGGATCAACCTTATAATTAGAGCTAGCTATGAACATTGGCACATGCACCCACAGTCAGTGATAACCTAAACTGAGAGTGATTTTATTTACTCCAGTTTAGCTGAGCTCACAGCCTAGTACAGTAGGTCTAATTTTAGGTTTTCTTAACATGGAAAATTTCAAGGTTGGTAAAGCAAAGCAAAATACTAGCTACTTGAATGTTTTCAGTTTTCTGAATTACCTTGTACTGAACAGCTAATGTTTGTGTTGTGAAACAACCATCTGTTTTTGTAGTTTAAAGAGGATCTCCTTCAAATGTTAAATAGTCTAGAATGTGTTAGTGAAGAGGCTGTCAGCCATTTGTCGTACTACACCATTCTAAACTTTTCATGCAGAGTGACAGCGAACAGACTTTCTATTCATCTTTGTCTTGATAAACTAGCATCAAAATAAAAGCTAAAAAGTTACATATCCCAGTTGGGTCAGTGTACCATTATTCTTTACCTGTTCCAAGGAATAAAAATGTGTTTACTTTTCTGAACCATCCAGTTTTTACCATAACTTTGAATTAAAACATTCCATGTATTTCGTAGGCAGAGTCGAAAGACATGATGAAGAGTTTATCACAAGAGGATGAATGAGTAATAAATAGTTTGACAGGTGGAGATGTTGCAGAATATGATGCCTCCTTGAGTTTCAGACCAAGACGTAGATTAAACATGGCACTTCTCTGTTTTGGTTTGTACTGAAATAAAGAGGAACACATCTTCTGAAAGAAAACAGGCCCCTTAAACATATGGGGGATTTTTCAAGGTTGGCTTCAAAATAGTCTCTAGTGCTTTTTTAACACTGTAGGATACTGCACACAAGGCACTACGCATATGCTGTTCACCACAGTATCCCAATAGAACTTGTGGCCCAGATGGTGCAAACCATATGCCTCTTGATAGTTTATCTATGTTTGGGAAATACTGTCTAAATATATAAGAAAGGTCATAAGACTTCTCAAAAGCAGTTCTAGTGAGTTCCTTTTAAATAATGCTCTGGAGGTTTTCAAGCTGGCTGTTTCCTCTCTCTCTTTTTTTTCCCCTTTTTTTTCAAGGGAGGGGGGAGGAGGGTGTGTGGAAATGTTTTATGTTAGAGATGAGGAACTAGGGAATCATACTTGTTCCAGTGCAAGACTCCAGCTCTTAGAGCATGTGTGCAGGGTTTACTAGTCCATCTGCATTGACAGTTTTTCTCCATAGGAGGTGCTTAAGAGGAGTACAGCACAAGGCTCTGCCCTGGGTCTCTTTTTCTCTGCTTCCCCCCAGCTGTCTAAATGAACCTTTTTTGAAATGTTACAATACAGAAAAGCTGGTTAATTTTGATATTTGTTCCTATGTCTTCTGTAACTCATTTGACTATTTCCAAAGGCTAGTGGAGAAAATTCTCCTTGCCCCTAGTAAATTGTTAGAATACATATTCCATTTTGCTTACTTGGCACAGATCCACAGAGGAAAGGCAGTCTAATTACATTTCAGGCATAGTGGTTCTTTGAAGTATCAAATAATTAGGAATGGGCATTGCAAAAGTTTAGACTAGCACTCAAAAAAAGAATG
The DNA here is from genome assembly GCF_047495875.1 of Pithys albifrons albifrons. Taxonomy (NCBI): domain Eukaryota; kingdom Metazoa; phylum Chordata; class Aves; order Passeriformes; family Thamnophilidae; genus Pithys; species Pithys albifrons. The sequence goes on along the minus strand of NC_092465.1, from coordinate 24,561,690 downwards.
CATTGTGTAACCATTGCTAATTCATTCCAATAACCAAAGCTTATTTCCTTTGAGTAAAGATTTGCACATTCTCACCTACCGCTGTGTACCATATAATACTTCTTTGTAGCTCCTCTAAAAGCACAGCTCTCTTTAAAAGTAAATTAGCCAAATTGAAAGGCTAATTGCCTTGAGCTTCAAGTACAGGGGATATCCACGCTTAGATTTCTTTCCCAGTTGCAAGAGGCTGAGAAGATGTGGTTTCCAAAATCCTAGGTATCTCATGACACCTAAGAATTTTAATGTGGTGTCATAAATCACTAACTTATTCTTGTTCCCGTATTGTTTGCAGAATCTATTCAGATAGATCAGTTCTGTGTACTGGGGAGGAAATGTGTTGGGGGGACAACCTGTTTAGTCTGGTAATAGCTTATATCAAATACCTGAAGAGGTCTTATACTTGCATTGCTTCCTCTTACGATTTTGATCAGAATAAAAATCAGTATATCTGGTTTGAATCAGAACTTACTTTTGCAAGAGAAAGATTGGTATGGCATGCAATCCCTCTACAGACTTACATTTCTCTGGATCATTTCAACTGAATATATGGATGCTCTTCTGTCTTTCCTGCTTTTTTCCCCCTTGTTTTCAGATTCTCACCTTTCAATTTTTAATTAGGTCTAGTTCTCTTAGTCATTTAGTAAATACAATTAGATTGTAAAGTGCATGTAACTCCAGTGTGATTCACAGAATCATGTCCTTTTTTTTATGGGACATTTTAATTTGTGGTTACTGTTACATATCAGCTGCAGCTGAGACTTGGCTTACACTGTGCTGCACTCAGGTTATACAGAAGTGGGAGCTTGAAGGACTGATCAACTGTATTTTCTTCCTATGATAATTTTTATCCTTTCTCCCTTTTAATGAAGCCATATTCTTGTTTTCAGTTTTAAACCTACTTCTAAATACTTCAGAATCCCACCTATAACTATTACTCTAAATTATTTTTTGGTTTTGCAGAATATAATGATCATATAACTTCTCTTTATTCTCAGTTCACTGACTGTAGTCTCAAGTAGCTGCTTCTGTTACATGATAATGTTATTGAGCTATGTGTAAACCTGAGGGACGAAATGGTCCTGTTTCATATCTGACTCCTGGTAAGTGACAAGTATCATCCAGAACTCTTCAAAATCTGTCTGCACTTAAGAGCTCTTTTTGAAACAAAAAGACATTTGACCAATGCAAAAATTTGAGTGACTAGGAAATATAGAGAATAAGACAAAACATCAGGCATTTTGGTTTGTGCATTTGGTGTGGGGTTTTTTTGTTTAGTTGGGTTTTGTGAGGTTTTTGCTACTTGTTTTTGTTGGGTTTTTTGTTGTTGTTGGGTTGTTTTGTTTTTGTTTTTTTTTCAATTACAGTTTAATTGTATGTACAAGTTTTTTTTCATAAAAGTTTAAAGCATTCAGATAGCCTTCTAAAGAAAGGTTACCCTGTACAAGATAAACCACAGTCATGGTAAGAATCTTAACACTGACTCAATGCACAATTGTACTTGTTCTGTATATTCTAGAACCAGGACATTTCCGTGGGGATTTTTGAAGGTGTGTTTTTGCAACCTGAACTTTGAAGAAAAAGGAAGGAGACAAAAATTTTAAAATAATGAAAACTTTCCTTTCATGTAATAAACTTTTAAATTTTTAACAAATACATACACCACAAGAAGTGATGAGTTATGGTAAAAGCAGTATTACTGTGTAGAAGGTGGGCATACTTTAAAATCTCACTGCCTGTCTGCCACAAACATTTTCTTTTATAAAACCTTTATATGGGATTGAAAAAAGTTTTTCAAATACAAATAATTTCCTTTACCAAATGTTCAGGTCTCTAAATCCCAGGAAGATGAGGGCTGGGATTTCTGTGTAGAAACAGGGCTAGCATGGTTGACTCTGGCCACATGAACAGGTTCTCCCCAGGGCTGGACCGGTCAGAACATGCTGCTGCAAAGCCCTCCTATACCCAGTGTAGGTGTTTTTCAGAAGTGCGTTGCATCTGCTGCTCCCATCAGTTGTTGGGAGGTCACTGCTTCTTATAATCAGGTCACCTTTTAATTTAGATGCAGAGCTTTAGGCAATGAGGGTTATTTTAAAATTTCAGCTTGGGTATTTTAATTCTTAAATTAGTAGCAAGATATTGCCTCAAGAACTCATTTGTCCTGTGTATGCACCTAAGACAGCACTTTGAAGTAAAAGTGAATTTATAATTATTTTGTTTGTTAAAACAAAAGTGAAACTTGGGCAGTGATTTCTTTTTATTTGTTTGAAGGTTAATTTTCTTTCTAGACTGGCAGCTGGGATGCCTAAGGGTGCAGGCTCAGTGTCTGAGTCCTTGCTGAACTCAGTTGTTCTTTCTGGGTGTGTTCACACAATAAACAATTTTGGTGATGTCAGGAGTACACTTTTGAGGCAAATGTTCTGATTTTCCCCATTTCTGCTGCTTTGGTTCATATTTAAGCAATCTCAGACTTCACCAACTTTTAATTTCTTTGGAAGAGAGTAAACTAAAATGTGCAGTCCAGAAGTGTCTGTACCTGGGTCTGCAATGATGATGTGCTAATGCAGTACCAGGCTGGTGCTGGAAAGGTTTGGGGCTGCTCCAGGTACCCACCAGCAGCTGTGTGCTCCAGCAGGCTGCTTTCTGGTCCATACAGCTTCCTAATGCAGATGTTTACCTCTGCCAATCTTAAATGTATCCAAACCAACTGAGTTTCATCAAGATCTTGTAGATAATTGAAATAACTACTGAATTACATTTTGAATTATTTTCATTCTGCAATCAAATGTATGTGATTTCTGACAAGCCAGGATTTTTCAACTGTTAATTATTTTATTATTATATAATTATGGTTTTATGTACAAACTTGTAAATTAATTTAATATAAAATACTTTTGTTTCAAAATCTTTCACTTCAGACAACAAAAACTGCAGCAGTGTTGTTGAAATAAAAATTTACAGAAAACAAAGTGAGTCAGGGAGGTTGTTTAGGGTTTAAAAATACATTAAAAAGTAACAAATACCAAAGCTCTAAGGAGATTAAATTTTCAGATGAAAATGTCATCTTAGCTTAGCTGAGTCAAGGTTCTTGGTTGCTGGCCTTGAAATATGATACTTACACTTAAATGATTTAGTGTGACAGTCTCTAGCCTAGGTTTTCAAGATCCACCAGTATTTTGTTTTTAAAAGCAATTAGGTACCTGTACTCTACAATTATTTTTAATAATTATTTTTATTTGATATGACGTATATCTTAATGTATTGTTTATATTTGTTGCTGATTTGATGACAGAGCTGTCAGGCATATGAAACAAATACATGACTATGAACTCATAATACTTGATCAATGAATTGTATGAGGAGGAATCTACAAATGCTACAATGTTAAGTATGGGCTAGAGTTAGGAATGAGATGAAATAATCTATCCCACCATATAAATAACTTTAAGCTACTTCTGAAGTTTTTTCCATTTACATATCTGCACCAGAGAACCAATATACTTACCTGGATAATGAAAGGAGTAGTCTAGTGTCACTTGTGAATACTGTAGTGTTTTGGGAAGGACTGCTAGCAGTGCTTTTGGTTTCATTGTTAGTGTCTCACATGGCTCCTGCCTGACAGGGTGGTAGGTGCATACAAAGTTCTGTGCTGCTCTGGTTCCCAGGCTGAAAAGGGGACCTTGTGTGTGAAGCCTTTTTCTTTTGAAAGCTGAATAAATGTGCACCCTTGCCTGGAAAGAGCTGCTCTTTGGCACAGCTCCCTGGGCCAGCCTATAGCCATCCAAGGTATTTGGGTGGTGGGGGAAAGAAGCAAGTGTAGCCAGCAAGTTGTGCAGCTAAGACCCCTTTATAAAGAGCCACTTGACCCTCCACACACCTTCCCCCTCTCTTTCCTCTCTGCTGGTTTAGCAGCACACCTTAAATGAAATACATACCTTCTCTCCCTATATATAAAACTGTTCTTTGTGCAGCTTGATTCATTTATCATGATGAGGTTTTAATTCTCTAAGATAAATTATTATTTCGGGCTCTTGGATTATTCAGGGACTGTCATTTACCATGTATTTGTGTAGCTCCCACAAGACTAACTTCTAGCTGGGGTTTCTCTGTACAATAGTGTGAATTGGAAAGATATTGATAGACTGCTATAGATGATATACAATGCTTGTACCAAGGCTGAAGATTTGAGTGTATGTAGAAGTGGAAAGCATTCATTAGTCTCATTTGAACAATCTGCTGTCTTTTAGTGTTTCCGCAACATCTCTTGTCAGTGTATTTTCTGTTGAATTGTTGTATTTGAGGCAGTGGATATTGCTCTATGGGCATTGGAAAGTAAAAAGCTCTGGAACCAGTGTTTAGTGAGGCAGAGGAAATTTATTTGAAAGCAATCTTATCCTCTGTTAGAGATGCAATAATAAATCTTCTTTAAAATAGAGAGCTTGCAGAACAAAATAATGAGTTGTTGCAAGTTGCTGTGCACAGACTGTGATATATTGCCAACTTATTATTTCTGAGCTCTGTGGTGTATCACAAATGCATGTGCTTCTGTATTATGCAGCACCTCTGCAATTTGAACCTTATTTGTTAGAACTAGTCTTCAGCTCATGCTGTATAGCATTTTTAAAAAGAAATGCAGTTTTAATAGTAGGCATTAGTTGCCTTCTAGTAACAATTTTGTGTCTTTTCTTTGTAGGTATGAAGCGTCCATTAAGTCCTGACCACGTCTTTGAAGATGGGATTATGAATCAACCAGCTGTTCTACGGGTCTTTGAAGAAAAAGGACTGAGGAATGACAGACAGGATTATCAATTAAGCAAAGAAAAAAAGAAGATACTGTTTTCCTTCTGTGAGGTGTGCAATATACAGCTGAACTCTGCAGCTCAAGCTCAAGTTCATTACAATGGGAAGTCTCACCTGAAAAGAGTGAAGCAGCTAAACAATGGAAAACTCCCTACAAGTACAGCTTCTGGCACTTTGTTTGCAAGTACAAGCACAGGTACATAATTACTTCGAGATGTTTGATTTCCGTCAGGAATTCTGAGAAAGCTTTTAAGCTCTACCTTCTTCACTCAACATAACCCTTAATAGAGATTAATATTAGTGGTTAATAATATTTTTCTACATTCAGAAGTGCTGGTGTATTTCCCTTCTGTGAAGCCAGCTTATATTGAGGCAATATTACGTGATGAATTACTGTGTTAGACCTTGAGATATGGTCTGTTAAAAAGTAACTGTTGTGGAGCCAAATAGTTACAAATTTTGTCATCTGTTTTTGTTCCCAAAATAAAATTCTGGAAGGATGCTGTGTGTAGAGGAGAAAATTTTAGAATAATTATAATAGTAGGAAGATGGAATAGGAGAGTTGGAATTTACAGGCCTGGCCCTTTCATTATTTCTGCTCTCAGTTGTCTGTGTTTTAATTACTCTATATTCAGAGTAAAGGTACAATTATCACAGGATTTAGAAAGGTATTTAGCAACATATTTTTCTTGAAAATTTATTCTTGTTGTAGTTTAATTTGCCTCGCCATGATTACTAAAATCTAAAAGCTCTTGCTATTGTATGTCTATGGGCAATTTAAATTACTTCATAGCTGCTCTGCTTTATATTGCCAAAATTAAGAAGTTAATTGCCTACATTAGGAGGCTTTGTTTATTTGATCCATTCATTGAATTCCTCCTTTTTTTGACATTACTGTTGAAAATTCTGTGTTTGAAAAAAGGAGTATTCTACTTAGATAGTATATTGCACATGGTGTTAAAGCCTTCACTATTGCTTGTGTTAGCAATTTTTCATTACAAGTGATACCCATTATGTCTCACTGCAGCTCAGGCCGAGATTGGTCAGCAATGCTATTCCAGAGTCATCCCTATCCTTGTGCCAGGCTTACACGATGCATGGACTGGCTGCTGCCAGAAGGAAATAAGTGAGGTCTTAGGGAAGTAAGAAACTGTGTGGTTTGCCTTTGCAGTTTTAATTGGAATTTACCTCAGTTATTTCCTATGAAGGAAAAAAGGAAAGAAAAGGGTGGTTTCCTGCAGCCTTGGGGAAATGTGCTTTAGAGTGAGCCTGTTTAAACTTTTCATGAGCAGGTCTTGGAGCCTACAGTGCAATCCCGTGGCACAGGACAGAGCTGGGGGCGGTACCTGAATCCCACCTGGCACAGCCCAGAGCAAGGGCTGAAGGATCCGCTCCTCAGAGGGGCCGGAGCCGGTTTGAAGTGTATGGTACGAACTTGGCTGATTGCTAATTCGAGTCTGCTTGCTTCCTATCTGCTGAGAGATAGCTAATGAGTTAATTGCTCAGGAAATGAGGACGGGAGGGAGGCAGCGGCAGTGCGGGACAGCAAGGCTGCCACGAGATGGTGCTGCAGCCCGAGCGATGCGCGGCGCGCCGGGGCTGCCGCTCTGCGGCTCGCTTGAGCCTCGTCTGAGTAAACAAAATATTGGGAAGGATAACTGCGAGTGGTTTGCTAATATATGCAAATATATGGGGCCAGTTTTGTGGATGACTTCGTTGTATTCCTCCCAGTTCTCCTTTGGAGGCGACACCGATTTTGCTCCAGGAATTTTCATTGCTTGTTCCCTGGTATCTTCTGGTGAGTCTCCTGTTTTCTCCTATGCTCCCGTGCTAGCATGGGAACGGTTGGTGTCGTTTTAAGTAAATGGACTAGAAATACCTGTTGAAGTCCAAGTTTTACAGACCCTTGGAAACGGGTAGGAAAGTTGCATTTTTTTTGTTACATAAGGTGTCCAAATTTACAGGTGGGCACAGCAGAATCCCTTTTCCCTGGGTCCTAGGCTATTTTAAAAAGCAGATGTGCTTTAGGGCCAGGGGCACTCCTTACTCCCCATGTGAAGGTCTGGCTGTAGGTGTGGCTGGAGGCGCCAGTGGGACGTCTGTTGCAGTGCATTGTAGCTGCAGCTTTGCAACCTCTGACCTTGCAGGACAGTTTTGGAAATGCTGTACCCTGTACCATTCTTTGTAGGGAACACTCCTACTAGTTACTATGTTAACCCTGCAGTACTGAGAAAATAATCGCAGAATGTGTTCCTGAGAGATTATAAACACGCCTTTGTGTGATCTGGTTCACAGCAGTCACAGCCAGGGATTTGTTGATACAGCAAAATAAATGCGTAAATCACTAGACTTCTGCTGTGTTTGTATCTTAAATCAGGTCACAAAAAGGGCCTGGTGGTGCAAGGGAGTAGGTAAACCAGCAGTCTTGGGCATGGGAGGAGAATGGGGGAGTATGGAGAAGGAAGGGTTTCTTTCACTTTCGGCAATAGAGATTAGACCTTCTTTGCCTCCTTGCGCAATACTATATAAATTTGGAAGTCTAGGCATCCTATCAAGCTAATAGAGTCAGAGAGGCTTACAATTAATAGCTTCATAGTATCCATGGACTGTGTAGCCAACTTGCATATTAGTTTTCCAAATTAAATGTATGAAGTGTGAATAGTGTCTTCAGCCAAAAGGTAAAACTGACTATTGATAGACATTGAAAAATTATACTGAAAATATTTCAGATAGCCTTAAATCTGCCTTGCCACTTTTGGCCTTGTGCATACAAGAAAGACCTTTTTTATTATTTTATTTTATTTATTAAACTGTAATAGAAATCAGCTTGCCAGAGGACTAGGTCAGTGCGGGATTAAATGGTGGTTGGTTACAAGAGAATGAAACTGCAGTGCATTGCTCCGATTTCAGCGGAGCTTTTCCTTGTTTTTTGTCACAAGGATCTTATCCTAAATGCATGTCTTTGCATATAGGTTTGAATCCTTAGCTGGTCCAAGATGAGCTTTCTGACAGGTAGCTTAGTTGCCAGCTTTGTGCCAGTGTGATGGAGAAGAGAATTTTTGCTTACTTTGATCTAGGTCCTCGATTCCTTCTAAATGTTTCTTTCATTAATCTAAAAAAAGAACAAGGATAATCTGATTTTTATTGCAGATCTTTATGAAATAGTCTACCAAGTACTCAGAGGAATGGTAAGCAGCAATCAAAAATATCCTGAAAATATTTGTGAGCTGAGTCCTCTTAAATGCATGTATGCATAGCTGTAGGAATTAGTCTGTAGAGAAAAGCAGGAGGATAGTAGAAACCACTGTGGTCTTACTCTTTTTTTTTGTGTTATGCCAGAACCTGAGGCTTGTAGAGGGTCAGCACTTGTTCTGCCTTCCATGTCTGCTGCCTACAGCCCAGCCTTCAGAAAGCAGTTTCAAGGAAGGTGCTGTTGTGGGGGCACAAACTGGAGCAAGTCCTTGGGACTTCCCCACACTGTACCTCTGAGAGGGAGTTTGCTCCAGACTAAGCTGTCCTACTCTAGGTAAAATCCATTTTTCTTTTGCAAAAAGTTAGACTCTTTTGCTGAAAAGCAAAACTATTACTTTCTCCAATACGATAGTAATGATAACAAAAAGAGTTATGTGACATAATGCAACTTGGCTTAGTACACTGTTGAAAAACTATTAGTATTTCACTTCTTGCTACAGGGTATGCTGACTTCTTGTCTTGTTCAGTGGTCTCTTGAACAGGATTGCATTTGGTGGATGGTATCATGTTCTTGGCATCATCTGAGTATTTGCCATAATTTACTTAACAAATAGATAATGCTATGTAAGTTAACATTTTTTTACAACATGAAATGTATTTATGGTAAGTGATTGCTGTTTTTCTTTCACAGAAGTCATGATAGAATCAAAGAGTATGCCGAGTTGAAAGACACCCATCAGGATCATGATTAGCTGCTCAGAAATTCAAGGGATTTATTTTATTCCTTTGGTGTTCTTGATACTCCTTACAAAATGTTGATGATGAGAGTTAATATCAAGGACCAGACCTGACATTAAAGTTGGTTTCTTATTTTCCAATAACCACTCACTGTATGCGTAATGGTTCGTTCTGCATTTGAGTGGCTGCGCTGTGGAAGTAATGGTAAAATTAATAAAAATAGTAAATAGATGATATGTGCCCTCAATAGTAGTGTTCAGGAAAAAAAGTAGAAAATTACTGCTTTGTTGAGGTTGATTGTTTTTAAGTAATTGATAAGTTGCATTAGAGCAAAACATTCAAAAATTCCCTAATGGCAAATAGCAAACGCCACTTTTTCATCTGCAGCCTCCATTCTCTTGGAGATAGGGAGCACATGAATGACATTTGTAAGCAAAGAAACAGAGTATATAACTAGTATGAAAAAAAATGGTTTATGGGGGGGTGGTACTTTGGGTGAAGTGTGTAATGATTTCAAAATAGAATTGGCTAATACATTTGGCACTCTTTGCCACTACTTTGCATAAGTATTTTCTTGTAGCAAAATCTTCCTGGAGAGTTTAACCTCACTTTGAAGGCAGTTATGCTATGGTAAAGAACCAGCATTTAAGACATCAGATACTATCAGAAGTTCTACAGTCTAGGACCAAAATTACAGCTGGCACCAGCCATGGCTTCAAGCTGAGATTGGCTGCAGGAGTGGTAATGACACAACTTCTGCTCCAGTTGGAGCATTGTCCTTGTCATTTAAACAGTTTGGGCAATGGCCTGGAGACTTCTTAAATCAGTTGAGTTCATGTTGCTGCAAGTATTTCTTCACTGTTGCGATGATGGATGTGATCCACAGTTTGCAGCGTAGACAGCTGAGATGAAAATGGATCTATAAATGCAGACATTTTATTCATGTGAATTTATAACAGTGATTTATATAGTAAAAGTACTGAAAAAATAAAATAATCAAGACAGGTTTGTTTATCCCTTTTATCTTGCAAAAGGAAAACCGATATTCTCTCAGTATGGCAAGTTTCCCCACATGGGATCAGATTCTGTCAAAATATCTCTCATAGTTGTCTCATGACACAGCAGTATATTGGGGGAACTGCAAAGGTATTATAATAAGAAATTCCCATGTCTTTCCATTTCTTTTAAAAACTTAACATGGTTATGATTACTTCTGATTCTTAATATACTGTGTATTTCTGTGTGAATATGCACAGTGACACATGACTTCTTACCTTCTTGGGGAAAGAAAGCCTATGAAGTACCTGAAAAGACAAAAAGATTTACATAGTAGGCAGACTGTGTGGGAGTAGGAACAGCATGGACATTTTTCATAGTAAGTAATTAGAATTTACTGGGGTTTTTGAAAGATGAAGGGATTGGTCATCTAATGTTATGTTTTTAGTGATTTTTTTCTTTTTTTGTGTGTGCAGATACTTAATCTGCTAGACTGTGCAGGTTTTAGCTGGGTCAGTATTCTAAATTTTCTCATCTAAATGTTTACTCTTTTTAATAGATATCCTATGTTTTAATGTATAATAGACTGTTATGTGGTTAAAAAGTACTTATTTGTTCATTTGCATAATTGCAAATTAATCTTATTTAAAAAAGCTGTAAAGAATCATTAATTTTTATTGCTGGATTTTTCTTTCCCCAATAACGAACCTCATCACAATACAGGCTGCTGATTCTCCTCTGTCTTGTGTTCATTGTAGAAGAGACAGAGCTATTTTTAACATTTACACAGTCGAGATAGATGATTCCATGTTCTGTGTGGTTTGGAGCTGAATCTGTAGAGCCTTTCATAATCATATCCTTTTATTTTTTTTACGGTTTGTTTGAATTTGATCACTGTAGCTGATTCCATGCATTGATAATGAAGGCTTGGGTTGCCTGATTTGGAGCATAAATTCCCGCAGACTTCTACTTTGACAGTGCTCTGTGTGTCGGTGTGCAGGAAGATACAGAACTGAAATTGCTTTGCTTTCTTTACAAATGACTCAGAGTGTGCTTGTCCTTCCCTAAAATGTTGCCAGCGTGTGAAGGATTTTCAATGAGCAGGGCTCTAAGCCGGCATCTGGGAAGGTTTGAGGCTGCTCTGCTATAGCAGGGCACTGTCACACAGATGAGCAGGGCTGGAGCCAAGACTCTGTAGCACCATAGATCATATTGGTCACATACTGGAAGTTTTGTTTATGTAACTTGGTTGCTGTTTAACCTGCATAAATAGTATTGCCATTATGTGGGGTGGACTTCCCAGTAGAGGTGAGTCTCTTTTTTATTATTAAACTTCACGGAATTGCTTTATGCTACGACATTGTGTTACATGTTTGGTGTTATTTCTGTGTGCATGTCATTTCTGATTTAGTTATTCCAGTGGAAAGGGTAACAAAACTGGCAATGCATGTAATGCATCTTTTTCTTTTCTTATTTCAGTATTAAAAGTAACTAAATATTTGGCAAGCTCCCTTTCCTTGCTTGCTGTTTGCAGAGGGCATCTTTCCAGTAGGTGACTTCCTATGCATATTAAATGTTTTTTGAATGTCAGTGATGCTTTGTTATTGTTGTAGGAAGAAGCTTATTAGCAGTGTGAATAAAATACCTCTTACCAGAGCTTGCTTTCTGGCTTGTTAAATCTCGAAGTATAGTTACAATGGTGTGTGAAACACAAGAGCTGTCAGATTCTCCAGATAAACTAAGTAAAGAATGAAATAAATAGTATGCTGCATTTGACATCTTAGATATATCTATCATTGTTAATATTAGAAGTTATGACCTGTCATGCCCAGGACAGGTTCCAGTAATTCATTTGCACTGACAGCTTGCATTGAGAAGGGTATAAAATTAGTGTTTCGTCTCCCTAACCAGTTAAATTTGAGATTTAGTGCACTAAGTTTTATTCGAGGGAACAGATAGTGTGCTAAAGGTAGTCCATGAAGTTCGAGTAGTAAATCTTTAAGCTTGAAAGAAGCATTATCGTAAACTAAACAGACTTTGTACCTATGTGTTTAAAAAAAAAAGGGGGATTTTATTGAGAATTTCACCTACAGCAGAAGATAAAAAATTAGTTCAGCTGTTACATTTTAAGCGTTGCTGTTCTGTTAATATGTTTAGTTTGTGAAGTGAGACCTGCTATGATTATATTTGTATATGCTGATAGTAATTTTTTTTAATAAAACGGGAAAAGGTTGAAAAAATATTAAAATGTTTTTCTTGCTTGCTATAAAAATGTCTGTGCTTACTATGTAAAGACTGCTGTAGGTTTTGTTTGGTTGTTTGGGGTTTTTTTATGAGGAACTAGGACAGCTCATGCTTTTTCCTTGCTAAATATATTTATGAGGCAGCTGTTTTATAGCTTTCAGCTCCAAAGTTATAGATAAGTGTGTATTTGTTTGACAGAAGATTCGAGAATTTCCATTTACTGCCAGTACATGTAAAGCTTGGCTAAGCAGACTGCATCAGGAGCACACACCATTTGTATTAGCCAATCTGTCTTTGCAAGTCCCAGGGCCACTATCTTGCTAGAAGCCACTGTGTGCTTTTGAAAGCATGAAATTAGTTTTATACTGAGCACATAGTTTCTCATTTAGCAGTTCTTTTTATGGTAATGGTCAATTTATGGTTCAGCGCCAGAATTCTGGTGTTCTGTCAAAGCTGATAGCTTCTGCGAAGGTGTTCTTTGGAGATAAAGACAAACAAGCAGAATCCAAAACAAAACCCCCCTACCCCCAAAAAATCGCCAACAAAAATCCAGTTTGTCATAAGGATCCTAGGGAGATGCTAATAGAGGAAAGTTCTCCCCAGTGACCTAACTACTGACATTTCTGATAGCATTTTGGAGTTATTTTGTTGTGGTCTTTCAGATAATGCTTACCATTGATGTCATAAAATTACTAAATTCTTTTTTGCCTTTTTACACTTGATAAATTTGGTGGAGGGTTATGACATTGAAAATTGCTCTCTTATATGCTCATTTGCTCTATGTGCTTATTTAATGATCAAGGATAAAATATGCTTGAAAAATGTGCCTGAAGCAATCTAAACATTCGGGAGAGATGATTTTTAGATAGCAACTTTAGAATACGTTGCAAACTTTGCTCTTTCTTCAGAAATCTATGGAAGTCAAGTTGTTAGTAAATACCTTGTAGAACTTTCTTTTACTAATTCATAAACTGATGAGCCAACTTTTTTACCCGTGTTTTGTTCCTGGAAGAGTTTTGTTATTTTTCTGACTCTGTCAGATTTCTGACTGCTCCCTCCCTAGCAGCTTTGCTTAATGAAACATTAAGGTGGTTAACACTGTGCACTGTTGGGCTTCACTTCGGTTACTTTGTCCAGCCTACATTAATCTCTCTTGTGTAGTAGGTAATTTAAAATTGATTTGCTTTTAGTCTAGGTTTTCACAATTCTGACTTAATCCCTGATAAGCACTTTTTTAATGACAGAATATCTGCTTCCTTGCTCATTTCTGTCTGTAAGGGTCAAAATTTGCCATTGCATTTTGTGGGGAAGATGTGGCAGCTCTAGAGATGGTAATGTTTCTTCTGTTAAGTGTTGAGGAGAGATCCTGATCAGCTACTGATAGGTCTTCATGGGAAAAGAAGAAGTGAAGGTCATAGCTGCCAGTTTATTTAAGGAAATGCAAGGTAGTGTCCCAATCTTTCATTATTCCATCATTGTGGTGGAGAAAGAGAAGTAGAAACTGTGGAGACTACTGCCCTTTGCCACAGACGCTTGGAAGGTGCAGCAGAGTATCACTTCAACAAAGCTCCTTTTTTGAAGCTGTGTTGTTTGGATCCTCCTGTAGTCACATAATAGATGCACACTGACAGCTTAAAAAAAATTATACTGCTGTCATTTTTAGGACCTTTAAATAAATTTGCTTGCTGTTCTTCAGCGTGTGTTTAAAGGCTACCAGGCAGAAAATACTGTTCTGAACAATTAGAAAACAATGTGTGACATATCACTACCATGACTTATAAAACTTGCTTTATTACTCTAAGTGCTTGAGCCTTTCTTTGTCCTTTTATTCTTTTGGGGATTCTTTTTATCCATGCCTTTTATCACTAGGAATTCTGATTGTCACATTTCAGTCTGTCTGGTTCTTTGTTTCAAGATGATGGTGTTTGTGAGGTGCTTTCAGCTTCAAAGATCTTGAAACCAAGATCTTTATTGCTGCAAATTTTCCCTCCTGGCACTTCACATTGGCAGTTAAGTGAGCAGCAAGACCTGGCGTGTTTGTTATGCTGGACAAAACTACTTCACTTGCTGGTATGGGTCTCTGCTGTTTCTGTGTCCATTCTGTTGCCATCTCTATATCAGATTGTCAGTTATCACATGGCACCATAATTTTAGTTTCTTCTCCTTTAGAAGACATCATTGTTAATATGTGGTGATCTTTTGCACTTTGAGAGAGTTCAGGGGGTAGCAGCCTCCCTTACTACCAAGGTTACTTTGCAAGGAAATTCTGAAGGAGAAGAGGACATTATAAGCTAAAAGGAAAAAAAATATTGGGGAAGTGGTGTGTTGTGAGCAATTCCATGTTGATCACTTGACTTTCAGGTCCAAGTCTAGCCAAGGTCTTTGTGGAAATCTTGAATTTTGAGGTATTTTTAGTGAAGGTCACTGGTGAAAATTCATATAGTCTGTTATGGGAACTACCTGAGGGAAAGGCTATGACTGAAAGCTCAGTGGATAAAACTTCTCCCAGTAGTGCATTTGTGAAGCTCAGACTCTGTGCAGTAATCTGTGATATGATGGATTTGGTGTCATCACTTGTTAGTGTGTTGTGGTTGCTCTGGATCGTGTATGAGATCTGTGTTCAGGTCATCTGTGTCAGGTGATTAAAGGACATTTCCAGGTCATGGGGCTTCTGAGGTTATTGTGGTGTATTCGGTTTTGTATTTTTTTGTTTGGTTTTGTTAGCTATTCACATTGGTACTGTTTATACTTTTGCTAAACTGGAGGAAGAGACAGAGCAAGTCTCTGGTGTGCAAGTTTCACTTTTGCTTGCTTTGAGTGTTTGTAAAGGCAGAAGTCAGAACATCATAGCTCCTGGAAGCTTGTAACTTCCACCCAGGGGCCTCTACTTTTTTTTTTTTTGGGGGGGGGGGATATTTCCTAATAAGGGAGTGGAGGGAGGAAGGGAAGGTAAGAAATCCATGTAGGAAGTTCCTAAAACTGTCTTTCTTCTCAAATTGAATTCAAAATTCTCACATATTTGCCTGCGGCTTTTGCAGTGATGACATCCCTGTAATGTTTTGTGACTGAACATTTAAATGTGAGCAGAAAGGGAGGCTATTGTCTTATCAGTTGGTCAAACTTAAATGGACCATGCAGAAAATAAAAAGGTAAGGAATATTTACAGGCTTTAGAGTGGCACATCTGGATAAAGAGTCACAGGAATAACTTCATCAAGAAAAAGCAGACTAGTTGGAAAGAACTGAAGAGCAGTGTTAGGTCTTGCAATTGGTGCATGTTGTGGCCAACTTTGTTAGCGGTACCGTTTAAGCCTGATGCATCTCTAGTAAGGTTGGAGAGTAAAAATTGATCTATCAAGTAATCATTGTAGCAACCTCTTTGTAAGCAAACATAAACAGCACTTGTCACCTGTGAACCCAGGTTATGTCTGAAAATAAGATTTAAGCTTTGCAGTCACTTTGGCTGCTTAGCAGGGCAGAGGCTTTCAGAAGAGCCAAAGCTGGAACATCGGAGTTTTATTTGCTAGGGATTAAATATTTGTGTAAACTTCTCCAGGTTATTTGAAAACATTATTATAAAGAATGCATATATGAAAGTGGTGTAGTACCAGATCTGTTCTTGATAACTATTGACAGAAACAAGGACAAATCTGGCATAAACAACTAAAAATATTGTTGTCCTCTTATTTCGTTTGTCAGTTGCAAACACTTGCTCATTAATACTTCATCCTCTCTAACAAGTATTTCTCCTTCAAGAGGAAATTTTCATTTTTTTTTTCTTTCATCCTTCCTCAAAACAAACAAGTCAGCTTTGTTTTAGAGATTACTTCAGATTATTTTTGTGGAAAAAAAAATTAAGCTGACATTGTTTTGTTGATTGTATACTAGACTTCTACTCTGCATGTTGCTGTTATCGCATGGTATCTATGCTGTTGATATCCTTCTGTAGGTACTGTTTCTCAACTGGAAAATCAATGAAGCTTAAAATCCAAATCCATGAAGTAATAATTTATCAGCAACTAATTCATTAAATCTGTAACCTATACATGCATTGTAAGAACACACTCACCCTTGATTATTTGGTTGACAAAACTATTTACTTAAATACTTTACAAATTCTCAAATTTTAGAAGATTTTTGTTGCAAATAGTCATTGCTTGCTATTTAAAGTGCTTCATATTATTCTGTTAATTATTCTGTTAAGAGAGAGGAGCAGGCTGTTGCTTATAAGTATCCCAGCACACTCACCAGCAAAGAAGTAGTAAACATGAGAAAATTATAATTGATGGAAAGATTAGTCTGAAATGTCTATCCAAACTATTCAGCTTTTATGAAAAAATAAATCTTTCAATTGATGTGATTTCACATGTGATTTACTAAGCAAAGCTATATAATTATAATAGTAAATTTACAAAACAGATAATTGACTTGTAAACATCTGTCAGATAGTTTGACCAGCCTTTACCAAAAGCTATCATGTTGTTCACAACAGGTTTAATGGAGTCTTCTGAGAAATGGGACAAAAATGAGGTAGTGCAATTACGGGTAAAAGCTCATGGGAATTTCCATTCTCTGAAGGTGCTCTGCAACTTCAATGTATGGCTGCTTGCCCTGCTCTTCATGCACATGCTCACATGTTGGAAAGATGTTTATGGGTTTGGTGGGGAAGAGGGAGAGAGTTGGGTTGGTGCTTATATATGATGTGCCAATTAACTCAAGAAGTAAGTTAGAGTAAGAGGAAAGAATTTGTGAGAGCAGAAAACATTGTGGCATCCTGATGCAAGAGATGAAACAGGGGCATGACTGGACTCAGAATGTTCCAAGCTTGTCAAGGCCACCTACCCTCACAAGTGCTTTATCTGACGCTTTAGTGATGATTAATCGTGAACCTAAAGTTAAACATTTGTGTAAGTGTTCACAGATTGGGTATTTTTCATGAACATGAGTTTGAATTGGATTAGAAGAAAATTCCATTTCTGGCCATTGAAAATTCCTTCCTAAAAAAACTCACGTTAAATCAAGATTAAAAGTAAAACATATTTTTGGGAAGAGGCCTGAAGAAATACTAATGGGGAGATGTGCACTGGATTTTGGTGGGTTTTTGTTCTGATGTTCACTTTCCAGCTGCTAGTTTGATCAATTCCCTTGTTTTCCTGTCTGCTGAAGGTGAGCCCAGTGTGGGGTGTGCAGGGGTGGGGTGCTCTGCCCCAGAAGGTGGGGGATGCTGAAGCATCGTAGGGATTTGCCCCCCCGTGCTTGTAAATTGGAATTGAAGTTGATCACAGCTGAAGAGACAAATGATTAGCATGTTATTTTTTTAAGTATTTTGTGTTACTTTTTATTTTTATAGCAAGAGACTGCTATTTAAACAAATATGGTGTGCTTCATCTTTTTGTCTGTGTTTAGAAACCAAAATGATTTTTATCATCGGAAGTCCATTTTAGGCATAATAGACATGTCATTAAATTAAAAAAAGGTCAAAAATAACTTTATAAATAATATTTTTGTCAGATGATTTGATTTTCATTACTGATTCAAGTGAAACTTCCAGACACCTTTACTGAAGCCTCTTTGAAGAGAACCTTTGTTAATTCTTTAATTGCGGATGTAGGTTTCTTTGGGTGCTAGTCTTGTTTATACAAGAAGTACATTTGAAAGGCTGTTAATTTATGGAATACCAAGTATCACTGAAATTTAAAGACTTTTTTGAAACTGAAACTATAGATTTCAATAGCATGTTATGTCAAGACTCCAGTGCCAAAAAGAAAGAGCAGGCTGTAGTTGACAGTGATCCTGTCTGCCCACTAGTCCACTGGACATCTACCCTGGCAAAGAGAGGATATGTTTGCAATCATAATATGCTTTTTTGTTTTTGCTTAAATCCTTGAAGGGTGATGGAATGACAGACATATGCTTTCTGTCTCTGATTAAATACAGTTATTTTCCATATTTTATAGTTTTGCTTCATAAGTACTTGTTAGGATTATCAAGACTTGAAATCAGTGGATGAATTGGACAGATAAAGCCATCTATACTTTTTAAGGACTTCTACTTTATACTGTTTTCCTCATTTGAAAGCTTAGTGTTGCTTTCATAGATTGTGAACACACTACCCTGGCTGCTTCAAGTCATCCCTTTGCAAGGTTGATGCAATGCATCAAAATTATTTTAACTGCTCTAAATAACTAAGATAAGAATCCTAATCCCAGAAATCGTCATTCATTAACTGAGTCTCTACAGAGTGGAGAGCAGGAGTGCCTTGTTTCTTCTGGCTGCAGATCAGCAATTGAGACTGCTCAGCCTCACCCATGCCGAGCACGGGGTTATCACTGCCCACCCCGACAGCTGCACACTGTGTGGAGGGAGCTGATCCAGCCCCGCTGCCAGAGCATGGGCCTTGTTTGCTCAACAGTGATCCATCCCTCTGTGGCAAAAGCATGCTGCTGGGAGAACAGGAGTTGAGAAAGACTGGATGAGGTGCCCATGTAAAAGATAGGGAGCATGGATCTGGATGAAAAATGGCAATTTTTGTTGCGTCTTGAGTGGTCAAAACATGTAGCTAGAAATTACATAGCCTAAAAATATGTTGAAATAGCGGCTTTCAGTAGGCAGCTGAGTGATGATACACTACAAGAACTGATGTTCTACTGTAAATATGCCACTTATCTTGAGATTGAAATCCCTTTACTCGCTACTTCATCTATTGCGTGAACGTGTTGTTTGTTGCCTACCTCTGACAGAGTTCTAGGGTCAGAAGGAATTGTTATAAAAACTCGAGGTTTCATGACTTATGTAGTTGTTAGAACAACCAACCACTAACAGTGCAGACACACAGTGGAAGAGTCTGAGGAACCATAATAATGTAGAAACATTTTTTTTCCTTTCTTTCTTCTTTTCCCTTTGAACTTGTTGCTGAATGCTGGTGGAACATGCCCATACTGTTGTGGTGTGGAGCAATCAGCTGCCAGAGAAAAGTGAAGTCTGAAGGGACATCTACCAATTAATGGAAAATAATGAGAAAAATATTACTGTTACATTGATCAAAGCAAAGTTGTTACCAAGAAATTTGGAAGTTAGCAAATTTGTAAGCTGTGTATGGTGTAGTCTGACACTTCTGGGATAAACAAAGTCAGAATTAGTGCATCCATTGGGGTTTATAGACTCTGAGGAGTGAAGGAATCACCAAGCCTTATCTCTTCTACAATACTGGACATAATAATCTCATTCATTAATTCCTTTAGTAGAAGAAATTGCTTTCCTAAATATGCCAGTGTTTGCTGTTTAGTCAAATAAATCTGTAATTGAACTAGAACACAGTATTTAGAGACACATCCAAGTTCAATTTAAGGACTTCAGGATGTAATGAAATTACTTGTTACACTGTTGAATTGTTTAAATAAACCTTCTCCATTGCGGTTAAGAACTGTATCTTCCTGCCAATTTGAATTTTCTAATTATGAGCCCGGAGTTGCTTTTTCTTCCTTACTATTAAAGAACCCCTATGATTAGGTACATTCTCATATTAAAATAGCAAGTAATCTTGGTTTGAAGTCCAGCACTGTTTGTATCAAGTGTACAATTAACAAACAGAGATTGTGTAACATTTGAAAAGCTTATGTATCACTTTATTAATAACATGATTTGCATCAGTAGCCTCAGTGACTCTCCAGTGAATCAGAAGGACAATTTCACCTCCATAATAGTGGACTGTTGTGTCCTGGTTTTTAAATTCTGCACAACATACTCTTAACTGTAACAAATACTCTTTCAGACAGGACCAAGTTCATAAAGATCTCTTTCTTTGCATTAAGTTAGAAGCATGATACCAGTACTTGTCAAGGTTTTCTAGCTAATTTTTCCTCTTCTGTAGTTATTTTCAGCTGGCAGAATCAAGATTTTTCTGAGCACTTGTGAGACGAGAGTAATTTTCCGGGTTAAATTCCTTGCTCATGGTCTGCACTGCTTGTTTTGCTCCTCTGTAGAGTTTGGTCTCTGTTTCTAAATATGTATTTTAAGCACTAAAGGCAGCTATGTTGCAGCTCTGTATCCGCTTCTGGGTACCATCCAGGATGTGCAGTGAACTTTGCCACTCAAAGTTATTTTGCCAATTTTTTAAAACCATAATATCTTAAATTAACTTAATACCTGTGTAGGGATTGGATTGGCACAGTTGTAGTGGGATTTTCTTTACATGATATCTACTTATCACATCACCTAATTTTCTTGGTATTAGTTTCAAAAGTTTTGATTTATGTAAAGCATACTTTCAGTGAAGACACAGAAAATGGGGAATACAGAATCTTCTGCCTATTTCCTAATCAGCTTGTAGAGATACTGAGTATATGATTTACTTGACAAGATGTTTCCTTACAGTTTACCTAAGTTTTGGGACAAGAATATCTGTAATCTAACCATGCAAATAATTTTGTTTAGTCTCTATGTTTTTCAGTCCACTCATACTAGCATCTGATAGACATGCTCATTAGCCATTGCCTTTTTTCCACTTCATTGCTATTGTTTAGAGACAATATCATACAGTGTCATGTTCAGATTATTCTCCTTGAGATGTCTTTAACTCCTTGGAGCATGTGCTTAGCACCTACATCCATCTATCCACAAAGGCTTCTTTATGTAGTTTATGCTGAGTGGTAGGCACAGCATACTAATTTATTTGGACAACCAACCCCTTCCCATTTCTTACTTAAGGTAAATGCTTGCCATTTAGTTGCACAAAACTGTCTTGACGAGATGTGCTGTTAACAGGCTTGCTCCTAAGCCTGGGAATGTAATACATAATGCTAATCTTTATAATACCTTGCAACTTGGTGGTCAGTATTTCTGACTCTGAAGGCTGTGCTGCCAGCTCTATGAATTTTAGTATCTTTTAGATTTTATTTTTGCCATTTGCTTTACACTTGACCTTTATCTAAACTCTTCTCATTTCTGCATTGGGATAACCCCTGATCCATATGTGTGCCTGTGTATAGGATTTTGAGAGTGCTGTCCATGAATAATTCCAAAAATATGTTGCAAATTGTTTGTTTTATTTTTTTAAAGAACTGAAAGTCACAGCATGGTTTGAATTAAAGAAGGACATTAATTTGTAGCAGAATCTAAAGAGAAAATGCTCAACTAAAACAGAAATAGAGTTCTTCTGTTTGGCACATCACTGAACGTCTGGGAAGGTTGGTCACTTCTGAGTTGCCTGCTTTTTTCCCTGCTGTGTAAGCCTTCCCTCTACTTCCCCATACTGAAGTTAAGTAGTTATTTCAGGTCAGTTCCTTATTTTTTTTCTGGAACATCATCTTACATTCCTTTAGTTGAAATTTTATGTAATCACATTGTAATATTTTTTCCCTTTCTCTTAGATTTTTCTTTTAGTGTTAGAGTTTATAATTGATTTTTGTCTACAGCAAAGTAAAAATGCAGTGTGTTTTCCTGTGACTTACCTTCCTTTAGCTGCAAAGTTAACTAAAGTCTAATGTGTATAAATGTTTGAGGCTTTTTTCATAAAGAACTGTTATTTTTAATGAACCTTTTATTATGGAAGTTACTAGTAACTGCAGAGCAAAATTACATCTTTTTTTGTAAATAAAACATTTATAGAATGTGAGAAGTTGGAAGGAAAATATTTTCATCTAATAGTGAACTTGGATTGGTTTCTCTAAAATGACAACACTTGGAAGTGTTTTTCCTCTTTTATCACCCATCAGAGACATGTACATCTGAGGGTTCTGATCTTTAGCGTAAACTACTGTTAAGTTTTCATTATAAATGTGCCACCTACTGGAGCAAAAGGCCCATCAGCAAATATTTATTAATTTTATCTTCTCCCAGACACATTTGCATAGTAATTTCTTGCTAGATTCCTGTGCTTCTGGTTGTCAAATCTACACTGCTTCTTGTCAGCCACACCATAGGGTATGAAAATGGTAATAAGAATTCAAGGGGATGTGGAGCATGAAGGCTTAATAAAATGACTTTACAAAAAAGAAGAATTGATATACTGAGTTATAATGAAAAATACCTGCCTGGAATGAATGCCCAATAAGGGAATCTTACATTCATAGCTACTCTAAGCCTTGATTTCATGATGAAAAAACCCCACATAATTGTTCAATAGAGCCTTACAGCAAAAAGAAATTTTAAACAAGGTTTTAGACTATGCTCTGGTTTTCAGTTGTGGGGTGGGGTTTTTTTGTTTTTTGGTTTTTTTGGGGGTATTTTTTGTTTGTTTTTTTTTTTAAATCTTCAACCAGGTCTTGGCATAGGATTAGTCATGATCATCTTTACAAATGAGAGGTGTTTTCCTTGTATCTTGTCTTTTATGTTATAGTAATTAAATGAATGATTATTTGTATTGCAGATATGTCTTAAAAGCCACAATTCTATTATGCTAGACTTGTACAGAATTAAGGAAAAGGCTTATCCCCAACATTTTGAAGTCTGCTTTGAACCATAGAGAATGAAGACAGTGCAGCAAACTGGAAGGATAGAATGATCTAGAAAATACCACTCAGCTAAACTCAAGTGATTATCTTGATGTTTCTCATTAATGTGAATGCTTGTTTTGGCAACACTTGATTATATCATAGTAGAAAAATAGCTAATGTGTGAACAAGAACAAACAGAATGGCTTCCTGAAGATTAGTCTGTTTTGCTGCATATTAAATTTGTGTGTTCCTGTAGGACACTTTGGCTTGGGCAGGGTTTTCTTTGTCTTTAATAGGGCTAAACATGATGTAGCCGATATGTTAATGAGACAGCTGTAAAAGTTTGGTGTGTTTTGATACACGAGTTGCCAGTTTCTTTCCATGCCTTGCAAGTACAGATCAGCCATGAGGGCATTTGCTTTTGAAAAGGAAGAATGAATCAACAAGCCACCCTCAGAAAGTGAGTCCACAGTCTGACAGACTACAAGGGAGGAGATGGGAAGGGATTAGAAACCTCCTGAATCCCTTGCTCAGGCTGTGGTGCCCAAGCCCAGGTTCTCAGCAACCCATTCCAGGTCCTCCATGTAAGTACATTGATTCCAAATTCTGTGCTTGCTAAACCTGAATCTTCTGTTATACTTCAATAGAAATATAAATTTGGAGTTTTTAACACAGGTTTGTAAGCTGCTCACCATAATCAGTGTCCTTGTACGCTGCCTGTTCATTCATTTTATTTGTCAAATGCTGTTAAATTATGTGTTTATCTGGACATGTTGGGATAGTGCTAAATATTTGGTCAATATATCTTAGATAAATAGAATATAAATGTCCACGATAGACCGTCAAGGAAGTTGGAGCAACCACTGACAGGGCTACATGTCCTGTCTGGGATGGCACAGTAATTGGAAGGAGGTTGTAGAAGGATGTGTTTTTTCAATTTTGGCACTTATTTCTCTCTGCCTAAGGGGGAAATCGAATTTTTGCCATAGATGTTTGTTGCATAAATTCTCTTTTCAGTTCTTTATTTGATAATTGAATGACCAATTTCATATTGCTGGGTGAAGAAAATTTAGGTTTTATGTCAAGTAGTTCTGCTTATGAAAAATATAAATGACTTCTTTGTCTTTGCTAATGGAGTGCAGTCTTCTCCAGCTCTCTGGAACAGGCCAGGGTGTATGTCTGGCTTCGCTCCAGGTGGTGAGCACTTGGAGTGAGCTGGGGCAGTGCTTCAGGAGACATGCTGCTTGCAGAACAGCACTCACATTTCCATTGGCTGGAAAAGGAGGAACATCCTTTAGGGGTGCCTGTAGCTGATCTGCCTACTTTCCCAGAATGGGACGCTGAAGCCAGTAAATAAGGCAATAAAATATTTCACACCTAATAAATTTCATAGCCCAAAAGCAAATAAAATCTAAACAGTTCTAAGAAGAACATAGTCATTCCAAAAGTTCGGAGATTGAGATCATATAGAAAGGACAAGGATAAGAAAATCCCTTCTATATTTGTAGAAGGTGGTAAAGATTGTATCTCAGAAATCTTCTGAAATGGTTTTAAACACTTCAATAATGAAAAAACAGAGAAGAGAAGGGAAGTAAATCCTAAGCAATGTCTGAGAGTGAAAACACTTAAAGTACATGAATGTAACTCAATGGAATAACTGGCTACAAGAACATATCCCAAGGAGGTATTCAAAATAAGCAGAGTACAGCATTACAGAACACATATGTAAAAAAAATCAAGTTCTGCATGCAGTTTTATGG
The DNA here is from genome assembly GCF_047495875.1 of Pithys albifrons albifrons. NCBI lineage: Eukaryota > Metazoa > Chordata > Aves > Passeriformes > Thamnophilidae > Pithys > Pithys albifrons. The sequence continues at coordinate 24,537,492 of NC_092465.1, read as the reverse complement.
GCATGTGGAACTGATTGAAGGCCCATTTCTTCGTAACTATGCTTTTAAGGATAAATGACCTTATCTGTTATTAAAGCTGTTATTCAAAGCGTGATTTGATTTTTTTTTCTGAATGATTTAGTTATTAGTCTTTTATCTAATGGGTTAAATCAGCTGTGTTTCATTTTATAATCTTTTATAGGGGTATACTTCTATGTAGTATACACATGTAGAATTAAAAAATAGCTAAAGATAATTCCAGAGTACAAAACTGAGGTGGCAGGAGAAATGCTACACTAGTCATCTAAGCAGTGATAAATTATTTCAGTGAATTTCAATTAATTCAGAGTTTTTATATTTGTTATGACTGTATAAATTATTTGGTTCTTCTTTCTGTTTATTTCCTGTTATGCCTAAGCAGAGGAAATGTGCTTCAGGATACATGAAATTCAAGACCACAGAATCTAGTAGGAGTGGAAAAGTTAGGCTAGTTGAAGTCACTGAGATATATGCAATACTTGGATGTTTTCCATAAAATTTTATGGCATCTTAATTACAGCTGTTTAAAAATATGGCTATCTTTTTTAGCATTAGCATAAACTACTACAAAAATTAAAATTTCTGGAGAAATATCTGAAAGTGTTTTGAAAGTCAAAGACCCCAACTTTTCATGCCCACAAATAATGATGCTTTTCTAGGGTAACCTCAAAATAAGCAGGTTTATTTCCAAATTGTATGTTATAGCCATAAATAAAACTAGAGTTTTATTTGTCTGCCAGCAAAGAAGAATTGTTTGATAGCTACTTTTCAGTTGTTTATATGTGAGCTAAACAAGCGTGCATAAAATTTCAGTGTATTCTATTTGTGACATTACATGCTCCTTATCACTGTCATAGCAAATGACCTTAGAATTAATGCAGATATTTTAAGAAATTTTTATTTGCAGTTCTTCCTTCCTGTGTGCAGGAAATTGCAAGGAATGTTTTAAGAAGTGAAAGCATAAAGGTATAGGATGTATTTAGTGTGGTGGGGGGTTTTAGGTATAACAAATTTGAGTTTGTCTTGTGCTTGTGGCATTATGGTGGTTTTGGGTTGTTTAGGATTTTTCAACCTCATACCCTTTATGGCCCTCGTGAACCACTGAAATCACTTCCACTTTTGTCAGCTGAGAATGATGACTTGGCTGTGATTGTCAGCATCTTGGCAGAGGTTCAGACACACGTGCCATCAGAAAAACTTCTTTCAGATAGTATTCCTTGAGGACAAAGGAATAGATATTGTGGTCATTTTGGTGGTGCCTTTATGTGCTGAAAGACTCGGATAGTCCTTAGCTGCATTTGTAAAGGCAGTGACTGCCTTCCTTGTTTACTGTTGTAGATAAAGGCTTTTCCACATCTGTCGAAGTGCAATAGACTGCAAAACTGTTCTCCATACGTGAAATGGCCTGTGCCTAGATGATAACCCTGGTTTTCCCATGCTGCTAAATGAAACCTGTATATCCAGTTATGTGAGTTGAATTTTCTGTCTAGATTGCTTTGTTTTGAATAGGTATTTTAACACTCTGTATCCTTCACAAACAAACCATTGTTGTTTGTTTTTTTCTCTTTTCCCAGTGTAGCAGTTAAGCACCATATTGCTGAAAAGAGAGGTAGGCCAATTTGCATCCATGGCAGGTGTTGCTGTCTATCCCTCAAATATTTTTTCTGGTGTGTCATCAAGCTCAGCGCAGCAGCCGCTGTTTAAGGGTGTGCACCCAATCAGCATGCACACTGTGCTGGCATTGCTGGTGCTTAGTTCCTTTATAGGGAGCATCACTGTTCTGAGTTTATTAAAGATAAGCTGCTCTTGTTTGCATAGCTTGTTTGTATTTTGAACATGTCCCATATAGTTACCTTCAGATATTCACTGTCCCAAATTAACTTCCCAATTTACTGACTGATCAAAAAATTACCAAAGAATTACATGTGTGATAAAATGTTTCAGTGTAGCTGAAGTTTCCTCTTCAGGAAACCCAAACTGAATCACTCCATCATACAGAAGTACAGAAGTGCATGGCTAAGTGTTTACACAAGAACAAACTGCCATTGTTAATTAGTTTCTAAATTCTCTCTCTCCAAAGTGGACTTGCAAATCCACATGCCCTACATCTATCATCATGCATTTCAGCCTCTGAGGTTTCTGAGAGGTTTGCAAAACTGTCTGTTGCCAATCTGCTTTCTACTGAGCATACCTCTGGGAAGCTTTCTGTGTCTCTCTTCTTGTGTCCCACAGAGTCTTGAAACAGTTTCCACCCCAGAAATGTGTTTGTGATTTCCCCTTTCAAGATGATAATCTGCACAGATTTGAGTCAAGAGCTTTTAACTTCTCTTTTTAGCCAGACTGGACTGTTTTCAAACACCTGTGGAAAACATTAGGCTATCTTAATGCATGAATATTAGATTGCCAGAAACCTATGTAATGTGAACTTAGGCATTATGATTGAATTGGGCCCTTAATTTCGAGACAATTGCTATATTCATTTGCGATAAACTGCAGTAGCTCCAAATACTTTAATTTTATCTGATAAATGTGATGCCACAGGGCATGTTGGCTTACAGTATGTTTAAATACTCCTGAATCTCTCGGGTTTCATCTGTTAACACGCAATATGCTTATTTGCATTTTGTTCTGAAAGTTGTGCTTCAAGTTACAGTTGGGGTAAAAAATGGGTACACTAAAAACCTTTTGAAGGTTCATATCAACAATATGGATATTAAAATAAGCAAAACTAGGAAAACTCAAGGTAAACTTGTGTGCTAGTTCATCTTATGCCCAACAGCTTAATGGTTAAAGACAGTGGCATGCATTGGGGCTTAAGGATTTAGTCTGGCAAGATGTTGAGTTTGCAATCCAACAGAACACTTGAGAACTTAATTTTAAGTTTTTAAGTAACTGTCCTGTAGCTTTGTGATTAAACATGGGTTTCTCTTCAGTGAGTCAATGGCAGTAAAACCAGTGCAATGTCTTGTGCTCTGGAGTTTCACTGGTACCGGATACCACTGGGGTTCTACATCAGAGCCAGGTTAAACACTGAAAGAAATTCTGTGAGCAAAGTGTGATACTCCAGATTTCATCAGCAGATTCCCAGTAAGATGTGGAAAATTCTACAGGAGCATATAAGATTTTTTTATTTTTAATATTTGATAAACCTTGACTTGTATTAGTGTCTAAACATTCTGGCAGTATACTCCAGGCAATATTTTCTCTCTTCTTTAGTTACATTCCAGTTTTGAAATGAGGCGACAAAAGTTTTAGGTTTTATCACCTAATTGGCTTCTAAACCTAAAGCTTTATTTATCCAATCTTGTTGCATTGAATAATTTTCAAAAGAAAGAATGGAACTTCAGTGCTGAGGTTTGCATTTTATATTGAAATAACAAGTGTTGTGTTTGCTCTGATTAATGTGAGCAAAGTACTGCATGCAGCTTTAATCATTGCACCTACACAGTGACGCCTCAATCTACAGTGTGAGAAATTGTATTTCCACACTTTCTAGAATAGTTCCTAGTCGTCCTCTTTTCTCAATAAATAGCATGCACATTTATTAAAACTGCATGTTTCTTAGAATAACAGCTTCCCCCTCTGGTCCTTTGAACCAAGAACATTTGTGAGGCCTTGAATCCTTACAATACTAGGTGTAGCTTTTTGATGAAAAGCTTTTTGATGTAGTTTAGTTGATGAAAATTTGCTGGCTTTATGATTGATATGAAATTTAACTCATCATTTCCATACTATTAATGTAGTCAGTTAATACATAGCTGATGAGAATTACATAGCATTTATAAACTTTCTTTGCTCTTATTCCTACAAGAATCTACAACAACACAGAATCCCAATTAAAATCAGTGTACTGCACCTATTGATGTGTTATGGAGTAATCTTTTCAAATTGTAGGGGTTTTTTAGTTAAAGGACGTATTCAGGCAGCTTGTCTTTAAGGCGTGAGTAATTAATGATAATCTATTGAAGTGTTTTTAGTAGTTTACTACTGGAGAGCTAAAAGGTTCTGTATAGTACTACTCCATTATCATCTGTGTTTAAGGTACAAATATCAATAGGATATTTCCACTCATTTATCATATTGCTAAGTCTAAGATTGAGAGTTTCAGAAATCACAGATTTGTCATCTTCCCCAGACAGCATATGTAATATGTGCACATCTCTTTGAATCAGAACAAATAGCTGAATTACTTCCATAATTATTTATGAAACAATTTCTGAAAATGTAATCTTTTTATACAACGTCTGTGGTGTCCAAATGTGTTTTGGGGGATGTTTCCCCTTGCTGTTGTTGCTGTTGAAAATCAGTTTCTTTCTCTGTAAAACATGACTGTTGCTTTTATCACATTTTGTTTACTTGGGAATGTATAAAATGGGAATTTATTAATCTGCTTTATTCTAGCCTTTAATCTGAATTTCCAAAGATTATTGGTATACATTGTGTAGCACATTTTCTGAATTCTTTTACAATCACTTTAGTAGTAAACGAGATTAAATTAAGGAGGCATACTCTTTTTACAGGTTATATGCTAGGGATGGGAGGAATCATCAAGGTGAAAAAACAACAGAAAAATTTTAGTTAAATAATGTAAAGTTCATATATATGACTGTTTCTGTTAAATCTTTCAGAATTTTTTTCCCCAAAATTCTTAATTTTGATGTCTTATGTTCATGACACTAACTTCAGTATCTTGTTAAAAATGTGTTTTTCTTGAGTTTGGGCAATCAGAGTTGTGTTGTGGTAAAGGGCCCAAGACAGTCCTGATTTGCAGGATGCTTTAAATCCAGGCTCAGGAAGGACCAGATCACAGGTATAGGGAAGGAGCATAGTTATAGGCCAAACCAAAGAAGATTATGTAGCAAATACCTGATGTTAATATAGCCTAGAGACATAGTGCTGTTGATTTTCCACAAACTGTGCAGTTTTAATGGTTAAAAATTCCCTCATGAACTACCTATGTAGCTATTGGGAGGTGACAGTTTCTTTAAAATAATCCATTAAAAGTTTTATGATGGTAAACAGGGTGACTATTAGACAAAAATTTGCCCTGTCAGGGGTGGTATAAGGAGTGGTCTGCCTGTGAGAAATGAGTAAGTGGCAGAAGGATTGACGGGGGGATGAGAGCTTGATTTGCAAAGAGCCTTAAGAGTTACTGTTCAACATCTAAACATAAGCTGTGCCAGTGTTCGTCATCATCTGATGAGAGCTCTCCCACCACTAGTTCATGCATGCAAGTTTTGATGGTGTTGAGAGTGCACCCCTTCCTTCAGGCTGTGCAGTAGGGCTCCTCAGGAGAGGTCAGCACTGGCTGCTCTTCAAGAGAGCTCAATTTCAGCGCTTGTGTTTAATGAATTAACATGAAGCCTAATGTAGATTTTCATTCTGTCTTATAATGGTTGGTTATAACTGTAATATCCAGATGCTGTTGTCCCTTATTTGAGCACTCTTTTCCCATTCTCTACATCAAGCTGTACATTAGCCAGGCATGACTGGGATGTGATGTATACTGCCTTACAGCAGGATGGTCCCACCAGGTACAAGTAGTGGTGCTAAAGTCACAGTTAGAACACTGATACCTTACAAAGCAAACCAGAAGTTACACTGCAACCAGGGTAAATATTTGGCTAAAAATGAACCACTGTGTAAGGCTGTGCTGTGGAGACTTATTAGCCATATCTAAAAAGAGCCCAGAAGGACAATCCTATTGATTTTATTCTTATCTTGATGACCTTGTAGGTTGAGTTAATGGTTTCTAAACTGAATTGAAGAATTTGCAGGACAGTCCTATTTGTCTCCAAGCAGAAAGGAAAACAGTGTAGAGCAGAAAACCAGAGGCTTAAGATTTTGTTCGTTCTCTAAATCTTTAATATGTATTTTAGTTTGCATGAGTGTAGAGTAAATGAAAACATTGGGTAATCTAGACAAGACTGTAATGTAGTTCATCTGTGTTAAGATATGTATTTCTCTTATTTGGAAGTAATTTGGAATTACAGTAGGCATCCTTGTGCTTGCCTGACAGAAATTCTCAAAGGAGCTGCAGTTTAAGGATCACCTTTTGTGCCAGATCATTTAATTGATTTTAAAATTGTCACAGCTTGTGTAAATCCAGACAAAAAAGCAAGTATGCAGCATTTCATATAGCTAATGCTAAGATTCATCCTGATTTTCATTTTCATTCCCACATGGCATAGTGAACTACAGCTTCATACATATTGTTGTTAAAACTTGGATGCTGAGTGTTTTATGGATGAGGAGGTTATTGCCCTCTCATAAATGTTAACTGTGAGAGCAGCCTGCATAAGATCAAGAGGCACCAAGGGATAATGTAATTGCAATTTTCCAAACAACTGGAATTGAATGAAGATTCATGATAAGAAAAAAGAAGACAAAATATGTCTCTCAGTTTCAGCATAATTAAGATTTTTGCCAGTGGCTGTTATGGGAAAACTTTCTTAAATATTTTACCCTTAAACCTTTGAAAGATTTGATGTTAGATGAGCAGGATGTTAATTCTGCAGCTACTTTATTAAGCAAAAGCAGCTCTGACTCCTAAACTTATAACTGACAAAGAGGACCAGGGCTGTAATTACCATATTTAATTACCTTTTTGCTTGGCTTTCCTGGTAGAAAGCTTCTCAAGTCAATCAAGATGAGCGGAAATTACATTAAAACATAAAGTGTTTTGTTCTTACTAAAAAGTAAGAGGGAGAAAAAAATCCAGAAACTACTACTACTACAACATAATTATATCAAATATATATGAAAAAGTAAAATTAGGTTTAAGCATTTCTCTTTATTTAATATAGATTTAAATTATGCAAATAAGTCTGCTGTTGGGAAATCACACATTAGCATGCTCTGCAGCAAGGTGGGTAAGCATGCCTTAGCATGTCCTCTGCTTTGCACACAGGCAAGGAGCAAAAATAAAAATAACCTGGCAAACTTATAGAAAAAATAAAGGGGAAATAGGGGTTTTATTTTTGCAGTTATTTTTGGTTTAGTTCCAGTAAGCTTAATGATAAATGTAGAAGCTTCTCTATAAAAATTCCATTTGTTGTGGGCAGTATTAAAGCTCTATTTTAACCATATTGACAAGTAAACATGACCTCTTACATGTTCGTGAGTAGAGATCTTTGAAAGTGTCTCCGCAACATCCACTTGGTTCATTTCTTGAAGATGTCTGAGCAGCAAGCTATGTCAATGTTTTAGGGTAGGTTCTTCTATTAATGATCTAGTCTCTCATTTGCTGAAGCAGTGTCATTAAGCACAACATTGTTTTTTATTCCTTTTTTTCCCCCTTAATTTTAGTGCCAATGCTAGCTCTCAGCTGCACAGTAGAGTTGAACCCTGTTGTACATGTCTTGGAGAGGTGGCTGCAATTTTATTAAACTGTCTTTCTATGTTGTTGCTTTATCTTAACATGTAACAGAGAGGAAATGATTTAAGTTAAACAGTAGCCAATATTGCATAGTAAAGTTCACATGAAATAAGGTAGGGAAGAGGAAAGAACTCATGTCAGAGTAATGTAATATACTGAAAATTGATAATAGCTTTGTTCTGATGAGTTAAATTTCTTCTGAATAGGCAACACAAAAATTGGAAGTACAAGATGAGAGTAAAGATTTGGGGTGTGACCTTCTGTTGGTAAAACTAAAGATCATGTCTCATAATAAGACACTAATCTTACACAAAATGGTAATAAGGGTGTTCGCAGGTGAGTATTACTGTCTATTCTTTTTTGCTGAAGAAAATGTTTTCTCTGAGGAAGAGGAGCACAGAGCATCACAATGTGAAGTGCTATCACAGCTAGTTTTAATACAAAAGCACTTTCTTATTATACTATATGAGAGAAAATAAAACCTGACAAATTATAGTAGCTTTTCATTTTGTATTTCCCCTCCTGTTCAGCATCTGAAGATATGAAATTGCTGTTTCATATTCACCTTCCCAAACCCTGATTATTATGTGTAAAAATTTAATTTGAATACAGAAGTGGATTTCCTGTGTTACTTTCACACTGCAGTGTCAGAGACTGTGTGGACAGATGCAGGTGTTTAAAATGCCTCTTAACTGAACTGGTCCTGAAATTTTTATATCTTGAAAACTTTAAGTCACAGCATTTTGAGCTGTGATAATTTAGTAATAAGAACAATACTTTTTCCATCTCTCAGAATTCTCTGCAAAGAATGAACTCATTTCCCATACTCTACAGAGTAGCTGATGGTTAGCAGTTAGAAATGGATACTTTTCTTTATAGGCTGATTTCATGTGTATAGATTTAATGAGACTTCTTAATGTTATTTTTATGCTCTAGAACTTTATATACAGATCTCCTATCTATTACTAGATACAACTGTTGATCTTTGATGGACTCTGCTATATATATTGTCTGTGATCTGGAACTTGCTTAAGCAACACTTCACAAGCAGACTTGTGGAAATCATCACAGAGTTTCAATGGCTATTTTGAAAAAGGGTGAACAAGAGAAAAGTTCTCTGATATTACTGTGTTGCGTTAATTTTACATTCTCATGATGCATTTTTTTCATTACATCACTTTTTAATGTAAATCTTTTGGCATCGTCAGCATATATGTGCATACTTACAACTTTTATCACAACATATTCTTGCAAAACTGGTTAATCGTTGTATTAGAGAACAGCCCAGGTTGGAAGGGACCTTGAAATACCACCTTTCCTGGGAACGGGAGCCTACGTGAGCCTATCTGACACCTTGTCCACATCTTGAAAACCTCCAGGGATCAGGACTCCATCATGTCCCTGTGGAGACTGTTCCAGTGAATGATTTGTCTCACTGTAATTTTTTCTTAACGACAAGATGACACCTCTCCCATTGTAGGTTGTACTCCTTGCACCTTGTCTTCATGAAGAGAGAGCCTCTGTTGTCTTTGTGACTGCCCTTTAAGTACTGAAATTCTGTGATGAGTTCCCTGCTATGCCTTCTCTTTTCTAGGGAGACAAGGCCTGAGTCCGTAAGTTTTTCCCCATAGGGAAGATTCTCCAGGTCTTTGATCACCTTCGAGGGCCTTCTTTGGACCTCTCCAGTCTGCCCCCATCTTTCTTGATTTGTGAGGTCTAGAACTACACACAGTACTGCGAGTGCAGCCTAACAAGCACTAAATACATTGGGATGATGACGTCTCTCTCTGCTTATAAAGACCATGTGAATCAAGGATTAAAGATTAATCTTAATTAAAATTAAATATATATTTATTTCATACTGAGATTTCAGAGTGATTGAAATGACCAGAGTTGGCTATGCTGTTTCTGTTATGTGTGTTATGCAATCTCTCTGTGTTTGGATCCACGGCTAGTAATGTCAGACATGGTTTCTATTTTATTCTGTTCTTTATATGTGAGTATATTGATGATGTCTGTTTCTCTGTAAGAAAAAGTGAGGATATCTCCCTTCCTCAACAAGCAGATGTGAAGTTGCAGGAAGATGTTTTTCGGTGCATCTTCATGTCGCTGGTCAGCCTTCATACATGAAAGTAGGTGGTTATATGAGGGATTATGAAAAAAACTGCTCTGGCTCATCTTTGCATCTCAAGTTTCAGTCTAGATCCAAATCTGGCTCTGGTAAGGAACACTTGTCTCATTTCATTAGTCAGTTTTTCTCTTGTCAGGAGGCAGCAATACTGACAGAAACAAATGAACAGGAACTCTTTGGGAGGGACAGACAGAAGAGTGCTGTGTGACTGTTCAGAGATGTCCAAGAGAAAAATACTGAGAAGAAAAAAGAGAAATCACCTTTTTGCTGATTTCTTAAGAGGAAATATTAATATTTCACGGTCCTGTTGCTGACAATCTTTCCTGTTTATTTACCTTGATGGGACACAATTGCTTGGCTGAAGTTTCAATTTATTTCCAAAGACACCAGAAATTTTCTGTGAGGGTCCTTTTCTAGGTTCAGGAGGTGCTCACATCTTTCCGGTAATGTATTTGAGAATGGCTGCGCTGTGCAGGTTAACCTGCTATAGAGAGAATATGCTCTGGGACTAGATGGGTATTGGTCTGTATTCTTTACACTGGTTTTGAATTACGTAGAATTCTTGGCTTGTAGTGTTTGACATTAACTTAATTACACAGGTTTTTCCTTTCTGTGAGTTACTTTTTGTATGAAATCTACTCTTCTTTCTATGGCAGTTATTTTTCCATACACAACACATATTTAATGATTCAATATGCCAAATGAAACACTCATTTACTTGTATGTGTGCTGGTTTTTGTAGAAGTCTAATCAGTTTTACTCTTTCTCAAGGTTCCCTCTAAGAAGGAATTTTTTTGAAGAAAATTCTTTAAGATGTTATTTTTTTATCTACAGAATATGAAATTGGGAAGAGGAAACCTAAGGTTAAGTTATTCTAAGATCAGCCATTTCTGTTCATCTTCTACTAAGTCTGTTTAACCACTGTGTGCCCATTAAATTTTCTTCTGAAATTGGTGAAATGAAAGAAGATACCTGACATGCTTAGTAGACCAATGGACATGGAAACCTAGAAATATGTGCAAAACATAGAAATAATAAAAGAATACCTTGATTAAATAATTGCAGATATGTTGGGAGTAGGTGAGGTTGTTTGTCATGCTGCCCTTTTGCTGAGCAAGGACACTTTTTAAGGTTGTTTTAACCAGCAATACCGTGGTGCAGACAGCAAACCCAAGCTACCCAGTTAATGTACCCAGACAATACAGATACTTGTGTATTTTGCAGAAGGAAGTCAGAATGACATTAAAAGTAGAGTCCATCATTATTCATCTGCCTTTAAAAAGAGACTGTGATCCAGGCTTGCAGGCTGTGTTTCTGGATGCTCCTTATGACTGAACTTTGCTTAACTTCTTCACGAGCCTGAACTTGAAGGAAAATGTAAAGATAAGTGAACTAAAGGCCCCAGTGTCACTCAGTTGGGTTTGTAGGTAGGTGCTGACTTCATCTGCTGCCTGGTAGGGAGGGCTCTTACAGGTCCTGTAGTCTCATTTCCATTGATACTGTGCTCTTGATGTGGTCACTTATTTGCATTTGAAGCACTAGGAATAAGTGTAAAAGCATTTTTCTCCACTGTGATCCTATCAAATGATTGATGGTGGCCTGAGGATTTTTGGAATGGTTCAGAAGAACATTGTGGAAATTTGTCCCTATTAAAAAACAAACCAAAAAAAAAAAGAAAAAGAACAGGAAAAAAAGAAAAAAAGAGAGAAGGGAATTACATAGTTTATATAATTTAATATTTTATATAGTCAATTTATATCAGTTGTTGCTAAAGGAGACATAGAAGTGATCTTACTGTATATTTAAGTATATTGGTAGGTATTATGATATAACTGACCTTTCCCAGGTGTTTTGTATGATTCTACAGCTTTCATAATTAGCAAACTTCAAAAAGTGACTCATTTACAGAAAGTGTTCTTTTGCTTAAATAATTTAAAACTGTTTTTATAAACTTTCAGCTTTCTATGTAAGGACACAACTATTATGACTTTATTAAAATGGAAAATATTGAGTGATGTCCACCACTTTTTTTGCTGAGCCCAAAAGGCCAGACATAGCTGTGAAAAGTGAGGGACTTGGGAATCATTTGGTACATTGGCAGAGAGGGAACTCATGATAAAAGCTGAGATAAATTTTTGTTTTATCCTGAGTACTTTTACAAGGAAGGAGTCAAAAAAACTTTTATGCATTAAAAAGACAAAGAAAACAGTCTCTAATTTTCATTAAATTGTGTTCAAGTGCTGTTAGTTGCCAAAATGCTGTGTGGCTGAGGGGAATATTGGCTGTGCTGCAGAGTCCATCTCATCCTGCTGGTTTAAATTCATCTATTCCTGAATGCTTGTTATTTGTGTTTCATTGTGTACCAATGCACAAAGCTTCCCCAGTGAACTGTCTTGCAAGCAGGAGAGACTTAAGCCTCATTCACTGTAGTAGGTCTTGACTATATTTTTTTTTAGGAAAACCAGCCTACCAGGGCAGACTAAATTAGTACTGTATAAGCAGGTATGATTGCAGTTGTGGTTCCATATCATTCATTTAAAGAGAGCTTGGGCTGTTATTTCTTTTAAGGGTACCTCGTACTTAAACTGAGGTGAAACTGAAGATCTACAAGTCCCAGAAAGACAGCTGACCTAGATTCCCAAGGACACAGTATCTGCAGTTTGGGACTCAACTGCTTTGGGAAACTAGGTTGAGTGACAGATAATAGTGAAATAGCCCTCAGGAATAATCATCAGATTAGGAAAAGCTTAGTCAGATGGCTTTACCCTTCTGATATTTTTATTTAGTTAAGAATGCTATTAAAAATAACCTAATTTGAAAAAGATTTTTAAATGAAAAATTCATATATATGTCTGTTTAAAAAAAACCTCAAACATTGTGAAGCTTAGTTATTTTCTGTATGACAATTTAAAACTCATTTGTTTTTATGGATGTAAATCTGCATCCTGTCATGCATTGCAGTATGTTGGTATTTTGCCAAAAAAGTGGCACCCTGCAGTGCTATGAATCTGGTGAAGTCCAAAAAATTTATCTCAAGAGTAACAGTGAAAATACATGCCATTTGGATTGAACAAATCCAAACTACTTCAATCTATGATTAATTAAATTAGATTCCTTCAAAATTCATAACAAGTGCCTGGAATGACCTTACTTAATGCTATCAGTGTTCTAAATGTCTTCAGAGGACTTGGATTAGCTGACTGAGTAGTACCCTGTTAAAGAAAGGATGTCCTACGTAAGCAAGTTGTGCCAAAGGGATAAAACTGGTGCATCTCAAATGCCCTGAAGGAAATACATCCCTAAATGCATGTGATAAAAGGCAGCTAAGGTATCAAATAAGAAGCACAGAGGTTAAAATTTCAAGATAAGTATATCATCCAGATTGAGAAGTAGAGGATATCAAGGGTACATTGCAAATATAGACTGTAAGAAATCTTATAAAATGTAACACGGTTCAGAGTTAGTATTTCGAGATGAAGTAACTGATCTGAGATGTTGCTGTGATTTTTGAGCTGTAGTAACATAACCTACACAATTCCTGTGATGCTTTTAGAGCTGCTAGCTTTGGAAGCTGCAGAACAAACTGATGGAATTTTCCATCAAAATCGTATAGGTGGAGGTTTGGCAGTGAAGCCACTGCTGCTGCACCGTTCCTGGAGTCAGGGTGGGTTGTTTTTCATCTATCCAATGCCTGGAAATTTTCAACCTTCTGTATATCTTGCACTTGTTCACACACAGCTTTGGGAGCATATGCTTATGTTTATAGTAGATAAAAATACTTATGGAGTCTCAGAAATATTTGAATGACTGTGCGCATCTGTCAACCTGCAAACCTTTAGGGATGGATTTTATCAGGTGTAAATCTGCTTCTATTTCCGATGGGTCTGAACACATGCCATCTCTGCAAAGCCCATGTACACAATTCGATGACTTTGTAGAAAGAGGAGCCTGGCTGCCAAGAAAAATTAACCCTGTGTCTTGTGCCACTTATGCAGTTCCACATCTAAGGCTGAAATTAAAATGAGCTACTACTTGTCACCATGCTCTGACAAACTGGTCTTGGTGTAGAGTAACATTCATCTGCTTCAGAAGAAATTTATTATAGCAGAGTGTGTCCTACTACACTGGAATTCAGCTGCCTGACCACAGAAACAATCCTCCTGGTGCAGTGCAGAGCTCTGGGTCAGCTTCTCACGTGTATCTTCCACATCCAGAATAACCCTGACCAGGATTCTTGTGTGCTGGGTGGTTCCATTCCTTAAAGCTTTCTTCCTTTGCATGGTCTGCAGCACAGTTAGGCTGATGCAAGAGTGTGCTTTCTTTCCAGCTGGCTCTGAAGTCAGTGCCATGGGGCTGATGTTTCGCAGAAATACTGAAACCAAGACTCCAGGATGAGATATTGTGCAAAAAAACCCAAAAAATCCCCAGATGCTAAACCAAGCAGCATCAAAAAGGAAAAGGACTCAGACTGGCAAGAGAGAAAAACAAAAGAAGAGAGGCCAGTATGATCATAGTTATGCACAGTGGAGTGTGAAATAAGCAGAGAAAGGACAGAGGAAAAGACCAAGAGAAGGAAAACTGAGAGAAACTGGTAAACAGAGGAAGGATTGAAGGGTAGGGAGCCTGGGGAATGTGTAATTCCTCTCCAGCTTGAAGAGGCTGTGTGGGAGAAGGCTGGAACCGATACATAGTTCATAGAAGAACAGACATCTCACTTCACATTTGCAGAGTATGGGTAGAAATCATGTTTCTCAGATTATGCCAGTTAAACAACTCAGCCCCTGAAGGCAGGAGACTTTCCTGATCCTCTTTTTTTATGACTCTTGATTAACACAAATGCTGAGAAAGTCCCACTGTGTCATACTTGAGTCCAGTTGAAACACCTGGGTCAGAGCTAGGCTGTACAGGCTTCCAGCCCTGGATTTTATGTGTAGAGGCTTCCTGTTGTGCCCTGTCATTAAATGAGAACGTCTGGTGGGGAGAGAGAGGGGTGGGGAGTGGTAGCAACTTAAAATCTGAACAGAAAGTGATGTTGACATCTCAGATAAGTCTGCCAGTAAGAGCCCCCTAATTAGCGAGCCTGTGAGTCAGGGATGGTGCTTCTTGATATGTTTAATGTCTTTTCCTGTTTCTTTTTGCATCAGGATGCCACTCTTCATAATCAAAACCTCAGATATCAGAAGGTAATTTGGGGTCATCAGTAGCACAAGTCACTGGCTCAATGCTGTCACCAACTCTGAGTACTATTTACAAAAATGGCTTGTCCTGCCAAAAATGTGAACTTCAATTGATCAATGGATCATTATCTCCTTAAAAATGTAAATGATACAAATCAGTTCATCAAATATTGTTTGTCTTTGCTATGTTACTGTTTCTAATTTAGAAATTTGTTCTGAAACACTTCAGGGAGAGGGAGAAGGATAAATGAATTATTTTTATGAGACGGCTCTTAAAATAGGGGATTAAGGAAGTTTGAGTTGTCAGCCCATATTATAATGTACCTGGGTACGTTGCTTATTTCTTATGGCTCCATTTTCTCAGTGAAACTTCTTCCCGCTTATGTTCAAACTTTTTGGATATTAGTCCTTGCAAACAGTATGCAGGTTTGGCTGGTTGTTTTTTCATCTGGTTGAGTTTTGTGGTTTTGTTTTGTTTTGTTCTTCATGATTCCTGAGGCTCTTAGTCACTGGAAGCATTTGAATGTATTTTCAAACGAAATAATGTCTCAGAAGGCTGCCTTAAACTTGCTTTTTCATGTTGGTGCTAATGTCTTTCTCATTTTTTCATCATTAATCTAGTATTTTTGTGACTGTGACCTACTCTGCTTCCATTTCTGTCATATGAATTGATGCTTTGCTAATACCCATAATCCCCTAACAGAGAAGTATCCAAATAAAAAAAGTTATCTACGTGGAACTTTTTATTGCTCCTCTCATTTTTTCATATTTCTGGTGTCAAAGGAGTGGATTTCAAGATAAAGACTTTTTTTTAAAGGTATTTATGATAGTGAAATGAAACACTTTCCTTAGAAATCAGACAGTGGCTCTTACTTGTATAAACGTATGCCACAATTTGCTCCCCTGCCCAAGCTGTAGAAAGTTCTTTCAGCAACCTGAATCTGTGTTCCCTCTTCCCTTTGTCCCTGAAAGTGCTTATGCTTTTGTTTAAGCCCAGAAGTTTCCCCAGCTTGACTATGCAATTCTTTGCATCAGAATGTGGAAATTTCTGGAGCCTGAGTGTTGCCTCTTTTTCAGTGGGAAAGCACTTTTTAAAATTACATTGGACTGTTGAGCTTTTGAGGAGTTTTTTTGTTTGTTTGTTTGGGATTTTTTTAATGGTGTGCCATCACTTTCCAAAAAAACCCAAACTATTCCAGGAATAATATCACTGGAATTTGTCTGTTCTGATGGAATAACTGCTTTTTAGCTCCAGTTAAGATGACTGAAGTACGACGATCAGAATACGACACAGTAGAGAAGATTTGTTATTATGAAGCAGGATGTATTACATACTTTCTTTTTGACTTTAAGAAATTCACAGGTGCTTTAACTCACTTTACATAAACCTGATGTACTTGTCTCAAGTATCTCTTTCTGGTATTGCTTACTTGAACTATAAACTCCAAGGTCAAGAATTCTTTTTTCGCTTGTGTATGTAGAACTCTTGGTACTGTGGAACTTGACACCTCTCAGCATTACTGTAATACACATAATCAGAAATAAACAGGGATCTTATGTGTATTTTTTAGACTACCTTGCAGCTGCTTAAGCTCTTTGATTTCCCATTGTTGCATTATTTAGAAACTCTTTGTCGTTAACATTATGAAAAATGTACATGTATTTGAACTTGGGAAGCAAAAGCTGGCAAAGAGATGTATAGGTGTTTGTTAAGCTTTTGCCATTTGCAAATATGTCATTTTTTCAGTTATAAATTTGTGTGAAGTTATACAGAAATGCAATACAAATGGAATTTGAGAACTGGAAAGTTTTGAATGTTTCTGAGAATCTGTGCGCTCATGATAAAGAGAAAGGGTTAAAGGTGTCTGATACAATGCCTGGGAAGTATTCCTCTTCTCCAGTGCTTGAGAGCACAAGATCCAAAGCAGAAAAGTAAGTATGTCGTTCTCTTTTCTAAAACTGCAGTGAAGTAACTACTTGCTGGGATGAATTCTGAAACACTTGCTGTCATCTAGACCTTATAATGACAAATTCTTGGATCAAAGTAGCAAGTGAGTTGGAGCAATGGTGATTAATGGCTTGAACAAAAATAGGTTTTACTGTGCATTTATTTATAGCTGCAGTATCATGCCTTTGATATTTGTTAGGACACTGAAGGCTGCATACCTATAGGACCTGTTGTGGTCCTTGAGGCTGCAGAAAGATTTAAGAATTGCTATGAAGGTCCCTATTCAGAGGGAGAATTAAACTGACACTAAGTTCTTACAGCTGCCCTGTCCCTTACCATGACAAAGGTGCCTGCCTTACACAGCATGACGTCTGGTTGCTAAGTATAGAAACATTTCTGTGCTGCACAAAAGGGAAATGTATTTGTCATCTCACTTGTGTCTTGGAGCAGTCATTTAAATTAAAATGTCATCTTTGAGGGTCCACTGTAGGTCACCTCTCAGTCATATCAAAGGGCAAAGGTAAGATCAAAGGAGCTGGAATGTAATGATATAATTATGTGTTCTTTTTCTGAATAGCATAAACTGTAACAGGAATATTGTTTATTGTTTCATTTAGTGTGTAAGAGAATACAAAGTGATAAGTTAACTGAGATTATAGGAGCATGCGAATATGTGTGTTAGTTTGATGCATCTGTGTGAATTAGATATATGGGCAAGTAGCAATAAGCAGAATTTACTCCATGTAAGCACAAGTAACAAGATACCAGCATGAGCTGGTGGTTTCTAATAGTCCTTTCACATGTATTTCAAATATACGCTTAGCCTGAGAGATATGCCTTATCCATCAACAAGCAGAATTAAATGTTGATTTTCTAAATCCTCCTAGCAAACCTTACAGAGAGGGCTGGGTGGCAGGAAAAAAAAGAGCTATAATACATATATGACTGGATGTACCTATGTCTTGGTGGGGGTTATGATTTAAGAATTTGGGAGAATACAATTGCTTGCCTCTGCTTTGAATCGGCATTTGTATGTACCACAATTCATTGTAATTAACTTGATGAGGGGAGAAGGGTCAGAAGAGAATAATTAAACACCTTTGATTCAATACTTTTCTGTTCTGAGAAATTTGTGGAAAGCTCTGGGAGTTTGTCATATCTTGTGAAATTTATCAATTGAGAAAGGGATTTGACTGTCCCTCACCAGACCTGTGCTTGACCACATCTTCTACCTCTTCCTGTCTGCCTGTACAGTAGGACCACGTTGTGCCACCTCACTTCTAATTTCTGTTTTTGTCCTTCAAACTGGGATGATTCTTAGGGATTGTATTAAGTGCATTGCATTAAAACACTCAAGTGTGGCCAGCAGACTCCCCAGCATGTTTGACCTGTACTCAGGGGATTCAGTATTCTCCAGACAGTTATCTCACCTTGGCTTTGAGAATTACCTTGAATTTTAGAAGCAAAGTATGTAATTTGGCACTACCCATGCTTGATAAAATTTGGATTACTGGTGCTGATCCTTTATTACAAGAAATAGGGAGGGGAATTGTGTTTTTTAGTAAAAAAAAGGTCCTTTCTTTAACTTTCTGGTCGTTGGTTTAAGTCAGTGTCTTGGAGGGTGCTTGTAGTTCATTAGAGTGATATTTCATATATTGATGTGAATTCATTGATATTCGTTCTAGCTGAGATTGTAACAGCAGCATTTTTCTGCTCAAAACCTGTATGCAAAAATATTTGATGGACAAAGGTGAGGATCATGATGGGTAGTACAATAACAGAAAGGTCAAACCTTAGCTTCTGTCTTTATCTTGACTTTTATGTTATTACAAAATTTAGCACATTTTTTTTTCTAGTTGGTCCTTCTGTGAAACTCTTCTGCAACACTTCTGTATGTGACTAGTATATAGGGCACTGCAGATAAAACCTTGAGAACAGGACAGCAAGCCTGAAGTGTTGTTTGTGCATAAAAAGCAAAGGGCAAAACCTAAAGGATCCAAGCATGGCTGTGCAAATAAGCCTTTTATGAATTTGACAGTAGGATGCTATTATTGCTGTTTGTCACTAATCTCTACAGAAGTCCAAACTGCTAAATTTTGAACTTCTTGGAAAGATGACTTTTCTCACTGGTCAAGCTGAAAATAAATCACACCTACATACACAGTCCATTTTTCTTCAGTCACGTCCAAACAGTACAGTTCTCCAAGTTTCTAAACATCAGCCAAAATACAAGCATGTCATACTGGAGTCTGCTCGGGAGAATTATTTATGTCAAATTGATATGGGAGAGGAGCATGGATGTAGCAAGAATCTAAGTGTAAACACTGTGATTTTTGTAGATGTTAATGGATTCTGGGTGACTTTTGTTTGTTATTAAGAGTTGTTAGATAGAGATAGTAAGTAACCTGTTACAAGTGCTCAAAATGTCACTTATCCAGCCTCCAGATACAAGACAGAAAATACGAGAGGAGTGGGGAATTTGAAACATGGGCCTTGGTTTAAAAAAAGAAAAAGCCACCACAGTATCTTAGCAGTCCAGCTGTATGTCAGATTTTTGCTTTGACTACAGGAGCTGCTTGTGAATGAGACCTGAGTGTATTTGCCTTCAGATAATCTCTTCAAGAGGTCTTTCTCATTGCTGTGATTCTTGTGTGCATGCTTTTGTGCTCTCTATCTTCCCCTATTTAGATGTGTGGTGGTAGGTATGACGCAGTTAATGTTGTGCCACTCTGCATTCAGGAAGGTCAGCACCTGATTGCTTCTTGGAAAAAAATGCATTCGCTCCTTGCCTGTTTTACTTTCATCTTAATGTTTTTGCTTTCTCTTCAGTTCTCTTTCTGCTATAATATTTGCCCTTTCATTACTTTCTTCTCTCACATATAATGGTCTTTAAACCTTTCACCCCTGCTGCCTTTCTCATCTGTGTTCCACTGTTTCTTTTCCAGCCACTTATTCTTCCCCTTGTGATGTCTTTAACTCTGTAGCACCATCTGTAATGCATAAGCTGCGTGATCGCCTCAGACCAGTGTTCCAAAAGGAAGTGCTGTTGTCCTGCTTTCCTCCTCACCCGCAGCACCTCTGCTGTGCTTGGACCAGTTGTGCTTGCACAGGGGCATTGCATGCCCGCATATCCAAAGAGGTCAATATGCCAGTAGTGTGCAGGGGAGGCTGTGTCATGGATCTCTGGAGAGGCCTTCTTGGACCTACAAAGAAGTCAGGGGATCTCTGGAATCTTGGGACAGTGGGTGTAGTTGAGTAGATGGGAGTTAGCAGTTGTTTTAAAGGGAGGGAGAGGAGTTGAAATGGTGGCTGTGCACTTGAGATCCCATGTTAGATATGAGCTAGATGGCAGGCTAAAATGTTACATCTATGATGAATGTGTCCTAAGGCCTTCGTCCAAAATCAGTGTGGTCTTCTGTGAGACAGGATGTTGTCTGCTGTTGAGAGGGAAATAGGAGCTATAGTGCGTTGAACTAGAAAAATGGTTAAAACTGAGCATGCTAGCGCGTTGATATGGTTTTAGCAAGGAACTATCAGACATGGCCAAAAAAGAGACATTACAGTCATTGAACAAGTGGAGGGAGTGGGAAAGTAGGGCTGCCGCTCCAGGGGAGATGCAGTGCGTGTTGTTCTGTCTTTCTGTAATGCATAAACGGACTGCCTACCTGTGGAATGTGTGAGGCACTCCTGCAGTTAACAGTGAAATTAAAAATTGGAAATCCTTCACTTATCACAGAAAATACAATTATTATTATTATTATTCTCAGTAGGAGAGAACATAGTATTTATTGAGAATACTGGTCATCTTGTGAAGTCATTAGACTCTATATAAAACCCAAATAAAGTTTCATAGAAGTTTGGTGTTGCCAGTCCCAAGTGTGCAGTAAGAATGAGTCACATCTTCCAAGATTTGCTTAAAAATTAGAGGTTTATTTTTGATTGGGTTTCATTTTTATTTGCCGTTTTATGTCAAAGCAGATTCATTTTTTCCACTGCTAGCAATGCCCACACGCTCCCCTCCCCCCCACCTCCCATTTTTTTTAAGACAGGGACTTTTAACAAGAGTAACAAATATTTCATGACATGTTAACAAACTTATGTAATTGCTGCCAAGTCATGTAGTAAGGCAATTATCCGAGCAATCCCCCCTTAGTGTAAGGGAGGAGTAGGAGGTTGTAGAATAAAGTAAGATTAAGCTAAAGTTTAATGTGTGCTGTATTGAGTAACCAACAACCACATACTAGAGAAGTGCTTTATTTAGGACTGTGAACAAAGTTAATCTTGCCACAAAATAATTGTCTAGTACTTGTAGATATGTGGTAGTTTGTTCTAAGTAGTTTACTTTTCAAAGTTGCCTTTTACCTCTCCTCTCATCTTTCCCTTTCATGAGAAACAAATTAGGGGATCAAGTAAATCGAACTCTCTGTATATTTAACAAAAAGCACCAAAGTAGAAGGATTATATACCAGATTTCATCCATAATCTTTACTTCTCCATGCGGAATTGTCTGATATAACTGCAAAGTGCATCAGATATAAATCTGTTCCTAATGAACCTGGAGGTCGTTTTTAAAAATAAAACAAAAACAAAAAACTCTTTCAATCAAGTATCCTTACCAGCATGTGCTTGAAAAAATTCTGTTGAAGAGTTGAAAGTTCTGTGCAGCCCCCGTTTGTGGCATACTGACACTGCATATCCCAAAGTGAGGGGCTGCAGAGGTTAATTTAAATTTTGGGCAAATAAGTCTGTGGTAGATTTTAGTGGACAGTAGGTACTTGCCATAGTAGCAGCAGCATTCTGAATGTTTTTATTCGATGTCCAGTTTGGTCTTGTAGGTGACTTTTGAGCTAAATAAAAAGGTCCCAAACCCACTGCCTGCTTCTTTGTCTTTAAAGGAAGACTTTAGTATCAGAGGAAATTCAGCTGTGATAAAATTAAACCTTATGGAAAGATGGGACATTTACTTTTGCATACCTTAAATTTAGACTCGCGTTTAGATTTCCCTTGATACGCTGTATTTGTTCTATAGGGAGTATTCCTCTTGTTCAAAGATAACTAGTTTAAAACCAATTTCAGGACAGATATATTAAAATATATTAACATTTTTGGTGAAGTGGCGACTTTTTTATTTTTTGTGGTTTTGTTACTTCACATTAAGGTGGCACCAGCTACTGCCTGTCTGCATCACTCCTGCATAGCCTGAAGAGGTGTCATTTACCAATGGGAGTGAAGTAGCTTTATGGGGCAAGACATATTTCTCAGCAGCTCGAGTTCAAACTCTGCTCAAAACTTGCACCAAGTCAAAGAGGAGCTGGTGAGAACATTCCTTTTGCTAGAGCTATTGTGCAGAACTTTCTATCCTGCTGAACTAACTGTAGAAGAGCAACATGCTTCTGCGTAAGTAATTCCATGTGGCGGCTGAAATCTGCCTTTCAACCAGCTGCATAATAGGACGGTGTATGCTGGCTCCAGCTGCATGGAAGGAGCAATACAGGCACTGTTTAGCTGATTTATTTTTCATAGCAATACATTAGTGAAAGCTGTACTCGTTTGCTGTAGTTTAGGAACTGAGGAGTCAAATTAGGAAATATTAACACTGTGAGTGACTGTGATCTGCGTTTTTGTTTTTTTTTTTTTTAGATGCTTTTTATTGTTAGGTAAACTGTGACAGAGAAATACAAATGCCAAAATCAGCATTTGAACTTTATCTATTTTTCCCCCTGTTCATATGGTAATCATGACATTTTCAGAAGGGCTATAAATGAAAATTCTTGTTAGTAAGCCCATTGAAAGAATATATTTCTTAAATATGAAAATAAATGTTTTTAATTTGTGAGCATACTGATAGTTGTCTGTAAAAAAATTAATGCCGGATTATTGTATGTCATTAATTTCCTTTTATCATTTTTGCTGCTAAATCCTGTTGACTGACACTATGTTATATAATAGTTTCAATAAGCATAAATAGTAGCATTTAAAACAGGGAATGTATTCATGTGCATTTTAAAGAACAACTTCAAATTATTGAACTTCTGAAATGTTAATGTGTTGCAGATTATACTGTATTGCTTGGCTGCAGTGTTAAGTGAGCATGATGCATTCAAAAAGTTCTTCTTAGGATGCCTTGTTAGGTCAAAAACATAAATGTTCTTCTATCCTCAAAGTTCTGTTTATAGTTAGATGGTTAGCTTGTAAAAACATTTTTCAGGTTTTACCTTTTTCTTTCATACAAGGCAACCTTGACTGGAGAAATGTCATTGGTAGTTTTTTTCAGATGTTGAAATAATAATAGAATGCTCATTTGCTGTGAATTGAATATTATAAAATAGTTTCTGCTCTGTGTAAGTGTGATCATTTTTGTGCTGTGGTAAATTCCATTTCATAGGAATCCTTTGCTTTTAAAACTACTACTTTTTTTCTCTCTTTTTTTTAAACTAAAACAGATATCTGTCCACTTACCATAATTTTTGGTTACTCTCATTTAATTTTCTAAAGACAAGAAAGTGACTTGGAGAGGTGTTTTTTTAGGGCAGAATTTAAGATTAGTGCAGTATTTAGCTTAGTCTAGCTGAATTGATCAGATTTCAACAGCTTAGGTCGCATGTTTGTATGAGCTTCAGGACTGCAAATACAGCTACTTTATAAGCATTTATCTCTTGTTCTCCTTTTCTCCTTATATGTGTCTGTGACACTGTTTCTATGTTTTGTTTGATGACAAACTTCCCTGTGGTAGGGAAATGCTTTTTTATTTTTCTAGACTTTTCTCTGTGTCATTTTGTGTGTTCAGATATAGCCATGATAATTGCTGTGTTGCACAGAAATGCATGTTGTAGAAGGTTTTAAGCCTGAGAGAAACCTGGCTGTTTGGTCGTTCCTGTTGCTCATGTATTTGACTGCAGCAATCTGTATTTAGAAATGTATTCATTCTGTCTGAAATTGGAGCAGTCCACACCTTCCATGCTGCCTTCAGGATGGTTTGTTAAACATCATTAGCCATAATTTCCCTGTGCTACCCATTATCATGATAGTGTCTAGAGTCACATTTGTCTTTGTTGTCTGTGGTGGCTCATCTGACAACCCCCATAATGGGTCACTCTGCTGTGCGTTGTCCACAGAAAATGGCCATGGGCAGTGTGCACAGCCCCAAAATCTTGGGCTTTTCCTGACTCCTAGGAGACAAGGCATAGGCAATGGGCAGTCCATGCTGGCCAGGCATCATCTGTCTGCAGCTCTTGGATAGCAGATGGCAAGCCCAAGCTGGCACAATCCTGGCAGAATGTTTTGCAAACTGAGAGAGAGAAACGAGAGTCCAAAAATTGGTATCCAGCCTTTGGGGACAGTTGCAATGGGAAGAAAACAAATGAGAAAATTCTGTCTATTCAGAAAGTGTAAAAAACCCCACAAAACCAAAAAAAAAAAAAAACAACCAAAGGAAAAAAACCAAACCAATCAGACTCAACTAAGCAAAAAAATCCCAGTTTTAACCCATCAAAACTGTGTCATGCAGAACATGCAACTCTGTTACACCAAGAGAGATAATCTGTTGAGAAGGGAAACCCAGTAAAATTTGGAAACTTGTACACCAAATATGGTATGAATTTTGGCAAAAGCTGAGCAGCACAAATGCTGGCAGATGAGGAAACACATCTAGGTCTTGCTAATGCTGGTGGCTACCCTTGACACTGGTTTTGAAGAAGCAGGTACAGAGCTCTGAGTCACTGGGACAAGAGCAGTGGGGGGTCAGAAAGGGTCCTGGAAAGGGACTGTTTGAACAGGACTCTGAACTTGAAGGAGGTGTCTGGGTAAAGAAGGGTAATCCATAAGTACAGAAATACTCTGGCGTTGCTTTCCCAATGATATCTCCTGAAAACCATGATTTATAAAGGAAATATGAAATCAGCTTTACAAGTAAGCAAGAATTTCCATGATGGGCACTGGTAACGAACAGTATGCAAATAAAATCTGTGTCAAAGGTTTGCATTTACATACATAAATATCCCAGATGCATATACAGATTTCTTGATTTTACAGATATTTGGGGTTGTTCAGTACTTGAAAATTTGACCTTTGGGGAAAATATTACTTTTATGTGCTGTAATACTAAAATGCTTGAAGCAAAATTGAAAATTATTATATTCTGTAGCTGTAGAGAACATTGACATCTTTTGGAATGGCTTATTAAAATATCCTTATAGTTGATTGTGTATTTGTATTTGAATAAATTCAGGAAAGATTCATCCTGAGCTGTTTCTAGCCAGTACTGCTTTAAACAAACAGGAAAATATAATCATTTCATCACTTAAAGCTGCTTAAACCTTCAGGGGAAAAAGGGTTACTACTTAAATTTCAGATGAAAGGAGTGTTTTGTGAATTCATCTGTGTCATATATTCATACCTGAATTAAAATGAGCCATGATGCACTGCACTTTCTTGGGAGCATTACATAAACTTCCTTGTTCTAAACCATGCACAAGTTTGAAATGTGCATACTGAACTGAAAGAAACTTTGCAGTAGTTTCTCCACAAGCAGGAAGCCTAATATTTACACAACAATCAATAGAGTAAAGAACACGGAGACAGGCAGCACTCTCTCCTACAAAACTTGGTTTAACTGGTAAAAGAAGGTAGGATCTATCTGAACAACAACTGTCTCTTAGTTAGACCTGTACTGTTGGGGGTGGGTTTGGCTCGAATTCTGCAGAACCTTGTTGGCCAAGGTTTGGAGTTGTGCAATTAAAACAGGGGATTGTTTTTAAGTATGTTATATTTGGAACAGTTTTCTGTGCTTTAATTTCTGGGATTTTGTTCAGGTCTTTCATCAGTGTTTTGGTGAGACTGAAAAAAGATGAGTTGGGGAGAAATCTGATCCTGATACAGCTTGCTTTGCACTAGATAAGGAGCTTCTTTATGTATGATTAACTTCTCTCTTCCTCTAATTCTTTACTGTCATGTTTATTAGTTTTGCTCTGTGTACTTCTAGGGAGAATTTTGTCTTCACTGTGGGAAAATAGGTAAAGGGAAGCAAGAATGCACTGACTTCAGTGCAACCAGAAAGGGACAAGAAGGGACAAGGGAGAGTGCACTTATTATTTCTTGTTATTGTTTGATGTACAGGCCTAATAGCATTGTCTGACAATAACAGTTGGCAATTTTGAATTCAAGCAAAATGTTTCTGAATCCAGAAACTTGTAAGAGGAAGGAAACATATCCTTTGAGTCTCTTGTTTTGAATGTCCTTTCTGTGAGGACTCAGAAAAATGTTTTTTGATAAGCGCTCTAGGTAGTCACAAATGCTGCCTACAAAGGGCAGTTGACAGCAAGGCCTGTCTGTCCTCATACCCCCAGAGGAAATTTCTCTATTGGAAGGAGGGGAAGCAGCTGGAATATTGAGACTATGCTAAACATTTTCGTTTTGAGACTGCACAGTTTGCTCTTTTGCCCTGGTGGTCTTTGTCACTGCTCCAGTGGTTGTAGGAGACCAGGTGTGTGTAGGTGATGGGTGGGGCATGAGCTCTGGGAGTAACACGCTCCTTTCAGAGGCCAGGCAGAGTTTCTGGCAGGTTGTTGAGATCTCTGAGGCAAAGATGAGGGTAGGGACTGATGATTTTCAATACTTCAGAAGAGATTCTTCCATAACTATTGCAGACTCTGGAGACTCTTCTATATACCATCAGTCTATGGAAATATCAGAAATTCCCTCAGAATTTTATGAATCCTTCACAGTGGATAGCATCAGGTAGTCTTAAGTGGATAATGTCTACAAGTTTTTCGTCATTCAAGCTTATATGCCCCCAAGTTACTTATAATACCTGTTCTCATAAGTGACTTGAAATTTAAAACAATAATAAAAATTTAAAGGAGGCAAGGCAAACTTGAATTAACAGACTGACAAATTAAGTATTACTGAGAAATGTGGTCTTATGATAAAAAGTAGTGTGCAAACCTCTTAGTTAAATGTGTTGCCTGTTGTAGTAATACATATCAGACAGTGAAGCTCAGCTTATACTATGAAACAAAATTTAATTTGGTAGTCTTTGTGATTGAAATCTGTTTTATTAGATAATTTCATTAACAGTTATTACCAAAGAGAAATGTATCTCAGTCTTTCACATTTCAAAGGGCAGTGTTACCCAAAGAACTTACACACACCTGCAGGCATAAATCCAAGCCTATGTCCAGTGTTCCCTGATAAAGTAGATTCCTTTGTTTGAAGAGGTAATGACTGGTATAACAGTGATAAGTACAGTTATCCACAAGTGAAGGAAGCATCTCACCAGCATTAACACGTGGTAATTCCTGTATGTTATGTTCAAAACCTACCTGTTGGCCAACTGGATCTTCATTCCATGCAGAACTTCATTGGTATTGCTTTCTTTCTTAGCACTCTGCTTTTATCGGTGTGCTTGTGCGGTACTAGTATAAAAATAGAGACTTTGATATGCAGCTAAACTACTACTTCTGAAGTGATTTTTAATTGTTTCCTCTGTTTTTAGCAGGTATTTACACTGTAACTAAAATGTGTGTCCTTGGTGGTGCTGTGTTTTGTGCTAAAATGAAGTAGATAACTACAGAATTAGCTTGTTCTTTCTAGATTTTTATGGGGAATCTGAGAAAAGACAGAGTTTTCTGAATGGATGACAGAAAATTTCCTGTTGAACTCTGCCTCATTGTCACTATACAATAATACATGGATTGCTAAATGTCAAGACATTTGCTTCATGCAAAAAGATGCCCAAGTTTGTCTCAGCACATCTTGCTCCTTGTTACCTGTATTTCTTTTTCTTGCTCAGTAAAGCATGAAGTCATACCTTTCACAATGATACACAAAACCACCACATTGCTTAACAGCTTGGAGTGGTGTCTGTTCTACGCCTACAGAATAGCCTGTTTTGATTGATTGAGAAAAGGCTAATAAAATTAAATCCCCAAAACAAAACACTGCCCCCTGAAAATCCTAAACTTGTCATATGCTTCTGTAATTGTGTTCAATTTAGAAGACATTTTATTCATTCTTGTAAATAAACTGAATTATATTATCTTTGTATATAATATGTAAATTTTAAAAGAGCATTATAACTATTGCAGACTCTGGAGACTTAAATAATTCTTATGTTGCTTAAGATTACTTAGGGATACAGTCCCACAACATTGTTAGGAAAGTAGTTCCTGCTGACATGTGCCAGGAGGCTTTCATGAAACTAGACTTAAAGGGCAGAATGCAATAGTTACAGCAAGAGGCTGATGAGTCAGGCACAGGTCAGCTTTTCTTTTAAAAAGTATGTTGTATTTATAAAGCAACATCCAATAATTACTGTAAAATAAAGATGTGAAAAGGTACAGTTTTGTCTAAATTCCTTGACTTTTTTAGGTTGTTTTTTTTTGGTAGCTCATGTCTTCAGGGTGGATATACAATCAGAAGAATTCTCAAAATGTGGCTAATTCTTAGTCTTAATAGTGCTTGGCAATGCTTTCAGGCCTGCTATTAGGTGGATTCATGTACTTTCTCACCAGTGTACAAATTATTCAAGGGTCTTTTTTACATTAATAATGAATCTTTAGTGACTTGAGATACCATATATTAATGTCTGTCACCGTGTTGTGGTGGCACAGTTGAAAGAGGCAGAAATGTCATTAATAGGTGTAAAAAACAGTTCTGAAATGATCTTTGGACACTTAGTAACAACTTCTTTAAATGACAAGTAGTAGCACATCAGAACAAGAAATCAATTGCAAAGAGGGTAATTCAAAGTGTTTCAAGCTTTTGAACAGGTTGAAGAATAAGGATAGATTCAATCCAGTGGTTTAACTGAAAAAGTAATTTATATGCTTATGTGGTTTCCATGGCACTGAAAGAGTAGCTGTTCAGCCAGTAGAAGATTAGGGAATACTAACAGGTAAAGGAGAAGAGTATCTCTGATGGTATGTGCTGAGCTATAAAGCTGAGTGACCAGGTTTTACAGGGTTCCCTGCAAATGTTGTTCTTTACCTTTAAACTTTTATCTTGTCATTCTGGTTTTGTTAGAAGCTTTGCTGCTTGCTGCACTGGAATGAGGAGTTGGCCTCTGAAGTGGTATCTTGTATTTCTGACGTGCTTTAAAACAAAAGACTGATCACATCTGCACTGCTATCAGCTGCCTACTTTGCTGTGGGTCACACTCTGTGCCAGGGTGCTGCCTCAGCTCAGCGTGCCGTGGCTGCCCTGCTCAGTCTGGTGTTAGTCCTCTGAGGCCGGGAAAATTAACCTGGGGGACAAGAGCGTATGTGAGACTAGAAATAGGATCAGCAATCCACAAAATCTGCTCTTTGTCCAATTTAAATGAAAGATGAATAAAGTCTTAGAAGGGGGGTCATTTTCATTTTAGTTCTGCATCTTGAGTGCAAAGGAGTCCATGGGGAGTGATGTGCATTTCTCATTAAATGGAACTCCAACTATTGAACAAAATTAATCAGCTTTTCATGGAGCATACACAATAGTAAAGAATATACTTTAAGATCAGCAGTGTTAGAGACTACATGATTACTCTGTGGACTCTTTAAATTTTGAAATTATCATAATTATTACATTTTAAATATATTTTATGAGTTTTAATATTAAAAATACTATTGAAACACAAGTGAAACTGACATTGAACACATGAAAATAGGCTGTACTCACTTATTTCATTACTTTCTGATCTTCCTTTAAAAGTCCTAAGCTATTTGGTTTTCCTGGCTTTCCCGTGGGTCACTTTCCTTTTGCTTTATTGAATAGAATGCTTTGGATAATGGTTTTCACAGTATTAAACCGTTGGAATACCATTAATTTCTTCCATCTCATCATTCCTAACTATAACCCCAGTGTATCAAACCAAAGGACACTCTTTGCTTATGATATTTATGCCTCAAACATTTGTGGTGCATTGAGGGGTTCAGATATTAATTTCCTTTTAAATTAATCCAAGTAATAGCAGTAGGAATGGTGTCTAAGAGTCTTAACAACCTCACTAGAATTTGTATTTCAGAATTGCCTATATCAAGTCAACTCACAGATAGCTTTTGGACAGTGCTTTACCTGCAGTGGAGTCAGTCAGTTGTTCTGTCCTGGTCACCAGGTTCATAAAGGTGACATTGGTTATTTGGTTTTTGCTGTTCCTTTGTGTGCAGTAACCTTGGAGCTACTTTTAGTGATACACCCTGTGCATACGTGGTGCTTTGAAACACACTTCATTACATGAAAGGTCTTTAAGCCAAATACTTACTTCCAGCAGCTGTAAATGGTATCACTTTACTGTTTTTAGCACTCTGCTCTTGGAGCATTAAGAGTAGTATCATTTTACTTTTTGAGTCTCTGTTCAAGTTTGGCCATTGAGAACTAGTATCAGATAATGAAAGGGATGGGGTCTTATTACAGCTTAATAATAGTAAAACAAACAAGCAAGCGAAAACAGCTAAATAACCCTTTTTCTTCCTCTCTAGGAATTCAATTAAATTAAAAGTAAAGACTTTTGTATTATGGTGTGATACTTAAGAGGCCAGTAATAGTCTTAATGTTTCAAAGATACATTACCAGGGTCTGAGTAGCATTTTGAGTTGAATGTGCACTTTTTGTGGACTGGGAAGGTGAGCTGTTACAGAAAAACTAACCACAGAACAAACATTAAAACTTTCTAATAGTTGGTCTAAATAGGAAAGATTAATCCTGATACATTTAACATGCTAAGTCCATGCACCTCAGGATTTATTTTGCTCATAGTTGGAGGGCTATTTGTAAGATTTGGAAAATCCTTCTGTTACAGCTGTTTGAGAAGTACTTTGAGATGTAGTTATGCACGTCTAATAAAAATGAGGATCTTGGCACTGTATTTGTTTTTTAAAATTAAACAAAGCAAAGACTTGTACTGGAAAGAGAGAAACTGCTTCTTGTAAAACCAAACATAAAGGTCTGAAATACCAGGTCCTTATAACAAGCAAAGTGTAAGAAATACTAAGAAGCATAACAAAACTTCTATGAAGTCAGTATTTTGTATTCAGTTGTAAGTCATTCGGTACTTAAAGATTATGTAATTCCATCAGTTATGAATACAAATCCAGGGGGAATTTTAAGGCCTTTCATCAGAATTTTGAAACCACAATCCCCTAAGGATTGCTTTGCTAAGGAAACATGAACATAAATAATGTATCTGATACTGACCTCCGTGAAATCACACCAACTCCTGTTAAACTGCATCTGGAGCAATTGTTCACACCAAAAGAATCAAAATTATGAAAGATGGACTTCCTAGAAGGGCAGTAAGGCTTCTGAAGTTGAGCTTTTGCAAGGACATTGCATGGTGGCTGTAACAGTCTGGCCAAGCCCTGCCCAGAGCCCCTAGCTCCAAGCAGCAGCGCTGCAGCTGCTCTCTGCCAAATTTCCTGGGGGAAAGGCTTTCTGCATCTATGCCTTCCCACCAGGGAAGTCATCACTGACTAAAGTGCAGCCAGGAAGTATTAAGCTAGTACAGCAAGATAACAGTTAAGTCTCTGGTTTTGGTGTTTATTGCTAGAAATTGCTAGATAGTCTATGGTTTGTTTGCCAGTTTCTGCATCATTCTTCATTTTCATAATTTGATTGGATACCTTATAAAACTTTTATGTTAAACCTCTATTTACCCTTAATCTTAGATGCAGTTCTTCCTTTGTGACTGTATAGTCTGGGTACCCTACTCCTTC
Organism: Pithys albifrons albifrons; assembly: GCF_047495875.1. NCBI lineage: Eukaryota > Metazoa > Chordata > Aves > Passeriformes > Thamnophilidae > Pithys > Pithys albifrons. The sequence goes on along the minus strand of NC_092465.1, from coordinate 24,506,153 downwards.
ATCCTCAGTCTATCCAGATACTGTTCATTTTTATTTAAGTTATTTAAAATAGAAATACAGGAGCTGAAATATTAGACAAACTTTTTTCTCAGGTTTCCTTAAATGTATTGAACTGGATGCCAATACAGTTTTGTGTGAATAGCTATTAAGTTTTAAATGCACACCCATTCATATTCCACATATTTTCTGAATGTATGTTAATCTTTGAATACAGCTTGCCCTTGGTGTTAGCAGTTTCTTGCTTTATTTCTTTTTGAGTTCCCTCTGGAATTTTTTTCATTGAAAATTCCTTTGCCAAATGTCTTTGCTCTATAAAATGGTCTTTTCCTATAATCTTTTAAATGGAAACCTTTTATTTCCTGCTCCATCACACTTTTTTTTTTTAAATTGTGTTTTAGAGAAGATTCTTCTTTGCCAAGGTTGGAGCAATTCCAAAGATATTTGATAAAAATGCCACTGGGGCAGAGTCTGACAGTGCCACTCAACTGTTTTCCCTTTGAGTTTTACCTCATTTCAGTGTGTGTGGACTACTTTCCCTTCTGTTCAGGTGTAACTGAGGGGAGACCTCATTGCAGGTACAACTTCCTTGTGAGGGGAAGAGGAGGGGCAGGCACTGATCTCTGCTCTGTGGTGACCAGTGACAGAACCCAAGGGAATGGCCTGAAGTTGTGCTGGGGGAGGTCTAGGTTGGATTTTAGAAAAAGGTTCTTCCCCCAGAGGGTCGTTGGGCACTGGAACAGGCTCCTCAGGGAACAAGTCACAGCACCAAGCCTGACAGAGCTCAAGGAGCATTTGGATGATACTCTCAGGCACATGGTGCGACTCTTGGGGATGATCCAGTGCAGGGCTAAGGGTTGGACTCGATGATCCTTGTGGGTCCCTTCCAACGCAGTAAATTCCGTGACTGGAGGGCACAAAGTTCAGAAACTGTTTTGTAGCAGGTTTCTCTTTTCCCTTCCTCCCTGTCTCTACAAGAGATGTGGAATTGGACTTGGCAATCTGTCAGAGGGGATGTGCCAGACTGCATTTTTCTGTCTTTTAACTGGAGGTCAGTGCTCAGGCTCTCAGAATCCAGCAGTTGTTGCAGTGTTGGTGGAGTGGTGCCCACATCCCAGCCCCTCACTGCCCCTGATAGATGCCCTTCCAATGGGGATGTTGTGTGCTGTTGTTGGGCATCCCTGTCACAAGCTATTGATGCCTCTGAATAAGACTCCATGAGAGGAGAGCACTCTCTCTGTTTGAAATGGGCTCCTGTCTTGCTGGGCATCTGCCCAGGTGACTTGCTTAAGTTGTGCAATCTCTGTCTGGTGGAAAAACTCTAGAGCAGGACCTGCTGAGGCAAAGCTGAGGTTAGAATAATGAAACTCCTGGGTGTGGACAAGGAGCTTATTTAAAATTTTGTCTTGCCCTCTTTTCATTGAAGTTGCTTTGATATTTCCATTCTTTCTGTTTGTTGTGATTGTTGGCATTATGTCCTTTAATACTGTAGATGAGTGATATCTGAGATGCTGCATCAAACAATTGTAATAAAAACTTTTTTGATTGTTGTCTCTCCTCTTTTCCCTCAAATGACAGAGAAGTATCTGCTCAAAAGAACAAAAAAGTAGTGGTTTTTTAAAGAATTTTATTTCCACTTTAAGTCCCTTTGCTGTAGATCAGAGAAACTGTAAAATTAGGATCAATCTGTGTGTTTAATTTCAGTTTATCATTAGAATGTTCTCACTCAGCTGGAAACTTCCAAGCTAGAGGAACAGACTTCTGCTGTTACAGCCTGCCTGTTCTTTCGTATATTAACATTTAATATTTTTGCTTCTGTGTGAGCTCCAGAGTCAATTCAAGGCTTCTTAGCAAAAGCAGATTTTATCCAATGCAAGTAAAAGATCATAATCCTCTGTGTGAAGTGTTCTTTCTGAAGTGTCAACCAAGTGTATTTTGGCACAGAGGCCACGTTGTTGAAAGCTGATGGTTCACAAGGGGCTACTGTGGAGGAACAGCAGCCTCGAGTGGGAGGTCAGGGCTGTGGGGAGCAAAGGCAGGGGGTGAGACAATTCAGTGAGTGGGAAAGGACACGCAGGAGCCTTTCAGGACGGGGGTCTGGTGAGGAGGAGGAGGAGGAATCATCTTTCCCAGTCTTCCTCCTCCTCCTCTTGTACATTATTCCCTTCCACTTGCTGTCTTGCTTGAACAATTCCTCCTGACTGTATTTATCCTGCACTACATGGGAACAGACAAGTCAGGAGCTGCTCATGGGGCAGGAAACTGAGGGGCTAAAGCTGCTGCTGCTGCTGCAGGAGGATCAGGCAGGAAGCCCTGGGAACAGGTTTTGTGTTCATGCTGCCACTGAGGTGCTGGGAGTGAAGCAGCAGTGGCAAGTGGAGAGTGAGGTTACAGCTCTTGATAGGAAAATATTCTTTCAGCTGTCCCTGACAGCTGCATGCTTTGTGTCTATGGGTTGGCTTTGCAGAACAAGACCACTTTACTGCATTTTGTTTGCACCAACCCAGGGATAATCTGCTATGTATAATCATCTTTGGAAATTCTCCAACTCACCAACAACAGGATTTAAGATAGAAAACGTAATACTTACTTTGATCCCATATGTTCTGTCCTGTCAGGAGCAGGAGCTGCCACAAGATGAAGGATTTAAACATCTAGGACTGGAATCTGAAAGGTGCCAAGTGTCCCAGGGCTGAGCGCCCTCAATTCCCATCAGTTGCAAGTTACACTGTAATGTGAGTTAATGGATTATGAGCAGAGAGCAGTGGGATGCAGCTGTTAGTCTGAGCCGCTGCACATAGTCTGTATGGGAAGGGTTATACTGGAGAGAAAGCAGATCTTTGCAGCCAGAGGGAAAAGTTCAAGGAGAGGATCCTCGATTTTTTTTTTCCCCCCTAAGTTGTGTTCCTATACTTGGAGCAGCACTTTACTTGAGGTGGTGAAGCACTTTACTTGGTGAGGAAGATGAAACATGGAACTTCCTTATTCCTTCCCATTTTGAGGTTTTTTGCAATCTGAAGAGAAAACAAGGTAAGCATCTTGGTTCAGCAACTGTTGTATCCGGGACATGAGGCTTGGAGTCAACTTCTGATATCTCTTGTGCCACAGCAGGGAGATAGTTTCATCTGCCTCTGGTCATTGCCAGAAGAACTAGGGCAGGCAGGAGGGAACACAACTCTTTTGTCTTTTTCTTTTGAAGGCTTTGATTCAAAACTTGATGTATAAAATAACTTCCATTAAACCCTTAGATTCTATACTGTCAAGTAGTTTCCTAATACTAAGGAATAACCATTTCTCAAGCATTACAATTGCTATTCAGCTGTTCTTTTGTCTCCGTGGCAACTTGAAGCATAACAACAAAGGGGTAGGTGATGTTGTCAGCCAAAATATCTGTAATGTTCAAGTGATTGTTGATAGCAACAAAATGGATGCCAGTGCAATGTCGCTTAGAGCCAGTAATAGATACCGCACCTATGGCTGTAGTATAACAGCATGGGACATTCTGAAGCAGAAAATATACCAGAATAAATAAGATTGAGACAATTGGCAGCTTTTATAAATTATACATGAGGTACTGCTTTAAAATTCAACGGGAAACTGCGGTTTACCTTCTCTACTGGCATGAATTGCACAAAAAGTGAAGAGCTCCTTGTATGTACAATACAGGCCACCTGGAGTGGAGCTCAAGCTTTTTTCTGTTTCTTGATGGAACAGAGAACAAGAGTAACTGTAGAAAAGGGGGGTCAGTTCCTAGAAGGGATAAAAGTTAACATTCTCACCTAGCTTTGGTATTGATCTGAAAAAGGAAATATGTTAACAAAGAAAGTGCAGTGCTTTTCATTCAAATAACAAAATAAAAAGCAGTTTGGGAGGGATTAGCATCAGTTTTAGATCTAATCACATGATGGTCAGGGGTTTGGATGTTTTACTGACATGTAAAATGGAAAATAATTCATGAGGAAAAAGCTGTGAGAGAGTCAGACTGAAGGCTGCTGAGAGTAGTACTGGAAAGCAACTGAGAGAAAAATTCAAAAAAGGGTGACTGATGTTCAAGTAGGGAGAATAGGAATTACAGTAGGTTTTATGTAGTTGAGACATGCTAAATGAGGAAATCATTCTTAAAAGTAGTGACAGATGATTTAATGAAAACATAACTGTTATTTTAAGTAATTAGTGTCTGATATTTGACAAATCTATATGAACTGTTGGTGCTGGATGTACTGTGGGAATTCTGCTTCTTAATATGTGTGTATGCATGCTGTCAGTGCAGAGTGTACCAAGACATCTTTGGGAATCTTAAATTAGCTGAATTTGAGTGCCACTTTCTCCAGTGAATGCATCATGTTAGTGCTCCACATTTTCTGGAAGTGTCACCTCATTTATTGCATACAGCGTTCCCGATTGTTTGAACTGTCTGTTATCAAAGAAGGCTTTTCTTCTCTATGAGAAAGATGGAGAATGGAAAGTGCAACCAGTTGTTCTTCAGAGTCTGACTTGACATTATCACACAAACCCTCTTTTAATGCAGGCAAACAGAACAGCTTCATTCACTGACAACAGCCTAGGATGCCATCTGATGTCTGTTTTAGAGTTCAGGGAACTGGACGGATGCTCATGTGGTCTTTGGTTACTCATGGATCCGGTTACACCTGCTTATGTCCTTCCTTAATGAAGAGAACATTAGTGTGTTTTATTTGTTTTATTGTAATAATTTAGCTGGTTGCACTATGAAACATGTCCAGGTCTTCATGAAAGTTAGATTTATTTTAATTTCTCTCAGATACAAAAGCTTTCTGAGCAACCTTTTGGTTTTCAAAGTCTACAGATAAACCCAAAGCATATATGCAAATAAGAGTTATTAAAACACAAAGTTAATTAGACTTTCTTAAAACTCTTAATGAAACTGAAATTGTAACCTACATAACCCTCAACCTTTCATATGTCAACTTGTGTGACAAAACTTAAGCTGAGATCTTGTAGCACTTATTCATTGTTTGCTTACAGCTTCTGCTGTACAGCTTGAGACCAGATCTTCTTAAGGGAGTGATGCAGCCACTGCTGTGGTTAACACTGGAACATTTCAAAGGAGAGCACTGTTACAAACTATTTATTACTTTGTGTTAACAGCTTCGTAACGGTCCTGTGAAAAGTTCGGTATTAGTTTGAATGAACAAATGAATTTTTTTTGTCTTGAATGCTTTCTCCTATATTTTTTAAAGCTCACACAAACATGTACCTTTCAAAATATGGACTGCTTCAGGAAGTTGTCTTTGTGATCAGCACTGATGTGGCTGTCTACAAGCAATCTTTTCCAAATGAGTGCTTGAACTTATTTTGTGTTAAGCCACAACGATGAAATGTGGAGAGATTTCCATGAGCAGGCTCTCAGGACAGCAGGTCACTGTGGGTGGGTAGAGATCCTCAAGGCAGGGTCTCCTGCTGTGCTGTGAGAGTTACCAATGGCAGTAGGCATGTGGTGCTGAGGATAGATACCACTCAGAGGGGGAAGAGTTGGGCACCTGGCGTATTCTTACCAGTTCTGCTGTCAGCACACTGGTGTGGTATCAGAGCAAGCAACTGAGGAACTGTATGTGCCTGACTGTCAGCTGAAGGGCACTGCAGAGAGATTCACAAATGTCCAGATTTCTGTCATATTTACTTTTAACCTACTCATTTATTTGTCGGATATATTCAACTATGTGTAAAGCAGTAAAAGAAGAGAGAATAGTGGAAATCTATATGAGACTGAAATAAACTTGAGCAAGTGTTCTTAATGAGATTAATTGGTCTGAGTTGTTGGAAGTGTGGGACCACAGTTGCCAGGTCACTTAAGAAAATGAACCTTAATTTTTATAAGAGACAGTCTAACAGCAGCACTTGAGACTGACAGGCTCTTTTTTGTACAGGAGTTATAATTCAAGTACTGGAGGCTTCTGTGTATGTGTTGCTCTCCTGAGAAGGACAGTTACATATGTAATAGTGCCAAATGTGACTGTATGTCACCAAAGGCCTCCAGCTAACTCCAGGCTGGCCTCAAACTGAGCAGTGCCTGCTTAAGTCAGTATCCTCTCAGGCTCAATTTTGTGAAATCAAATCTGCTCACTCAGTCAGTGAAATTTTATATCCCATTTCAATCCTCTTCCCTTTGCTTAAATTCTTTGGGGAGTGTTTCTGACATGTGTGTGTTCTATGTCACTGATTGCCTAAGTTGTTCAGCCTACAGGCAAAGCTATTATTGCCATTAAGTCTAGTCCTATAAACTTTACTGAAAACTGAAAGTTGCCAACAATTCTTTTTTTGCTGTGATTTAGCACCAGTGACAATTTAATTTGCAAGCTAAGTACATATTTATACTTTTTTAACTGTAAATTTTCCAGTAGAAGCAAAACTTGAAGCAGCGGGGTTCCACACCTTTAAGGAAATGTGGACCATGTGTCTACATTGTTCTGACCAGTATTAGGACAGTTCTTTCAACATCTAATTGTTATTGAAGGATGAACTTTGAAATGCCTAAGCAGTTGTTTTAACTCTATCAATTAGTCTGCATAATTAACAACAGTGATCTTTCTAATTATTTGCCTCTATATTTTCTCTCAAGTAATTAAAGTTCCAGACTACCTGGAGATCTTGACACTTGTCATTAGTTGTAATTTACTCTGCAAATATCATATAAACTTCCTTACCCTTCTGGGAACTATGAGATGTATTAGAAAGTATTGTAGTTTCTAGTGAATAGGTTTGTTCAAAGATGTGTTGGGGGTTTGTTTTTTTTTGTTTGTTTGTTTATTGTAGGTTTTGGTTGTTTGTTTTGCTGTTTTTTTTTTTTAAATACACACATGTACAGAAAATGCACCAAATTCCATGAAGCCACACGCAGCCTTTTTTTTTCCTTCCTTCCTTCTCCTGCCAGCTTTTCAGTTACCTTTACTTCTTTTCCCTCTTTTTCTGAGTGCTGTTTATACTAAAGCAATTTTCAAATGATGTGGTGTTTGACTGACATTGTGGATTTAAGGTAGAATTCTTGTTTTATTTCATGTAGATGGACTGGATGATTTGAGATTGTCTCTCCTTACTTTCCATGATTCAGTGATCAGCTTTTAATCAAAATGCTTTGATGTATCCAGTAATAATGGCTGAAAGTTGCCATCACTCTAGAAAAAGTAAGTACAGCTCCTTTGATAGATATCTTGATTTGTTGCAACTTGTACAAATCCTGATGTCCCTAAATGAAAGCACTTTTTGTTGATTCAGCTCACAGTGCTTTGTATGCAAATGAATACTTAGAGTAGGTGTAAGGGACATGGCAAGTAGCAGCTCTGCTCAAGGTGTTTTATCACGGACTTTGCTAGGAATGCATTATGGAAAATTAGCATTTAGAATCAGATACAACCGATACTTAGGAATAAAATTGTAAGTCTTGTATTTACTGTGAAGATAAGACACTGCTCTTGACTATTACACATTTTTGTCCTTAATATGAAAATAAAAGTGTGATCTGAACAAAAGTTCCCTGTTTCATTACAGCTGTGGAACTTTCCATTTCATGTGCAGTGGTAGCATGACTCTACAAATTGCTTTGACAAAAATAGTATTTATATAAAGTGGAAAATTCCACTTACAGAGTGAGAGGGAATCTTAGCAACCTTTTCCCAGAATTTGCAACAGCTGCTGTATTGAGAACTACTAAACTGTTCAATTGTCAACAACAAAGTTTGACAGAGACATTAAAAGTTTACCTGCTTTACTTCTCTGCAGGAATAGGTAAATAATTCTGCAGTAATTCTGTTAGTTTTTGTATTGTTTTCTGCACTTCAAGTGCAAAAAACTGCAAGTACTATCAGAAAATAAAAATGCAAATTTCAAACAGAAATAAGTGTTCTTTGTTCTTGAACTAAAGTCTCTTACTACCCTATACTAAGAAATATTGTGCTATGTCTATCTATTTCAGTGTTATAATGTTAAGCTTTTGACAACTTTATGAAGGAAGGACCCACTTTTGTGCCATAGAATGGATGCAACAAAATGCTCTGCACTGGGGACATCATTGATGTGAGCTTGTAGCATGTTTTTGGGTTTGTTCTGGTAAATTTAGATTTATTGATCTTTTGACCAAAACTCATGACAGAAGACCTTCTGAAAGGCAGAGCCTCCTTGAAATCAAGCAAGTCCATGCTTGTACTTCATAAAATAAAAGTTTGACACAGACTAGAAATACCTTATTGCAAATCACGGTGCCCATTGCTGGTCATCTAATCCTCTCCTTGTCAGTGTGGAATTGCTTCTCTTGTGCAGGGCACCATTTTGGTCAGTGTTGATGCAAATGCATGTGTGGGTGAGAATCCGAAATTCTCTTGGGAGATTATTTCCTTAGTTTGGTTCAGCTGAAAAAGGCTGACACTGTGACCATTAAATGGCACTCAGAATATTCTTGGTGTCAAGAAGCTTTCCCAAACCGTTTGGACCTGTTTTTCTCACATCCTTTTATTTCAGTTCTCTTTAGTCTCCAAACTTTTCAGAATTCTTTACCTCAGAAGTCTTTTAAATACCTGTAACCCCTCTTGTCTTTATGTCTGTTGTGTATTGTTCCAAGGGTGTCCAAATTTAACTTTTTGTATTTTCTAGGCTTCCAAGAGCCTCTTTTCAGTTTGCAAATCCTTTCCCAATTAAAAGGTACCTAGTGCTCAACACAAAAAAGTTTATCACAGAGGGACTGATAAGTCCTTCCTTCATGTAAGGGATACATTGATACTTTGAGCTTTGTCCCTCCTGCTGTGGCCAGGTTATTAGGCTGCTAATAAATGGCTTTTTGCCTCCTTCACCTTAGTTGCTACTTTGGCAGGTCAATCCCTTGCTCTTACAACTCAAACACTCTTTGGAAGGATATCAAGCGTTTTTGCTATTTATAACTTTATTTTATTTTTGTATTTCTCACTGAGCTACCAAGAGCATTAAAGATTTTTCGGGCAAAATATCCAGATATTTTTATTTTCTGTAGTTTTTGACTAACTCTTTTAACTCTGCACCACTGCCTGATGGGGTGATTATCAATCTATAACTAGCCCAACATATAAAGACCAGGTGGTTTTAGATTGATTTGCAGATTTTTCCCACTTTTTTTTTTTTAATACACATTTACAGAAGTAGAAATACTGAGCAGTGTTCGTCTTGTCCAAACCACTGTTCTTGTAGGCACAGAAATCTACAGTCTCGAAGTTAGCTGAAGTTTCTAATGCTTGCCACACTGGAATCCAATTGCTCTTATGGTTTCTTCTTATTCCCATTTTAAGTTATTTTTTCCTATCCTTCATCATGGATACCAAGAATTAAATACTATGCTGCAGGTGAGATCTCATGCCACAGGATGGCTGCTTCTCAGTTTGTGTTGGAGAAATATTTCCTCTGGATTTTTTTCATGTTTAATGATTACTGGAGTCCTTTGTTGCCAGCAATGCTGTTAAATCTGGGAAAAGAAAAGAAAACATTTTTGGGTATTTTATAATCTGGCCCCAGTGTTGTCTATGGACGTAACTATATTTTTTCTTTTTTTTTTAATTGACGTGTCAGTCATCGTATTCAATTCAAATGTGCATTCCATAAAGCATTTAAAATATGTGATATACATTTCTGTTTTTTATAACAGAAGAGACATCCAAGGATTAAATTTCACTTTGTATGACTCCTATATTCTTTTAGTGTAGCTTTCAGCAGTGTTTAATGGAAGATGTTTCAATTTCATGTCCTGGGGAAAAGGAATTGTACAAGTCTGAGTTTCTATGCCGGCAGAAAGTAAGATTAAAACCTGTTTTTGCAAAACTTATTATGAAATGGACCTTAAATTAAAAACAAACACACAAACCAACACAAGAAACCGAATCCAACACTCAATGCATGTCACATCTTTGAGGTGCATTTGGAATAATTTACATTTTTCTCATCCGTCTAAACATCCTACTACTGCCAAATGAACTTATTCTTGTAATTCCTCCCCTCTAACTACACTTTCAAATGCCTAATAGTCTTTTCCTCTGGAACCAGCTAAGATAATCACACATTTTCCTGATCAAAGTGCGTAAACCCAAGTTAATGGTAAGTTCAGTTGTCTGATCTTCTCTTGTGCTGACAGGCATATACTGTAGCAGTGGAGAAATTTCACTCAGGCTCTTATATCAAATGTTTTCACAGCACTGTGCTGAGCATTTTGTAAAAAGACATAGAAATTCCAAGGGTGTAGGCACTGCCAGTGGAGGTGGAGGGAGATCACTTGTGCTGTCTCTTGAAGGTGACTGTGTTAAACAATGTGGGCTCCTTCTGTTGGTGATTGAACTGCAACTGCAAAATGCAAGTTCAGAGCTGCCTACTTAACTCTTTAAGGAACTTCAGCTCCTGAATTAGGGACTTTTGGTAAGAGTCCTTAGGTTATAGGGCAGTGAGTGTAATTCTGTGGCATGGTTTCTCTCAGGTTATATCCATTGAGGAAATATGTGGTATATTTTAAACCCATTGAATGCATCCTTAACATGAAACTGTGTGTGGAGTATCCACATGAGTCTTGATCTTAACTAAGAAGCCAGTCTTTCATCCCTATCTTTGCAACCCTCTCTTGCCAAATTCAGCATGGTGCTGTAGCAGATGATTGTGCAAGATGTTACAATAGAGGCATCTGCACAGAAGCGGAGGGAGAGCTGCAACGTGCAGTCCAGTATATGTGGTAATAGAGGAGCGGGGAAACCGTGATGCTCTCCTTGCACTACAAGTCAGTCTGCATGACTTGCTTGCTGGGTTCCTCTTGCTACAAATGCATGTCTGTGTAATGTCCTAATTGTTCACCTCTTCCCATCCATTTGATGTCCTCACTAGGTTTCTCTGAGCAGCAGTTTGATAACTACTAGACAACAAAGAGCATGTAGCAGTTTCTGTTGATGTACCATCAAACTGAGTGAAACCGATAAGTATCTGGTACCTCCTCTTACTCTTGTTTTGCACTGGGAAAGGTTAGCTAGAGTGTCTGACCTGGCAGCTGTGCTTCTACACAGAGCTCCTCCTGCTGAAGTTAATTGCCAAATTTCACACTTATACTTCTGCTAATCCTAGTGATTCTGTGGACTTAAAAAGAATCATGACAGATTTGCACCAGGGTGATAGATCCATGTTTGAATCATTTGCTGGAGTTTGGTACATCACACATCACACCTCCAGGTCTTGAGTTTATAAAAGTAGTCTTGCTTCCCTTGGTTTCACAAATATATACAATTAAATAGGAAAAGCAAAGATAGATTATAGAGGCTTTTAAGATTTCTTTATGTCTAAAAGCGTATTCATCAAGTGCCTTCAACTGTGACTTCAAAGTCTTACACAAATAATTCTATCCCTAATAATCTGGGTTGCATTTCAGAGTTTTTGCTCTCCTTGTTGCAGTGAGTGGCATTATTGCTACTAGAAACATCACTAGAGGAGGTAACCAGGCCCTTGCAATGCCAGGATTTTTCTTCCTTGATGCCTTTTCCCAGTGTTTCCCACTTCACAAAACAAAAATACCCCTTCTTGGAATTACATGGTTTCAACTCTCATTGTTGAGTTTTGAATCATTTAGATACATGAAGTCACACTTCAAACCATATGCCTTCTGTAAAATTGGCACTGCCTTTTAGTAGAAAAGCCTCTCTTACTTCAGTTTTGTGTTTCACTAAGTGTGAAGGAAGGTTAAATGTATGTGGTACTCTTGAGAGAATTAAGGAGTTGTTTAAACATGAATTCAAAGCCCAGTGACTGGGAATTTAAGCCCATGCTTAAATCAGACATCAGAACAGAGAAGGGGGGGAAAAGTGTGCATTGCTTCTTTCTCACTACTCAGAATTATAGGCTCAATTATTTATCACGGTATATAACCAGGGATTTAGAAAGTACAAGGCTGAGGGAAACACAGCTGCCTCTTCCAGGAGGCAAGCTGGAGCATGTATGCTGCTTAGATTTGTCTTTAAACTAGCATTTAGAATACTGAATATTAAACATTCATTATCGCTTTTAAAATTAGAGCAAAAACTTACACTTATTTTTAAGATACTGCAAAATGTGTTTTTTAGAAGTGATAGGGAGTTCCTTTTTATTCAGGAAAACAGTGACAGAGTAGCCATCTTGTCTGATTTTTAAGTTGTGCAGTAAAATGTTGCTACATAACTTGATGCTGCACCAAACAACCAGCAGTTAAAGTAATTTTGAGAAGAGGATTAAGTGGATTGTTTTTCTGTAAGCTATGCTTATCAGGATTTTTTTTATATCAAGCATACTGTAAGGATTTGAAAGTTCCTCTAAAGAAACCCTAAAAGTACAACAGCAAACCTTCCCATGGCAGAGGCAATTTTAGAAAGTGTGGCAAGAATAATTTGACTAAACTACAAAATTTTATGAACTCAAGTACAGGAACTGTGTGTATAGGTGGGAAATGGTAAGTAGTTTAAATTGCTGAGAATGATGAAAAAGAGTGACATCAATGTGTACAAAAAAATTAGAAAATAAAATGAGACTGGAGTAAGCATCAAACTTTAAGAAATCTTTCTGTAAGTGCATTTCCAAAACTTAGAGAATACCAAATAAAAAGGTGGATTGTTATTCTGTGAAAGTCCAAGGAAGCCAAGAAGTTTGGGTTGCATGGTGCCATTTTTGCATTACTTTTTGTTAGGAAGATCAATTGTGTTAATGTGACAGTCATCAATATAAATAACAAAAGCCTAGAAGAGCAGGTCAGAGTGTCTCTGTGAACTAGAATCTTCAAAGCACTGGCTCTGACAAATGCGACACAAGGATACTTGAAGGGTTGAAAATATCAGATCTGTTGCCCCTTGTGAAGAGGTTCCAGAGCAGTGAGAGAGATGATGGGGTCACAGTAATTTAAAAAGAATGAACAGACTGACTTTAAGAACTAATAGATGCTCTTCCCTTTGAAGAATAGGACAAATGAATTATGCCGAAGTATACAAAGGAGAACAGGAGCTGAGTGCAGTGCAGCACAAGGAGTCATTATTCTGTGAATGCAAGACAGGATTGCTCTGTTCATAAGGTGAACTGAAGTTAACACTGCCATGTTACCAACCTGAACAGTTACTGTCCTGGGAGATATAACCAGAAAAACAGTGTGGCAGGCATGGAATTTGTCTGTTACACTGCACAGAAGGTGTGGGCTGCTTCAGGTGAGTCTGGCTGACAGTAAGAAGCATCAGTGTTCACAGAATGTTTCTTTTCAGCTGCCTCCAGCTTGATACTCCCTGTTTGGCCACCATGACATCAGCTCGACCTGAAGGCAAATGTCTCTTCTGTTGGCTTGTACCTCCTTGTTTACAGCTGCTCTGGCTCTCTGTTCTGCCCCAGAGGGAGCACTGGGGGCTGCGGGGCCAGCCAGCCTGCTCAGGTGTCGGGGATCGCAATGGAAAGCAGATGCAGGCTGTGTGGCATGGGTCTTAAACATGCTTTCACAATTTTTTTATGTCAACTCTTGCCTTCTGTTTGTCTTTATTTGCAGTGAAGTGATTAATTAAATTTAATTTATTAAATAAATCATATTAAAGTTATGTTAATTAGTCTCTAGGAAACTAGAGACAACTTTTTAAAAAAGGTTTATATCAGTTGAAATCCCTTTAAAAGTCAGTTTGAGTGTTTTGTTATAAGGAATTATTCTTTTGCCCAGTCTCAATTCAGTTTAACAGAAACATTCTGTTACATATTGCTTTCTTTCATTTTTGCTTCTCTCTTTCTGAATGTAACTGAGGGTAGAATTGCTGAAGTTCATGTCATCCATTCTTTGAAAACATCACAGCATGAAAAGTTTTTTATGTACCATCCCCTGGCAGGGCTGGTGCACTGCTGCACCTAAAAGCAGAATAAGGTTTCTATCAGATACAAGTGTTTAATTGATGTTCAGTAACATCACAGATGTGGCTATTTGTGCTAATAGATCTGTTAATTTGAAAGCTGTAGTCTTCATTCTCCCTGTGTAATGGAGCGTCGATAGCATATATTATAGTTTTATAAGTTTTCAAGTTCTTACTTATTCATCAATGGTGACTTTGAGAATAAGTAAAGCACTGCACCTTAATTGACAAGAACCAGGATTCATGGACTTTGATCGTCTGAATGTCATGACCCTGTGCTGTCTGTAACCCTGTGCTCTGAGGTCCCCTTTTATGAGCTCTTCAAAAAATTCAAGCAGACACCATTTCATTATTCATTTCATTTTTTGTTTTCTTTTTTTTTTTAACAGACATTACTTAAAATGCAGCCCTACAGCAGCCAACTAGCTAGTTACCCTTTTAAGTTTAATTCTAAGAATAATAGCAGGGAAAATGAAACTGAAACAGAGTTTTATCAGTATTTTAGGTTATATTTGATCTGATTATGTCAATAGCAGGCTGCCTTCCCTCTGGGGTGAATTTGCAAACACTCCTAGAATCACAAAATCACAATCCTATATTGAGTAGGAAGGAACACACAAGGATAATCCAAGCCCCACTCCTCGCCCTGCACAGGACAGCCCCAAGAATCAGGGGCACAATTCAGGTACAGGGTGTACTCTTCTCAATGGTAGTTAAAGCTAAGCACGCAATTACAACAGCCCAGATTTGTTCAGGCTTGCTGGTTGCCTGGTGTCTCATACCACCAAAAGTCACAAAACTACCATATTGAAATGATAGAGTTATTTACCTCTGGGTCTTAAGCTGTGTTTAGGTGCTGCAGAGAAGGTGGATTATAACCTTAAGGACTAAGGTAAGCATCGAGGCACTGATTGATAGTGGGAAGTCTTTATGCGACCACATGGTCTCTGTTTCATTGTGCTTTTGTTTTGCTATAATGATTCATGATCGTGTGGTCATTGCAAAAACCTTTGCAGCTTCTGAATATTGTAAGGCACTGGTGAACTTGTAGTATGTGCCTTCCATATGTAAATAGCCTAAAGAACTTTGGTCAGAAATGGAACTCTTGCCTCTTTTCACAGGCAGATTAAAGTACTTTTATTTGTATTTTCAGTTGGGAGAAGTGCTGAGTCTGGCTCCTAATTTCTTGCATGAGGTGAGGCGTCTGCACCATTTGTGTTTCCAGGTACAGTTGTACAGAGTGCACTGGTAACTTGTAAAGGCTGAGAAACAGAGCTCTGACTTGTCCCTTACTGTGGCTATTCAGAGTGTGGGCTCTGAAAAGGAGATTAGTATGGCATCTGATCAGGAGAAAGTTTAAATCCTTCAGGATGAAGTTGTTCCTGTTGCTTTGGTTAGGGGCACCAAGTAGAGCGAACCTTTACATGTTTGAACACTTTTGGACAGGTGCTTGTTTGCTGCATACCCTATGCTGCACCAGAGCAGTTAAATTCAATGTAGAATGTCGGCTACGTGGATTGTATTATGAAGGTTTTTATATCTACCTTTCTTTCCTGTCTGATAGTTTCTTGTTTGTAAACAGAAAGATTCTTCTAAAAGCATATACCTAGCTATGGAAAAGATAGCAAGTAAGGGGAAGATTGTGACTGATATTATGAGGTTTTGGATAGAAAAAGGATGGATTGAATGTTCAAAATTATCTTGAAATTCCCAAAAATTTGAAAACTGTTATTGGAAGAAAAATGGATTTTCTTTGGTGGAGATCTGAATTTCCATTGCTGATATTTTCAAGAGACCTCTTTGAGCAATCTAAATTAGCTGTTGCAATCTTTTATCTGAAGGATATTTAGGGACTGATACCAGTAAAAGAACTTGCCAAAAGAAAACAAGAAGCAACCTGGGTAGCTGTATTTTCTAGAGGAGATTGTGCATT
Organism: Pithys albifrons albifrons; assembly: GCF_047495875.1. Classification (NCBI taxonomy): domain Eukaryota; kingdom Metazoa; phylum Chordata; class Aves; order Passeriformes; family Thamnophilidae; genus Pithys; species Pithys albifrons. The sequence goes on along the minus strand of NC_092465.1, from coordinate 24,490,361 downwards.
ACGTGGGAAAAGGAAATAAGGCATGAAATTCTCTGAGCTATTGTAACTTTTAAGAGCAGTGGAAATTGTCTAATGTGTTTAAGGGATTAGACACATCTGTGAAGGTACATACGTGTCTAGACCTCTGTTAGCTTTGTGTGCATCATTGCTGAGCTAGTGGGTTGCTATACTGAAGTGGAATAAGGAGCAAGAAGACAACCACAGACATAAATCACCCAAACTTAAAAGTTAAGGCATAATGGTTTTGACTGACTACTAACAAAATTACCACCCAGCAGCATTCTCAGTGACAGACTTGTTTGGTTTTAATGGATAGCAGCTCAGCACCTCCCAGAACAAAGTCTTTTCTGAGGCTCACTGAGGGTTAGATGGTGAGCTCAGGGGTGACAGAATTCAGGATAAGAGTTGGATTTTGAGAAACATCAGGTTATATGAGAGTTGAAGTGATAACAGACACTCTAAAAAGCTAACTGCAATTTAGTCACTTGAAATTTTGAAACTTGTGAGAGAACTTGTGTTAAGTCAGAATCCTGAACTGAGAGGGAGGGGAGTCTAGTGCTTCATCCTGTGACACTCACTGACTTGATGCCCAGCATCTAAGAATGTGCACTGAGAAGAAAAATGGAGCCTGTTAAAGAAGTTGCACCATGCTCTGGACAAGATTATGACTTCAGTAGGCATTAGGTGATGTCGTGTTTTCAATTGAGGGTGACAGCAATAAAGCAAACACCTTCTCTTACTGTGCTTTTGTGTTGGTAGTGTAGAAAATGCAAGGCAGAGTTTGGGCTGGTTTGAATAAATCAAGAGAACAGATCATAAGGATTTCAAAAAGATCTCCATTAGTCCAGACAGCAAGAGAATAGAGAGCTGAAAAAGATGCAGCTGTTTTTTCTATCATACTTGGAAAACTTCAAAGTGAAAACAACTCCAAAGCAGTGTTTCCTAGAAGCAGATAAGAACAGAGCAGGAGGCAGAGCTGCTTACTCTCAGTCTGTGGAGACCAGAGGGAGAAGCTTGAGGCAGCCAGGAGATTCTGAGAAAAAGAAACAGACTACAAAACTCCAACTGACCTTAATGGAGGCAGGATTAGGATTAAGGTTATTAATAGTTGTTATTGTTTTATTAGAATAAATCCAACTTACTGAGCTCAGTGATGTTAAGCTGTAACGTGGCACTTGTACAGTCAAACGAATAGTCTTGGGTGCTTTAGAAGTTTCTCTTTTAAGAAACTAATGGCGAATACTTCCATACTATCTATAGATAATAGCAAATTGCAGTTGTACTGGAGCCAGCGTGTTTCTTCTAAATATAGTAAAGGATGTTCCATAATTTATTTAATTGCTTGGACTTGACAAAAAGCCAGTGCTAACAAACATGCTTTGATATCAGTATAGTACTTCTGGCATTCACTTGACTTGAGAATAACATTACTGAAAAACACTGGAAGTGATAGCAGAATAGCTGTAAGACCTCGGCTATCGGTTGTGCAGGTGTGCAAGCACTTCCTCAGCTGCAGGAACATAGAGTGGCAGCCAGATGAGAAAGAGGACAGGAGTGTGAGTCACACCTTCTGCAAATCCAGAAAGGACAGGACTATTCAAATGTTATGGTCAGGCAATTGTAACACAGTTATTTAAGAAGAATGCAGGATAATCTGTTCCCCTTCTAATTATTGGACTTCTCTTCCCACTCCATCTGTTCTGGTATCTTCTGTACCAAAACTATGGGGGATTGCTGTTGTTATTGCAAACTGTTAGAAAGGCAGTACAACTTCAAGAAGAATGGGAACTCTCTTGATTAATTTTCTAATGCATTTGTCTATAAAATGCTGAAATTCCAGTTTCCTATTTTGTGTCTACCCTCACCCTCCCTCTGACCCGGATAGACATTATTATTTGTCTATGTACATGATTTTGATACACTAAATGTAGATATTAAGGCAATAAATATTGACACAATTCTTTTGAATATTAGTATTAAAATAATAATCTTATCAACATAGGGTTTTGATATCAGTTCAATATATATGTATGAAGTGTATGTCTAATATTTATGACCTATAGTCTACACTTTTATTTTTTAAGTGAACATGGTTCAGTCATAAGGTTTTGGAAAATAGCTAGCTAGGCAGAGGAATATTAACAATTAATGGAACTTAAAGTAACTCCAAATTAGCACCTAATATTTTAATGAGGAAGGATATAATCTATGTTTTTTATTTTTAGAATTCTTATGTGAAATACATGCAATTTACAGCCATACTACTTTTTCATGATTGTAAATATAATGATCAGTATTAGATAAGTAAATGATTGTTGGCTTTTTGGATTCATTAAATGCCAGAACATCCATTCATTTCAGCAGCACCAGATTTCAATATATTTTTGGTGTTGACCTGTTTCGTGGAATCCTACATGTATTTGAAACATAGAAGTACCTCACTTCACAGTATCTGATTTTAGACAAAGGCAGAATGTGGAATTCTGTTAGTACACAGTCACAGAACATTTGTTTCTATATGGATAATAATAGCAATATTAAATTCATGCTCAAGCATACTTGAAATCATGTTTTAATTTGTAGGGAGAGACTTATTTTTCTAATGTGACATGTTTTTTGGATACCTCATTCTTGAGTGTGAAGAGCTTAAACTGTACAATACATACATAATCTGTACACTGCAGTGAAGTTGCATCAAAGGCATCTGGGCTTGCCGAAACATCTACTGAAAAAATAAACTCTGAATGGAGTGCAAAATATTTGGCATATCATTTTGTATCCCTGTGTTGGTATGGAAGGCTGGACCTGGAGCAGTGCTTTCTTACCACTTGCCCTAAGTGTGTTCCACAGAAGGATTCTTCGTACTGTTGAGTTGCTGTTATTTCTACACCAGTTCTTGCTGCTTTTCCTTGTAGCTTCTGAAAAAGCAAAACAGCACATCTTTTGAGGATTTACCTGGTTTTTTATTTGCCAGGCAATAGATGGGTGTGTATGGTTTGTGCTCTTTAAATTCATTAATAAGCCAGTGGAAGGTCTGACTGTTCCACTGATATCCTAGTGAAGTTTATAAGTGCCCTCTCCATGTTTTAAAAGATGTTCATCAGTAGCTCTGATAGTAATCATATCAGCTCCCAAAGGAGCTGCATCCACATTTGTTAGTGTGTTAGTTTGTGTGGTGCCCAAGGGGCAGAGAACTTGTTATCATTTTTCCTGTTGTCTACTGCATGAGACAGGGCCTGTGCCATGTCTCATATATAGAGGCTTCTGCTTCAAGTTATTTTTAAAAATAAATTGCCTGGATAGTGGGTTATGTCTTAGGATTGTGTTAATTTGTGATTTGGGAAAATTTGTTGAAGTAATGGTCTTATCTTACCCTGACTTCTCTTGACAGACTGGAATCCCTGTGGGTGCCATAAGTCTCATTTTTCATACAACCATATTATAAGGAAGAAATGTTTGGTCTGCTGAGTGAAATGTGAAAAAAATCTAAGATGCTGCATTTATTAACTTTTTTTTATTTAAGAGGGGTGAATGTGTTAGTATTCACCACTGTAAGTATTATTAATGGGATACTTCTAGAGCAGATTTTTCCTTAAGCATTTGATATCAACACCTGCTGTTCAGAATCTCTGAATTATTTTACTTGCCCTTAACTTGTTTTTGACAGTTTATCTTAGGCATAACCAGAAAGAGATGACACCTTCCAATATCCATATATAGCTGTAAATAAACAAATGAAATTAGAAAATTACTAAATCCTGATCATACTGAGATGGAAAAAAGACTAATATCACGCATCGTAATGTGTCTCAGGAGCTAATGCAAATGCCTGAACAACAAAATGTAGTGACTTGCAAGTGATTGGGTTTTACCTGTCACGTATGCAGGGGGAAAAATTGTGGTGGCAGCTGATAGATCTGGAGCATGATGCAATGGGGGCATGAGATAAAAGGAGAGAAAATCCTATTTGTTTATGGTGTAGTTAGGTGGAGATTTTTTATAAACATAATTTTGTTATTCCTATCTTCCCATAAAGGTGTATATAAGCAAGTGTAGGAAAGTCTTGTTGGGCTTTTTTAGCGGTGGTGGGTTTTTTCCGGGTTTTTTGCAAGTCCATCAATAGAGCTGAGGAGGTTTTTATTCAATATGAAAGCCCTAGGTACTACTTCTGGCTCTAACCTGTTTGTAAAACTGGATTTTTGAGCCACATGCTGAAGTAAATATTTCTGACAAGGTTCAAAACTTCCACTGACAAATTAATTAACTGTAGAGAGACTGTAGGGTACCAGGAAAAGCTCATAGATGAACACATGCAGAATTGTCTCAGAATCCTTCCAGGGAGCTGCTTCCACCTTCCGGAGCTCTGAAGGAAAATGCTGCAAGCAGAGCTGACAGTGTGAGGTCTGAAAGCAGGGTGGCTGTGCACACTCTGCAGTCCAGAACTAATTCAGCAAATATGTGCAAAAAAGGGTCAATTTGTCATCCACACACAGAGGCATACTGTTGGCTCAAGCAGTGTCTGAAAAAAAACCCAAAAACAGTTCTAAAAAGGTCAAGGGAGAACAAAGCCCAGAACTGATCCATGGTCCTATTGCTACTGTTGTGTGGCCAACTCGGACTACTCAACATTGCTGTAGAAAGGTTTCTCATAGCTGAAAATGGTCAGACAATTCAGGGATGAAAAAAGTCAACACAGACTGTCCATAAACTAGAAACTGTCAGTGTAGTGCATGTAAATGGTGGTGGGTATGAACATCTCAAACAATGTCCCTTTGAAATTTTCCCAAATACTGTTAAATACATGTGCAATCTGAGGTGGATGTAGTTGGTCCAGTTCACAGAACTTTGTCAGCGAAGTCCTGATAGTGCTTCAGTTACTCTTCCAGTGCTCTGGTTCTGAGTGTGTCTTGCTTCTTTGGATGGGAGGATTTAAACATTACAATAACATCATTTAGGTAATACAAAAAAGGGAGACTGGAGTACGGCTTCAGATTTTTCTATAGTTGCCTTTAATGACAACTTTGAGAGAGCATGCTTTCAAGACTGGAAGGTAATTCATTTCTTTAAGTAAGCTGAAATAGTTCACAAAATGTGTTTTAGTTGAGTAAGTTTTGTGATGAAATTGGGGTTTTTTGTGTAATGGTCCGATACTGACGCAAATTAGAGGAGTAAATGAGCAGGCATTACACCTTTTTTTGTGTTTTTCAGTGACAAAGAAAAACACGTGGGGAGAAAATCACAGAGGTAGTATTGTCGCACATAGTTTTCAGGAGGTACAAAGGGAGAAACTGTGTGCTTAGATTTGACTGAACTTGTCACCACTCCTACTTGAAAAAGAGGAGCAGTGACTGTTAATCGTGGCCAAAGTTAGTTGTGATTGTCTCTGCCAAACCTGCAATCTTGCTATTTTTAATGTGAAGGTGCAAAAGAGCTGTGGGGGCATTGCTGGTAGAGATCCTTGAAGACCTTGTGTTGTCTGCTCTGTTTCTGGCACCTGACTAAAGCTTGTCTTACTGGCTCTGGGGACACGTATTGCCACAGGAGTGACAGATGCAAGACTTTCTAATTGTTCCCCAAAAATATCACTTTCACTGCTTATTCTGTTAATTACATGTCTTATTTGTTAGAGACAGATTAAATTTGGCTAAAGACTGCAACCTGTCATAACTTCCAACAACGTCAGCATCCCAGTGCATTGCAGTGTACATGAAATTATATGTACGTGACTAAGGAGGAGCAGCACCTGTTACACAAGAACTTGTTTTTAACATAAAAATGTGTAGGAGGAGAAAAACTTTTAATAAAATCACATATTTTAGATCACCTGATGAGATGAAAACCTGTTTTCCTTCTTCTTGGACAAGAGTAAAGGGGACCAGGGAGGATCAATGTCCTTTGGCAAAGTCTGTCTGGGGCTTGCATTTCCAGTACGTAGATAACTCCAGCTCTGAAAGTCAAAATTTAAGTTATGAAAAAAAATACTGTTTAATAATTACGAAGCTGAAATAAGCAATTTACACGTTCAGTTATATTTATTCCCAAGATTTAGAAGTAGTTTAAAACAATGTGTTTGACATGATAAATTGTCTTCATCATCAAAATGCTAATGAAACAGTAAATGTCTGTTACATTTCTGAAGATAATGAAGATTGTCAGCAACATCTTTCTTATGCCAGTATTCCTGCTTAGCTCAGACCTGCATACAGCTTTAGCTGTATGAGAATCTATTTGTCCTTTGGGAGCAATGCCAGTGCAAAACTGTCCTATTGCATTTGATTTGATGATTTTGTCATGAAGTGCTTCTGTTGGTAGTTTAGGTCATCTTTAACTGGTAATTCTTTCAGAGGCTTTCAAAGGTGGGACTGAAAGTCAAATTTCAGTCCAACAGGGTCACTGATACTTGATTGGCAATTGCTGAAGTAGTAAACTGGCAAATGGAAGGGAAAAAATTTCTTATAATTAGTGCTTTCACCAATCAGATTGTAGGTGTGTATGTTTTCTCTCCCATATGGACTCTGAATGTGTTCTAGTTTCCTGGTCATAAATTACTCTGGCAGCAGAAACACCACAAACTGCAAAACTACAGAGAGATTCCAAATGTCTTTTCCATGTGAAAGGATCTGTACTCACTCGAGGAGTACAAAAGAAGATTGCATTGTTTTCAGGAGGATGCTAATTGTTTTTTAAACTTCAAAGATTTTATGCCAAATGCTTTCTACACATTGAATAAAGACAACATCAGAAACCTAACTGAACTCTGATTTTAAATGTGTCACAATTTAAGTCTATTCTGGTTTTTTTTTCTGTAAAATCGAGTTAAAATATGTAACCATAGCCTCACTGAAGTAGGCATATGTAAAGAGAAAACAGGTCTTAACTTCACAGATCTTTAATTGCATATGAACTTCAAAGAGAAACTTGCAAAAGTTAGTTTGATGATGGCACTTGAGGTAATTGAATACAACATAGCTCCTGTTTGAATGCAACTCTGAAATCCAAATTATGTAAATCTACTGTTTCAGAACGACCTAGTGGAAATAATCACCATTTTTACAGTTGAAGATACTTTTTTTGGATAAATACACCAACACACTGCTTTCCTACTGGTACATCTTTTCCATTATGGATATGAATAAGAAACTATAGGCATGCTAGCCTTTAGCTTTTTGACGTTTGTGACTCCACTTGAATAAGCTTTGACTTAGAGTTAATTAGGCACAACTGTCAATGAGCTTATGCAGAAACAAACCTGACATTTATGAAAGTATTGTGATAGAAGAAGGGAGAAAATATTCTGGGAAAGTTTCTCAAGCGTATTTTTCCTTTCAAGTTGTGCAGCTCATTTGGGATGGTGTGAAACAGTTCTCTCTCCATAGCTGTCAATGGCCCATCTTTGTGTAATTATCATGCATTTCCTATGGAAGGAACAGAGAACAGATTACAGCCTGCTATTTATCTGCTAGACCATAATGCAATATTTACTGTGCTGCAGCTGTGCTCAAAATGACTGTCTCTCCAGCATCTACAAAATTTGAGCTCAGGGCTAGCTCTAAGTGTTTGGTCATCCAAAAAATCCATGCAGCCCCATCTGGCTTCTGAAGTTAGCTTTCCTCTTGGATACCACAAGATGGGTGTCTATGGAGGCAGGACAGTGAAAATAAAAGGATGAAAATATCTACTCTGGATGAAAATATCTACTCTGTCTTCAGTTTTGTGTGTTCTTAACAGGCAAAAAGGGAGATCCATCCATGGAAGACTGGTACTCAGGTAGCCCATATGGATTGCCTGGCACTTTTCAAGTAGCTTCAAATTATTTGATTTAATGTGAAAGGAGAGGGGAAATTGCTTGTTTACTTTTCTAACTCCCTCTTTTTAGCACCCTTTGCCTTGTATCTCTCTTCCATTCTCCCTCTGCCCCATCGCCTTCCTGACTGTGTTAAAAAAGCTCAGATGACTTCTATGAGACAGAGCTAAGGTATTATGTGAGCTGTGCTTGAAACCTGGGAAACTCCTGAGAGGCCTGTTATGCTCCCAACTCCTGGCCACCAGTGAGTGGGAGAAGGAGGTAATTATGAACAAACTGTGACAGAGGTAGGAGAGGCAGAGAGAGTGACTCACCCTCCTTTAGAGGTGTGGGACACTCGTGTTCCACTGCCTGTTCCAATCAATGTTGAATTATTTATTAACCTAGGAAGAAGAAACTGAGTTTGGGGGTTTGGTTTTTTTCTGGTCTTTTTATTTCAGTGAGAGAAATTTTATTTGAAATCTTTTTTGTATGATTTCAGGGGAAAAAGTACTCCCACAGGCATAGCTGGAAGCTGTGTACTAGGCACACTTATTGTGTGCATAGGGCAGATAGCTAGTTAAAAAGGAATATTTGGACATCTGTGCCTCCCCATTCCTTTGGGATCTTGCTGGCCAGTGATTCGTAAGTATATACAGAAAGAATTTCAGCATATAGATTTCTGGAAAGCTTTTTTTTTTTAGAGAAATATCTGAGCTCCAATTTAGAAAATGCTAGTTTGCGTTGCATGTAAAGAGTTTTGTTCATTTATATGCTAGCAGATTATTTAATCATTCTAATAATTATTCTAATATTATTCTAGTTATTCTATCATTCTAATATTTGCCTTACACTATTAAAAAAAGGCATTTTTACATGTTAGTTGAAATGGTGTTTGTGCAGCACCTGATAGTCAGAAGAGATAAAAAAAATAACATGCAGCTCACTATTTGGAAACAAACCCTGGGATTTCATCTTACATGTGTTGTCTGTGCTAGCTGACCTAATAGGCAACCATGAATTGTAAAAGCCTCTGACTTTCATGGGAATCCCTCCTGGCCTTTTAGGCACAGAGGAACTTTTCAGCTGTAGAAAGGATTTATTCTACCTGCCAGTGTGATTTATATACCATATGTCTCTTCTTCAGCCACCAAATGTCCATGGCCTCTGTACTCTGCCTCATCTGTACTGTGTGTAAATAGGTTTCTTTTAATGATATTGACTCCTACAGAGCCTCTTCATCACCTCCTTGTATTATTTTTTCTTGGCAGTTTGTCAGCTATACTGTGTGTGTTATGGAAAGGAGAATACTATGAATTCCTGGTTTTGTTTGCTCTTGGCAGGCACTACTGCACTTCCCACCCTTGTGCGCACACCTACCTTGATGATGCAGCCTTCCCTGGATATCAAACCCTTTATGCCCTTCCCTGTGGACAGCAGCTCTGCTGTTGGATTCTTCCCAAATTTTAACACAGTAAGTAAAGGTGTTTCCACAGTTGGTTTCAGTGTATGCTTTCCAATCTGGTTCTAATACCCAGTATTGAAGCTCCCTTAAAACAGTGCATCGCTGACACAGTTACGGAGAACCCCTTTTGTCTGTGCTGTGGTGGTTGCTTTCCCCTTGTACAAAAGGCTTGGAGTGGTATCCAGCCTTTGCACTGTGAACAGGGCTAATTGTTTTTTAACCTGATCTCTTGAGGTGGTGTTTGCACATTGAAAAAACAATCCCATGATGGAGATTTGAGAAGTAGTAGAATAATTCTGAGCATTTTTCTGGGCATGTGTATTTCCACATACTGTAAAAAAGGAAAAAACAAAAGCTAATGGAAAGACAGGCATGACAGGTAAGACCTAGATCCTCTGCTGACATGAATCAGCAAAGCCAGCAAAGCATCTGGCAGTTATTGTCAAATATCTATAATTACAACTCTAAAGTGTAAAATCGCAGAGCCAACCAATGTGAATAATGTGAACCTGTTATTTTTGCTTTATGGTAAAGCATCTTGGTTTGGTTTGGGTTGGGTTTTTTTCTTAAACAAAAGGCAAAATAATGCTTCTGTAGTTCATGTTTTCCAGAACAGCCATAACAAAATACTCTCCTCTGTAGTTCTTGCTTTTTTAACAGCTCATAAAATGTCACTGAGTGTTACCAAAATGCTTTTTAGCCATGACACTGTATTATTAGCTTAAATGCTTAAGCTAATGACAGCAGGAGGGAAACTGCTCTGAGTCATTTCTGCCAAGTCAGCGAGTACAGGCTGTTCGTGTGTGACCGTCACCTGAACTGTAGAGCATCACACTTGTCACTGGAGTTGCGGGAAGAGTGGAAAGGGAAGCAGTGTCATCACCACCAGACAGTGATCAGCTGAACCACTGCCAAGTGTTTCCTTTCACAGACTAACCTTCTGTCTGAAATTAGAACGGCAAGGGCAGTTTTTTTGCTTCATGACTTGCAAAAACCCCTTGCTGACAGGCCTTGTGCTACAGCAAATGGTCATGTGGGGTGGTTATGAGGTGATGTATCGGCCAACTTCTTTCACATGGCAGCAGCACAGCACGCATTATAAACAGGAACAAATATAACTCACTGATTGCAACGCATGTATGTGAAAATTGAGCATTTATGAGGGAGATGTGGGAATGTGCATGTGTACAAAGAGTTAAAAGATTAAAAAAAATCCACATATGTTTAAAGCCCAGGCCCAAAACTCAATACAATGTTAAGTAAGCAAAGTGTCATTCACATCTTCTAGGCACGATGCAAATCATATTAATTTTCCATCCTCTTTCTAATAAACAAGGGAATTTTATTTGTTACTGATTTGTCTCCTTTTCAGTTGCAAAGGTTTTATACGTGATCTTTTTCACAGAACTGTTCATTAAGACTCAGAGAAACTTTTCTTTAGAGGTGCTGTATTTTGAGAGTCAATCAACATTATTTGCTTACTGATAGTATTACTGAATTTCTGAGTCACAGTAGCCTCTAGAGACAGATTATACTAGTTTTGCCTAGCTTATATTTATCTAGGTTGCATTTAATTTCCCTGATTCTTGAAATGTTTATCCTTCACTCTTGTCATTCCTCTCCAAACTTCTATGTGTTTTATTTAAAAAAAAAAAAAAATAAAAAAAAAAGAGAGACCTGGGATAATTGGCAAATATTGTCAGGTCAGTGTTTACTTCTTCCCTTGAAATTATGGATAATTATATAAAATTATGCTGCTATACACCACAGGCACTGCATGTTTAAACTCTTTACTTTGAGGAACCAGTGATTCAGTACTTCTTTATTTCTAATTCACAGACATTGCCATTTATCTTGCAGGTATTGATTTTCCCTAAGAGTCTTTCACAATGGACTTCAAAGCTCATTGGAAAACTAAATCATTCATGATTATCTACTGACAGGCACATGGACACCAGCTGTCATGTGCTTCCTTTCTTTCTAATTTAGCACAACCTTTGCAAAGGTATATTTCTAGGTTTGTGTATATATAATATTTTTTTCATTTTCACTCTAAAGTGATGGCAGAAGTAAGTAAAAGTGTTTAAAAACCATTTTTCCAGAAGAAAATTTTGAGTTATAGAAGCTAAATCCAGTTGACCCATAACATATGCATCATCCAAAGTGCTGCAATCTTTTACCTTGTGCAGGAAAAGCCAAAAAAAGCCATCATTTGCCTTATGAATCAGTTAGGAAATCTATGCATTTCATTCAGAGGAGGACTTGTCAAGGACTGCAGACAGTGAAACTTCTACTGTACAGCCCTTCATCTCTTTGCCTCCAGTAGGACTGAGGGGACACTGCCAGGGTGCAGTTCTTGCTTGCTTGTCTTCACTGAAGATGGCAAGAAGTGGGATCTGAAGAGAAAACTTCTTGGGATCCACCTGTTCATTTTCAATGAAAGTCAGATACGGAAACATTTTTTTAGACCTTGCCAAGGGGTGGTTTCTAACTTCGTATCAGTTGCCTGAAAAAGGTGTTTCTGCATGGGAGCTTAATAGAGTAACTACCAGGGCAGAAAGAAACAAGGTAAAATGTATTAACTGCAAAGATCTTTAAAGGAAGACCCCTTACAGTTTTTCCCCAAAGGAACTTCTCTTATTTATGGAAATATATCTAAAATCTGCTGTAAACCTTTTCTTGTACAGTTAATTTTGACAGTTTTCAATTCTGAAACCATCTGTGATGCTCCAGATTAAACATTATTGTTTGCATTTTGTTTGTGAAAGTGTTCTGATCACTAGCTTCTCTCCACGTGGGGTGCTTTCAACTGAAGCACTGAGCAGACCCTGATTTTGTAAAAGAAATGCCTACCCCAGTTATATCTTACTTTCTAGATGGAATTGTGTGATACAGTTTCAACTGCCTCCCTTCTGTTTCTCTTAAAACATTAATAGTTCTAAATATGCTGCAGATGTATGTATAGTAATTGTCAATTCATTCCCCAATTAAATTTGTCTTTTTTCATTAGGACTTAGAAAAAATTAATTGAGGAATGATTGCAGTAATTCCTTTGGATACATGTCTTTATTTCTCAGTAAGGGGAATAAAGCTTCAACAGCTTAATTGGAAAGGGATCTTCTAAGGGCAGAATGAAGCAAAGAGATATTGCTGTCCTTCCTGGTCTTTTCACAGGAGCAGCAAATAATCTTGTCAGAACAAGACCAGCATGATCAGACTGTCAGAGCCTGAACCTGAGTTGCTGCATGGAAAGACAAACCCTCTCTCTGAAACACTGTTGTAGAGGATCCAAATGTGACATCATGTTTGTCCTGGCATCAGGTTCTAAATGCACTTGCTCAGTTACTCATACCCCTCTGTCTGAAACACAGGGCTTGAATCAAATGATTAGCTCTTATTACTTAAAATGTGCTTGTTTATAAACATCCTTATAGGAACTTGCCAAATTGGTACCTGCAGTTTGGAATGCATATGTAGCAAAAGGTATTGTTTAAGCAGAGTTCTTTTTCAGCATGCTGAAAGGACTCTAAGGATTCCTTAAGAGATAACACCTTAAAATTATTACATTTAAAAATCTGTAAGTACATAGTTAGTGGAAATAAAAACTAAGATTACTGTTATCCCCATTGTGTGTTTATCATAATGTAATCTTGAATTTTGCACTTGCTGGCTTCTGCCATACAGCTTTACCTTCTTTACCATTCTCTCTCTACAATACTGTGATTCTTTCTCTTTGGTCATGAAGAAAGGATGCTTTGTGATCACATCATGGAAAGTCATCATGATGCATGTGCTAATGTAGGGTGAAAGCCAGGATTTATCTTGTAAGGTAAGATTCATGATCACTGTCTGCATCTCCCTATGAAGGTCTTATACTCCCCCAAAAAAGAAATCTCAAAACTCCAGCATATTCTATCTTGTTCTGAAATGAGAGCAGCACTTCATGATTCATATTTAGTTGAAGTGGTAAAGCAGGGGACCCTTCAGTCTTCACCAAAGCATTATCAGCAACTTCTCAGATGCTATCATCATAGAAAATAATCAGCAATTCATATGCTTCCTTCTGAGTTTGTTATGGCCTCAGGGGTAATCAAAGACTGAAGCATCTCTTGTAGCTTTCACATTAGTGAAACATTTTCCATCAAACTAGACCACGATTGGTTTCTAAATGCTAGTTCATACTTTCCTGTTTTAAATGACACAAAGGTTAATGTGGCCTAGTTACTGCTTCAGTAGCTATTTCTCTTCCAGTAGGTTTATGCTGATTCTTTGTATTAGAGTTCTTTCAGTCCCATTGCAAAGTGGACCAGAAATATTTTACATCTGCCAGTGAAGGTGAGCCAGCTGGAATGGGCTACAGGAAGGGAAGAGGAGCTGACTAGTAACTTAGTCAGAAATTTCTGACTCCTCTCCAGCATTAGCCTTGCCTGGACTAAGTATCCCTGGCCTACCCTCAAGACAACTACAGGGAGGGACTAATTTGCTCTTTCCTCTTCTGCATTTTCAATTATGACCCACATTTTCATTTACTGCCTATCTAGTTCTCCTTTGAAGAGCCCAGTAATCAGTCAAGGCAGAAGCCGAGTTCGGCAGAAAAGAGCGTGGGGCACTCGTACTGCTGGTTCCACTCAACCCTCTGCGCCAAGTGCCTTTTCTGCCTTTGGCAGGACACTGTGGTTTGGGAGCTTTCCCTTTCCTTAGCAGAGTCTGAATTCAGCCACTTAACACCCTGCTACAGTGCCAAAGTACACTCTGGAGCACGGGATTGTATATGGCAGGAGCAGATTGCAAATGCAGCCAAGGCGATGTTGCCAACCTGTTATCTGCGGTCCTTTTTAAGTAGCCTGTCCCTGTGTTCTGATTTCTCTTTTTCCCTTTTATAGAGTGCTGGACTTAAGTGACCCATTCTATTCTTCTTCATCTGACTCCAGAAAGCAGGTGAAGTTTTGTAAGAGCCATACTTTACACTCACTGACAGCACAGAAAGGAAATTTAAGCAGTTGACTTGGGAGAGGTGTTTTGCAGGGTAGCTGGATATTTTACTTGAGGATTTTTGTTGGTTGAGAGTTTTTTAATCAAGAAATGGTAAGTTGTTTTTTATTAAAAACATTTTATACGCTTCTTTATAGCCATGCGTGCACAAAAGGTGCTTCAGGTTTGCCTTTTATTCCTTTTTCAAACACTTAAAACCATTCCTATTTCACTTTTATTTATTATGGATATAGCAGTTCTTTTTTTCCAAGTCGTAGCCAGAACCATCCAAATAACAACATGAGGAGTCAGCCTGTTACCTTTTTTGAAGGGAATAAAAGAAAGTAATTGGTATTTTCCCAGATACTTACAGGTGAGGAAAGCAGAAGAATGACATAATTAAGCCCAAATTTTGTCAGTGCAGACCTCTCTTCTGTGACCAGTCTTTGCTTTCTCCTCTTCAAGCACCTGACTGCAGAGTCCCTTTACTCCTCATGTTGTCTTTTCACTTTTCTGTGGTCCTTTTCTTGCATCTTTTGGCCTTTTTTTCCCCTTCTTTTTAATATTCCCCTTTTGCCAAGCCAGGAATCCCTCTTTGTCTTGTGATGGCTTTGATGCAAAACACCAAACTCTTTCAACTGTGGTAGAAGTTTTTGGAAAAATTCTTCTCAGCTGTGAAGCCCTGAAAAATGTTTATTCAAGGTGGTATATTTTTCAGTCCTTTCCCAAAGCTTTCAAAAACCATTGAGCTTGAAGAAAACATCTGGTAAGATACAATGAGTTAGATATGGAAAAAAAGTGCAACAAACAGGGAGTTGTCAGTTGATCTTTGACAGCTTTAAGGTTTCTGGTATTTTAACAGAAAGATTCAGGTTCCCTAGTTCCTGTCGGGAATCTCTCAAAGAGCAACTCTGTTAAATTGGTGAGTCTGACTAAGCACATTTGTGCATTCTTTCTAGTCTTTCATGCATATTATTATGAGGAAAAAAGTATTTATTGAAATAATACAGTCAGGCTTTAAAGGAGAATCTTTTCAAACTTTTATTATTTTTTAAAGTTTCCTGTTGCTTTTGTATTTTCTTGAAGAGGAATTGGATGGCTGAACTTCCTTCTCTAGTTGTCAGATCAGCAGGCAGAAAGCAAACCCTCTCAGGAGTGAGTGCACTGACATGCAGTGGTGATGAACAGAAGTCAACAAGTGCAATAACCTTTCTCTACCACAGGTCTGGCATCCACAGTGTGGATGTTGAAAAATGGTTCCTAAATTGTTGCAATACATCCATTACTGCATGTAAAAGTAATGAGGTCATCAGCCTAATTCCTGAAAGAAATACAGTTTCTGTGTACAAATCCTACCATTTGCTGAGTCCTCCAGAAGATCTGTTCCTTGGTGATGTGTTTTATCTCTGTCTTTACAGAAAGCTTGGAGTTAGTCTTTCCAGCACTTCAGAAGTATTTATTTGTTTTACTAGTCAGCACAGGATAGCTCAGAAGTTTTTATCTTCATTGAATTGCTTTCTTCTCAAGTTAGTAGTGTGTTCCTGACACAAGAAAGTTGTTTAAAGGGAGAGGGTTGTTAATCATAAATATTTGGGGCATTAGGCAACTGAAGGGCATTTTGCAAATAGACTATGATGAAAACATCTCCCCTCAAAGTAAGCAGTCACAGAACTGTAGTTTAAAACAAGAAACATGTTGCACCACTCTATTTACAAAGATCTTGCTAGTTTCTGATTGTAAGCCTTGTCCTAAGAAAAATTCAAGAAATGATTTAGAGAAAACTATTTCTTCATGTCTCTAACAAATGCAGAAGTGGCTGCTTTTCCAGAACCCTGACTGTACATGTGTGGCTCTCTTGCCCTCCCTTAGAGCTTTGTCACATTGCTCTGTGAGAAACTGAGAATTGCTGCAATAATTATTAATTAATTATTATAAAAATGGGCCTAAAATTTAATTCTTGTCATACTTATTCTTTCTGTATGTGGCCATACCTAGTGGTCTTTTAATCTAGTTACAGTCAATTTTATGACAATCTCAAAGTACTATATGGCAATTTAAAGTCACTTGTCTTTCTTTTGCATGGCTGAAAATCAGCAATAGACAATTTGAAGTACTGACCAGCTCATTTGGAGTAACAGAACAAGGCTTATTTGAAGATCCGTGCCTTTCAGACCATTCTTCTCTATATTCTTCTCTCTGGTTTCACCACAAACTTCAGCTGCTTCCCCAAGTTAACACTAGGGAAGGAATAGCACATTTCTTGCTCATGTATTTGTTAGATGGCACAGGTTTCTACCTTTTTTTGTGTCTCATTTACTTAGATTTAAAGAAGAAATCTCACCAAACATAACTCCCCCCCAAACCAACAGTTTTCTATACTACATTAAGTTTCAGAACAAATGTAATTAGAAGAAACCTTTAAAGATTTATATTTAAATACAATGCTTTTTAGTCAAAAGCATTTTGAAGTTTGTGTAGTATGTGGTATTGATAAAAAAGACCAACAAAAACAAACAAAAACCCTCAACCAACCAACCAACCAACCAAAAAAAAAAAAACTAACCAAAAAACTCAGCCAACCCCAAATCAGAACCATCATTATTGATTTTTAAGTGAACAAGGCTTTATTTCTTACATACTGGGAAGAGCAGAAGACAGCTGTCAAAATACTTACACAGTTCTCTGTTCTGATTTGCTTCTCACATTCAACCATCTATACATTTATATTCAAATCTATATATACACTTGAAATTTATCCTCTTTTTAGATATTTCTTTTCAGTATGTGAAAGGTGATGATATTAATTCATTTCAGAAGACTAGGTTTCTTGTGTCTTTATTCTCTCCTGGTCACAGAATTAATCAAAAGCCCTGAATTTATCCCTAACCTCTCTTTGCACAGTTCAGAACTGTAAAGAAAATGCAAGTCTACCTAATGAGATACCATTCATCTTGGTGTTTTGGTGTTCTGGAGCAAGAAAACTCAAAACTTAGAGCCGATTCTTAAGAAAAGGGTCATATCTAAGGACCATCTCAAAGATGAAAGCAAAAATCAGGAGTCTTGTTTATCCCATGTGACTACAAACTCCTAGGCTTGAATCTTTTGGCAGGATTCTGCTGAAAGGTAATTTTCATATTATTGTACCTATTTATATCATTTCACTGTCAGTTGGTAGTAGGAACTGTAACAAGAATAGTTTTGCTCTCAGAGTACATTATTGGTTTGCATTTCAGCAAGTCTCAAATTCTAGTATGTTTTATTTTTTTGCTGGATCTGGAGGCAAGATGATAGTGGTTTTTTGTTTAGCCGAACACAGCTGAGTGCTCTTAAAAACAGCAGCTTTAATAATAAATAGCAGTTATATAGCACCTTCTATGAGATGATTTTGGAGAGTTATATTATTTAGACCTGCCAGCTTTTTTGTGAGGTTGCAATATTTTTATCTCCATTTTACAAATGAATAATAAAAGGCTCAGGTGAAATGAGTCATGTACAGTTAAACTTGTGAGCCTGCATAGATGCAAGAGAAAGTGAATTGTCATATTCGTTGGGTATAAGCTTAGTCGTTGGGTTTATACTTCATTATTTTTCTCAAGTTTGGTGTGTCACGGTCCTTAAAAGTTCATTTTGCAGATGCAGAGTATTGCAATATGATAGAGGAGTAATCAGAGTGGATTAAAAAAGCAGCTGTCAAATACTAAAGCTGGTTCAGTTTAGTATAAGACAGAGCAATAAGCCTCAGACACTTGCTTTTTTACTTATTCTCCATTTGTTTGGTAGCGAATTCTCTTTCATCCCCAAACAATCTCAGCAGTTTTCTTTATTTCACCCTCTAAAGTCTCCAGTCTTGTCTGGAGCAGAAAATTTGACAATTTTCACCATAAAGATTATATGTATTCTTGGTGTTATCATAACAAACTCAATCCTTTAATGTATTTATATCCTCACTTGAGAATAAGCCTGAGAAGCAGCAGAGATCAGATTCAGAATTTATTTTTTTTCCTGTGTTGTCTCATCAATTCTGTCTTTCTTTGGGTCAAGTATTTCTATAGGAATCAATTACTAAATTTTCATAATCTTTTACACTAAAATGTCTAAAACAGCAAACAGCAGAGTTATGGTTTTCTGACCCAGAAACTGTTTTTAACATGTGGGACATATATACAAGGTTGAAGGGAAGGAAGGGCAGAGAAAATATTCCCAGCACTGAAAAAAAAATAGTAAACAATAATTAAAAGGTGATTTCTCAATTATATTTTTGATTTCTGTGCTTAACTATAGCACAATATATGGAGAGAAGAGAGAGGTGGAAGAGTTTAGAGTTATTTACCAGATTTTTATTTTTATTTTTTTATATCAGAGTTACTTGATTTAAGCTGGAATAGTGTGAAGACAGAGGAGGACATAAAATAGTAGAAAGTTCCTGATTCTGTTTCAGTTGTTCATTTTGCTTATATTGATTTGGGATTGGTTTTGGAGAAATAAAATTCTACTGAGAAGGCTGGGATTCATCGCTGGCGTCCTGAGCTTGGTCCAACAATGTTTTGCAAATAAGAGTTCCTAAGTGCAAACCCTACTGAAAGCAGTCCCTGCTTCAACATAAGATTCTGGGTGTGGTGCTGTTTCAGCCCTCTCCTGCGTTGGATCAGAAAACATTGTAAGATAGAGAAGGGTGTGTGATGGTGAAATGACTTGTACTGGCACACCGAATGGATGAATAAGCACATCAGTAAAGATTTAGGGCTGTGCTTCCAAGTCGATACTGAGGCAAGATGATGAATGCGTTTCTCGTTAAAACAGAAAGGATCGAATTAAGCAGGTAAAGAGAAAGTATATTTGAGCATGTTGTTCTAACTTTTAGTCCTTGTGTTTCAATGACACATTGAAAATCTGAAAAGGAGTCAGAGAAAAGCTACAAAATGAATTAAGGTTTTTATAGTGAGAGCTTAAGGAGCTTGGTTTATCAAAGAAAAGGTTAAGAGCTGATATGATTGCAGTCTGTGAGTGCCTGCACTGTTGAGGAGGTATTTGATGTTAGGGTGACCTTGAATAGAGCAGCATAACCAGATTGAGTGGCTTGTAATAGACTCGGTAAGCATTGCTTCCACAGGGATGTAAATTAGCTTATTTCGGAGCTTTTAAATCAAGCTGTTGAGGTGGGGGTTTTTCCTAAAGTTTAGGCTCTGGTTGACCACAAATTATTGGGGTTTGTAATAGGAAGGGCTGAAGCATTTCAGTGAATGAAATTATGTCATAAATTTTTCAGGAAATAAGATGTAATGGTTCCCTGTGGCCCAAACCTGTAAACGGCTGCAGACATGGCTTTCAGTATTCTGTGTGATTGTGACTACAGGCACACAAAGAGAATCTGCCCCTCTGTCATTTTCCCGTGCAAACTTTACTTTTAAAGGGGAACTTACAAGAGGGTAGCACTCCAAGTGCCTCTGCATTATGCCATAGGACTGGACATAAAAATGTAGGGAGGGAAATCTAGCTGCTAGTGGCTGGAGATAGAAAATTGGTCTCCCAAGTCCAGGGCACTAGCCATGCAACTCTATTAACAGAAATAATGTGGAATTTAAGAAAAGATTAGCTGAGCCTTAGCCTCTAAAAGGGAAATGAGGAAGCTGAATTTATTAGTGTTTCACTTCTTTTAAGACATGAAAGACCCAACTCTGGGTGCCCTTTTAGTTGTGCTAAAACTGAAGTAGAAGTGCAAACTCCAAAGGTGTGTTTTTCCTTTTTTATTGTTAAGTACTCATTTCAACATGGATAGCTGTAATGTCTGACATGTTAGCAAGTGAATTACAGTCAGATTTTTGGGCTGTTTTAAAATGCCTCCAGGCTGATTTCACTGACTAGTAGTAGTGTGTGGAGGTCACAGCTATCACAGCCACTGTTTTCCTCGGGGAAGGTGGAGCTTGATGCCAAATTGATCAGAGGGCGAGAGACCAACACAGTGAGAAGTTGCATTCAGAGATTTGCCCTCAGAGTACAATATTGTTATTGTATTTTGGGAACCATGCATAAGGGCAGGGAGATACTAGTCCTTGTGGTCTGAATTCTTTCTTAGTGGTTGCTTATGTACTTCTGCAGCTGGGGAAAGGTATATTGTACTCAGAGCTTTTAAAAGGAAAGAAAAATTCATGGACTCATTGCAACCTACCTGAGCATGGTTGGGCTTCACTTCAGTGAGGTCCCTATGCAAATGTGCTTTCTGTAACTACCTTAGGTAAGCCTGTTAAACAACACAAAGTATGATTAAAACAACCCTCAGACCACAGGATTATGGTAAAAACCCTATAATGTTGTAAATTAATTATTCATTTTATTCTAATGAAACATTTGCACAAATCTTCAGATCAGTTGCTGGGAATATGACAAAAGGCCACCCCTGGTTTTACTGTTGGCCATTTACATCTGCCTGTTTTTTCCAAACTCCAAAATGTTGTGAAGAGCATAGAGATAGAGGTGTGGAGGGGTACTGTTTAGAGAACTGCAGGCTCCCTGTACAGAAATACATCTCTGTGGGCACACTCCATGTTACTCAAGGAGAACTGATACACAGAGAATATTGACAGCATTCCCACAAGAGAAGAAAGATGTTTGTTTCATAGAATCATTTAGGTTGGAAATACATTGTTTAGATCATTGAGTTCAATTGTTAATGCAGCACTGCCAGGTCCAGCACTAAACCATGTCCCTCAGTGCCACATGTGCATGTCTTTACATACCTCCATGGACGGCGACTCCACCACTTCCCTGGGTAGCCTATTCTAATGCTTGATAACCCTTTCAGTAATAAATTTCTCCTTACATCCTATATACGCCTCCCCTGGCTACAACTCAAGGCCGTTTCCTCTTGTCCTGTCACTTGTTACCTGGAAAGATACCAGCGCTCACCTTGCTACAACCTCCTTTCAGATGGAGTTCCATCAGTAGAGCTGACTCAAGTGTTCCTGGTGATGCAAAATAAGCAAGGAGATTACAGAATATGCCAAGATGGAAGGGACCCACAAGGATCATCAAATCCAAACCTTAGCCTTGCACAGGACAATCCCCAAGAATCACACTGTGTGCCTAAGAGTATTGTTCAAATGATCCTTGAACTCTGTCAGGCTTGGTGATGTGACTTTTTCTCTGGGAAGCCTGTTCCAGTGCCCAATCACCCTCTAGGGGAAGAACCTTTATAAACTCTAATCTAAACCTCCTGTGACAACTTCAGGCCATTCCCTCAGGTCCTGTCACTGATCACCACAGATCAGTACCTGCCCCTTCTCTGCTTTGCCTCATGAAGAAGTTGTAACTGCAATGAGGTCTCCCCTAAGTCTCCTCTTTTCCGGGCTGAACAGACCAAGTGCCCTCAGCCACTCCTCACATGGCTTCCCCTCAATGCCCTTCACCATCTTCATTGCCCTCCTTTGGACACTCTCTAATGGCTTAATATCTTTCCTATATTGTGATGCCCAAAACTGCACACAATATTCAGGGTGAGGCTGCCCCAGTGCAGAGCAGAGCAGGACAATCCCCTCTCTCGCCCAGCTGGCGATGCTGTGCCTGATGCCCCCCAGGACATGGTTGGCCCTCCTGGCTGCCAGGGCACTGCTGATTCATATTCAACTTGTCATCAGCCAGGACCCCCAGGTCCCTTTCCTTAGCGCTGCTTTCCAGAATCTCATGCCCCAGTCTGTCTGTACATCCAGGATTGCCCCATCTCAGGTGCAGAATTTGGCACTTTCCTTTTTGAACTTCACGTGGCTGGTGATTGTCCAGTCCTCCAATCTGTCGAGGTCTCTCTGCCTTCAAGGGAGCCAACAGCTCCTCCCAGTTCTGTATCATCTACAAACTTGCTTGGTATCCCTTCCAGCCCTGCATCCAAGTCATTTATGAAGGTGTTGAAGAGCACAGGGCCCAAGATAGAGCCCTGTGGAACCTCAATAGTGACAGGTCTCCAGTCTGATGGCACTCCATTCACTATTACCCTCTGTGCTCAACCCATGAGCCAATTGCTCACGCACTTCATGCTGTGTTTATCTAGCTGTGCTGGACACTTTGTCTGGAAAGATCCTGTGAGAGACAGTATCAACAGCTTTACTGAAATCCAGAACTATTCTATCAGCTGACTTCCCTTGATGGACCAGGTGTGTTGCATTGGCAGAGAAGGAAATCAGGTTTGATAAGCAGGACTTTCCCCTCGTGAAGCTGCACTGGCTGTGACTGATGATTGCATTGTCTTTCAGGTGTTTTTCAGTACCTCCCAGAATAATTTGCTTCATAACTTTACCAGGCACTGAAGTGAGACTGGTAGGCCTGCAGTTTCCAAGGTGCTCATTCTTGAAGATCAGAACATTTGCCATCTTCCTGCCAGCTGGGACCCCTCCAGATTCCCAAGACCACTCGAAAATAATCGAGGGTGGTTGTGCTATGACATTGGCAGCTCTTAGAGGATTCTGGGATGAATCCCATCAGGCCCCATAAATATGTTGGGATTGAGCCAGAGCAGCAGATCCTATGCATGCTGAGGGTTGACTCTAGTTGATCATTCTCGCAGTCATGGTCCTTCATCTTAGGGCACTGAGACGCCCTTAGTTTGCCTTCTGTGTTAAAGACAGAGGAAAAGAGAGCATTAAATACCTCCGCTTTGACTCTGTCCCTGTTTGTGAGGTGACCATCCTCATCCTGTAATAGACCAGTGGTATTTCTACACTGCATGGCATTAACTTGAATGTTGAATTGCGCTTAGAATTCCTGATATGAGAAATATGTTCTCTGTTGGGACAAAAGCAGCATGAATGTGGAGAGAACAGATTCTTGCTAGTTTGTATTGGCCAAGCATGCCAAGTATTGCATCACAATGTTTATGTTTCTGATTTTATGCTAGGCATTTTGAGTATGTGCTTAGTTGAGTATGTTTATTCACTTCCGTCACTCTTTTAATTACCATAGTATGTATAGTTATGGTAGGAGGCTGTGCATATATATATATATATATATATATATGGCAGAATTTATGGTAAGCTTCGGCATATGGTTGTACTCCACAGTGGCAGAGTTCTTGGCTTTCATAACAACTGGCACTGAAATACAGGTGGAGTTCAATGGTTTAAAAAAATCACAGAACTTAATTTAGATGTTGTATTCACAATTTATACATACCACTGTTGGTTTTTTCCAGAGGGCAATACTGGATTATATTATCAGCTTGTTCCACATATGGTTTAAAACTTTGCTTTATCAGAATAAACCAACACAGTATGCTGTGGGGGTCACTCTTGGTGTTTTTCAGAAGCTTCTTATTGCCTGCTGGTTAAGTGATACTCAGTTAAATCTCTTATACCTACTTATCAATATTCTGTTTACAAAAGCTTGTTCAACAGATAAGTCTGTATTTGACCAAAGAGTTACATTATGATGTAATTGAACTGAGGGCATACATTGCCAGTCACAATTTTAAACCTTACTTAGATTTAAGGTTGTGCTGCTGTAGGGAAAAGACAGAGCTTACCTCTTCACAGGATAAGTGCAATTTATTTCTGAGGCTCACAAATTGGTGCTTGTACTGTCTGCTGTGTATAGAGGTCTTTTAAAATAGCCAGAACTTCAGTTTCACCAAACGAGTTCTCCTGATGCACTTTTATTTTCTCCCTCTCCTTCTGCTCCTTATTTCATGTCTCTTTGTAGTCTGGTTCATTTCCCAGAAGGCATCAGAAGAATCTGTGGTGCCATGACGTAGAGCAGGGCAGGGAAAGCTCCTGGTAGCAAGAATTATAAGAGAATTCAAGGATTGAATTCTTGGATCGCTGATGATAAGTTGTAACAGCTCATCTAAAAATGCCTTTGTACCTGAGGATCTGAGGTGGCAAATGTGATGAAAGTTTTTAAAATCCATTCCATGGAGAATGTAAGCTTTTTTTTTTTGCCAAGGAAATTAATAGATACTGAGTAGTATAAGACAACACCTCATACTGTAAACCGCCTGAAAGTGTCAACGTAATTTCTTTTTAAAGATAAATCCTTTCTTACAAACCTGTTTGTAGGGGTGAACAAACATGTGAATGAGGATGTTTTAATCTACATAGTTTGAATTACCAAAAGGGGTTTTGCAAAATTCCTTGGCAAAAATTAAAACTAAATTAGTGTAAGAGGATCCTTGCATGCCAAGGAGATACTTAAGAGGTAAGTGAGCTGAGGCAGTTTGATAATGGCAGAAAGGTAGTGAGAACTAAGAAAGACCACAAAAATCGTGCAAGACCTTGATGAGACTGATGCTCCAGACAATAATGGCTGGTGAAGTTATGTCTAGATAATTGTAAAGTGATGCACACACAAGGAAAATTTCACAAAATTTCATGTAGAGAGTAATGTGCTAAGAACTGGCCATCGAGACTTGGGAGTGAGATCTCAGGTTTGTAACAGTGATTACCTAAAAATATCAGCTCAGAGTTCAATCCTGATCTGCCCTGAGCACTGTATGGTTCCTGTCTATGTCTTCAATATATTTGGTTGAAGTTGCTACATTTTGGTAGAATTAAGATGGGCAACAAGGATGTGGAAAGGAATGGAATGATTTCCATACAGAGTGACTGAGAAATGCAGAGATAACTTGGGATGTGGTACAAGTCTTATGAAACTAAGTTGCATGAAGCTATGTTTAAACAAAAAGAATTGTTTCTTGGTACAGCAGACTGCCGGCATCGGAACTCCATGCCAAGAGTGCAAGTTGTTTTACCTCAGTTTCAGGTAACTATGCAAGAGAAAGTCACTGAAATTTACCAAATACACAGAAACTACCCAGCTCTGGAAAATTTTAGGGGGGGAAATATGAAAAAAATCAGCAGGAAGTCTGTTTGTGCTGATTCTGTTCTGTCCTTTCTGTTGCCACATTTGCATTTTTTAAGTGCTTTGAAAGTAATTGTTGTAAGTCGTAGTAGTCGTAGAGTATTTCTCATGTTTGCATGTTCTGAAATGGGATAGTCACAGAATCACAGGCTGTCTGTGGTTGGAAGGGGACCTCTGGGGATCATCTGGTCCAACTCTCCCCTGCCTCCCCTAAAGCAGGTTGTACACAGGATCACGTTCAGGCAAGTTTTGAGTATCTCCAGTGAAGGAGACTTCACAGTCACTTCATAGCCTCTCTGGGCTGCTTAATCCAGTGCCCTGTCACCCCAGAACTATAGAAGATTTCAATTGTATTCAGATGAAAGGTCCTGTGTTTTCATTTGTGCCCATTGCCTCTTGACCTGGGCACCACTGAAAAGTCTGGCCCCATCTTCTTGACTCCCACACTTTAGATATTTGTATGCACCATAGGATCCTGTCTCAGCTGTCTCTTCTCCAGGCTACAGAAGAACTTGTAGTAGACTGTTGCTGAAACCTGTCTGAATTCTCTCAATCCTTGCTCACTTCAGTAGCTTGGGTAGTTTTAAGGAGACTCATTGCAGATAGATAGTATATTCTACTTCATTGGAAAGACATTTTTAAATTTCACCTTTTATTGAATCAACTGAAATAGGAGAACAAGACTAAAAGGTTGTTAAACTGAGTTATGGCTACCAGAGCACTGTGAATTGCTGTATTAATTCCCCCTGTAGCATAAACAGCTCAGTGCAGATTTTTATTTGCATTTGTGGCTTGCTTTTGTTATTATTTTGTTTTATAGAACTGGTTCTTAAATACTGGTGCTCCCCACTGGGCAAAGTATGCTGCATCATTTCCTAATATATACTTCAACAAATAACTCTCTCCCTCTTTCCTACTCTCTTCCCTCCCTCCCTGCAATGAAGAGTATAATTTTGTGTAGTGATCGAGATCAGTTTACCCTGCAGCATTAATCTTCTAACAGAGAGATACTATTTTATTTTTTCCAGCATACTGTAATCCACCCTAGTTTCTGATATGTTTAAAACCTATTAATTGTTAATGTTGCCCTTCTTGAATTCTAATCATGACCAGACTGCACACAGGGCTCCAGTTTGGGAAGGATCATTAACCGTCCCCCTGGGGATCCCAAGTGGTACTTTCTGGAGGCAACATGAGCTGTATTATTTGTGTAGATTTTGTCCTTGTGCTGCTACATCTATTTGAACCTGGGACTTCGTGCATAGTCTGCATTGTATGGTTTTGAACTTCCTTGCCTGGCACTGTGGATTGTTACCTGGAATGCACAGAGGAATCACTGATTGTTGCTGCTTCTTTCCTTTTTATTTTTTAAATGGAACTGCAGACACCAGTGGGTATTTTTGCTGTTTCTTTTCACTGATCTCAGACACTTCAAATGGTTGAGGTACTTTTCAGCATACTCTTTTCTTCTAGATTAACTGATCTTAGAATTAGTAACTCCTGAGAGTTGAAAAGTAGTTATTAGCAGGTTGAAAAGTAAAACATGTCTTCCATTTAAGAAAAACTCCAACCAACTATTCCCTAATAATTCAGCAATCTTTTAACATTTATTATAAATATTTATTGACTGTCATATCTGTGATAAAATGAATGCTCATGGAACTTTTAATCTGCATGTATAATTATGCTATATTATGCAGGGCACTGAAATAAATGGCACAAGTCAGCAACAGAATTTTTTTGTTATATTTTAAGCTTTGCACTGTCACTATATTCTAGAAACAGAGGAAACAGGAAACACAGATATTTATTTTAGGGTTTTTTATATTTTAGGTTTTTCTTAAAGTTTCTCACATTTCTTACATTCACTGTAAAAACACTGCATCATTTAATAATACAGTTTAGTCTAGATGAAGTACTTTTACTTTTGTAATTGTCTTAATATGGTGCCCCTTTATATTATTAATATGGTACCCCTTTATATGCCCATTCATATGGCAATGAAATACAGTATTTAATGGCAAAAGGCAATAAAATTTAAATCACCTCTCCAGAAAATTTTCTGCTAATGCCATTTACAAAGACATACATTTGATTCAAAATGAATGCAGCAAGCAACCTGTGTAGACATCATCCAAAAAAAATTAAGTGCTTGGTAATAGATTCAGAGAATGTCTTCTTAGGTAGATACAATGCAATAAGTTTTTTCTGAATTTGTTTTTTTTCTGTGTGTGCATATATGTAAAGAACATCCTCATTATTGCAGGCTTCTCTGGAAGCTTCTCTGGAAGCTTAAAATTTCCCTTAAAATACTAAGGGAAAATTACAATCTTTATCCTGGAAGAGCTAATTTACTGTCTAATTCTCTAATGAATCAGTTGCTTCAACTTTTTCTCTTCCTTTCGTATGAGCTCAGTGTCAAGTTTGTGATGTATATCACCTGAGATTAAATAGCCAGGTTTGGTTCTTCAAATGGTAATGTAAAGAAAAAAACATCACTGTGACTGCAAAGCAGGCTTCAGAAAAATGAAACTTTATAACAAATCAAACTATTTTCTTTTGGACTAGTTTAAAAAAAATGGTGAATGAGCATTTATCTTTTGTTATGAACTGCCAGTTTTTGTCCTCTCCAGAATCCATTTGTCTTGTTAGAAAAGAATGGAAGAACACACAGGCACAGATGCTCATAGGATAACTTGGGTTGAAAGGGATCTCAGAGGTCATCTGGTCCAACCTCCTGCTCAGAGCAGGATCAGTTGTTAGACTAGACCATATAGTCTGTTTTTTTTGGAATTGGAAACATATGTTTGGACATTTTTGCATCGGGAAAGTAATTTTAATGTGTATTCATGGCACATCAGGAAGATAGGACTCAGGCCTCAACACCGTAGCAGTTATGGACTGTTTTCTGAACATCCTATGTCATTCCTCAGGTCCTGAAGTGTTAACAACAGAGCACTCTGTGGTCTTGAGGATATTCTAAACTGGTGACCAACAGGAGTCCTGGTATTTAGCAAAGATGTAATTAGTTCTGAGTTCCTGGAAAGGTTCAGTCCAATTTAGCATTAATATATTCAGTTTTCCCCTTATCTCACACTTTTCACAATGTTGAAATGGTTTCTGGAGCTTTGTGACCTTCCTGGTACAAACACTCCCTGCGTGTTCCTCTGAACTTCAGCCTTGCCATGTGCTCTGTCACTGAGCAGTTCTGCATGGAAATGTTTGGGAATTGCCACCTCTTTCCCAGCAAGTGGTATTTCTAAAGGAGCCTGCAAAGGACCTCCTCTCACAGAAAGATCTTCAGGAGAGAATATTTTCCAAATGAGCACTAATATTTACCATTGAAGAAAAAAACATGTAGAAATGAGTGATGGTGATTTGTCAGGGTGCAAAAGTGTTTTCCATGATGTGTCTGTTGGATCAGCAGGCCATAGGGAGGGCTTCCTGTGGGGTTTTGCAATTCAGATGTGGTAGAGGGGCCCTGCAGCACAGAGGATGTGCAGGGTTGGGGAAAGAACATTTAGTAGCCTGGGGATGGCAGCAATAATGAAGTTGCCTTTTCTTCATAAGCTCTGGTATGCTACCAACTCTCTAACCTGCGTTAAATCTAATTATTTTGAGGGCTGGAATCTTATTTCTCCTGTTTATCTCAAAAAAGAAAAGAAACAATTTCCAGCAGAAAGTGCTATTTTTTGCTTCTGTGCTGTTTATTGCCCTGAAAAGTTGTAAATCGATTATTGTTTGTTCTCCAGATGGATCCTGTGCAAAAAGCAGTCATAAACCATACATTTGGAGTGTCCATTCCCCCAAAGAAGAAACAAGTCATTTCCTGTAACGTCTGCCAGCTTCGCTTTAACTCTGATGTAAGTACTGCCTTATTTTTGTTCCTTTTTTTTTTGTACATTAGGTGTAATTAATCTGAACTTTTTCCCAAATAAATCATTCCAGTTGTGCCTACATTCTACTCCACCTGGTGGGTTGGTATTTTGTCCACTCAGACATGGAAGTCCATAAAGAATGGACTCCTGATTTTCTTGAATAGGTCTGGCTTGACATCCAATGCCACATCCATTTAATGTTGCAGTACCCTTCAAGAGGCATTGCAAAACGAAATGTTTATTTGAGGTTTGGTATTTTTTAAAAAAAAGGAGGTGTAGCAAACAGAAAAGCTTCCCCATGGGTTTTCCATGTCATATTTGCTCTTCTTCCAGAAGAAATAGCTTTTTCTTGTTGTTCGTACATCCTTACTGAACGGTCTTTTGATTTCTTAATAAAGTCAGTCTTCCAATAAATAAATATGAACACTTCTAGCTGTGTTCTTGAGCATGATAAAGTTCAAGGAAAGTGTTCATATTTAAAAATTTTTTTTAAAAAGTATTACAAAAGAGTAAATTGAGTGATATCTTAAAAAATATATCCAATTAATGTTTTTCCTGAATAGCTTGAAAATTAAATTCAAGAAAAATAAATATAAGAAAATATGACCTTCAACACTCAAAGAATACATATTTGTTCTTGGAGACTATATACTAATGTCATTAAGATAATAAACCTCGAATTCTCAGATTTTTTTTATCTTGAGTGTAAAAATAAATCATTAAGTGATGTGTTAATCTCAGACATTTTTCTGGCATAATTTCAGTCTCAGAGTTAGTTTGCAGACACCTCCTCAAAACCTTCAACAACTCTGTGCACCCAGAGATTTACAGGAAAGCACCCATAACTATTACCCTGGGTTTCTGTGCCTCTAAAATTCCACTTTGAGAAGTGTCTTGTAAAGTATTTTCTCCCATTTGACTTTCTTGTCTAGGCTGGTAAGGATTTTGAAGCAGTGCTATCTTAGCTTCAAATTGATTTCTAAATTTGTCATCTTTTGACAAGCTTATTAAACTTTCTTTGAAGTTGCAATATCTGCTTAGTTAACTGATCTCAAAAGTCATTTTTTTAAATTCAGTTGCCTTTCTTCTTTGAGGTTAAGATTTAAGGGCAAAAATAAAGATGTTTCTGCTCTTGGTCCACATCCCTTCTTTTACTGATTAAATCAAGGAAGCAATAGAGCTTTTTAAAATTTCCTTGGACTTCATGGATCAGATGAATCTTGCTCCTGAGCTGGACCTTACTTCATCCCCAGGGAGGCAGCTCAGCCCATCCCTGCTCTTCCTCTCCTCCTGAGGTCAGGGTCCCTCTGACAATGGGTCCTGTCTCTGGAGGAGTCGCTCACTTTGTGCTGACATTCAGGTGGACAAACAGCACTTCAGGCAAACTGCATCATCACAACTGAATGACTCAAAATAAACAAACAAACAAAAAGAAAGCCAGCTGAAGTGTTACAGCATTTCATGTATCTGTCAACCAAGCAATTTGTCCTATCTAGCTTTACAAAGTAGAACAAAAAGTGCATATCATATTCTGCTTTCAATATCAGCGTCACAAAAACATGGCTAATTATAGGCATGTCTTTTCTTCTGGGCCAGAAATATTCAATACAGTGTCATGCTCTTTCTTTCTGAATGTGACCGATATACTCAGTTATAGTTGCTAGAAAATATCATCATCCTTTTGTAATGAATATTTTTAAGAAAGGAGGAAGCACCATGACTGTGCTGAAATGCAGCTCTTTACTTTCTTCAACAATTTAGTTTACTAGAACATTAACAAACAACATGGAAATTTGGTTTTGGTTTTTTTCTACTTTTGTTCTCCCAAATGAATTTCACTTTCGTAGTGTTTGAAGATTCTGACCTGATTCTGGTAGCGTTTTATCTATTGTGTGAGTAATATACAGACCAGTGGGTATTCGTCTGTGAGAATAAAATTGGTTTCTTTGCCTGCAATCTTTTCTTTGTACTGTGGACACTCACTGGTCTGGATCAACAAACACACAAAAAAAATCAGTCTAGTCAATTTATAGTTGTCAAACTCACTACTAAATTAATACAGTAAGTTGCAAAGGTTTCAGGTTTCTTCTGCCTGTGTGTCTGCAGGTTTAGCTTTGGTGGGTGTGTTCTGGCATCAGATTCAGAGGCAGGGATCTGCAGCTATCTGCAGGATGAGAAAGTCTGATATCAGAGATGGAAGGATATTTTAAAATAGGTTGCCTTGCATGTGGGAGTAAACATAACTCATTTTTAAGGGATGTCTTCTGTATTTTAAAAAAATAAAGTTGCTATGATGATGCCATTTTTTCTACCATATTATAATTTGAACAGTGTTTCCTAACTGTTTCCTCACAGTCTTCTGTACTTTTAAAACAATTTTTTAAAGTGCAACATGAAGGAAAACCTCTGTGTACAGATTCTGAATTCGGTCTAGTTTTAGCTTGCTATATCTATCCTTTTACAAAAAAAGAAAGGATGGGTTTTGACTCACACTGCCAGATATTCACCATCCTACTCTATCTGTCCTTTTTTTAATAACCTTTCACTGCAGTTTGGTCAGGTTGTGTTTTACCACAAATAAATTCTGGCACAACTAGTTGGGGCACTGCTTCTGATCTCTGTCAACTCCAGAACAAACTGTAGTGTAGAAGATATGATCCAAATCTTGAGCAACAGAAACATAAAATGCCATCTCTGTGAATTAACACCAAACTATAGTTGCCTTAATAGTCTGTGTTAATAGTTTATTTTTCTTACGCCTTTTGTTACTGATATTGTTGCTGTTACTGTTAATTTTTTGTTATCTCATTGATGTTTCCAGTAAATTGCTCTTGTCTCAACCCGTGATCTTTGTCTTTTGAGCCTCCAATCGGGCAGGGAGGTGAAGCAGTGCGTACTTTTTAGCCAGAGTCCTAAATTGGAGAATATCACTCCTAAACCATGGCAATGAGTTTGCTGAATCCTAATGATACCAGTAAGAGGGTCCAGAAGCAAGAGGGCAAGGGGCAAAATGGCAGTTTTCTGCCCCATATAGACTCCTCCCCTGCCTTCTCTTGGCTCATTCTTTGTCCTTCCTTCTGGCCACCAGATGAATACGCAGCACTTTCCGCAGCTGATGAGTGGCAATAAGTCCTCCAGCAGATGTGGAGCTTTGATCAGACTGTCCCAGAGATGTCTATTCAGTTATGGCATCTGACACTGTAGCTTGCAGTCATAAGAGAAAAGTAAGTCATGGTTGCAAGGATACCTGTTTGGTTTCTGCAGAATTGCTCATTTCCCACGTCTGAGAATCATCACCTTGTGTTTGAGTAGTTTCTCTGCTCTTCTCCCTCATTAATTGTATTTTATTGTTTAGTGTGGTGATTGTTGGGGTTGTTTAGCCTGGAGAAAAAGAGGCTCAGGGGAAACCTTATCTCTCTCTATGCCTACCTGGAAGAAAATTGTAACATGGTGGGGGTCAGTCTCTTTTTCCCAGGTAACAAGTCAGGATGAGAGAAAGCATCCCTGAGTTGTGCCGGGGGATGCTTAGTTTGGATATTTGGAAAAATTTCTGCACCAAAAGAAAGTTGTCAAACACTGGAACAGCCTGCCCAGGAAAGCAGTGGAGTTGCCATCCCTGGAGGTATTTAAAAGATGTGTAGATATGGGGCTTAGGGACATGTTTTAGTGGTGAACGTGGAAGTGCTGAATTAACAGTTGAATTCTAACCCTAAAGCCCTTTCCAACCCAAATGACTCTGTGATTCCGTAGCCCACAGAGTTTTTGGAGCTCAGACACTTTGATGGCAATGTCAGTGCTAATCCAGTCCCTCTTCTCAGCAGACAGATTTCTCTATAGTCCGAACTTGCAAATTTATTATGCCAGCAGTCCACATGTGTTGTCATTCTGATTTTTGTTTGGCAGTCTAAAAAAAAGTACCTGCTTCCCTTTGCACACTTTGTTTCTCATAGAAAGGTCTTACTAAGGTTTTATAGAAAGGTTTTATAGAAAGGCTGGTAGAGCCTGGTAGGTACCATCTTGTATTAGAATATAATTTGGTTGAAATGAACTCATGCCTGCACCATGTGCTGCTCTGTGGTTAAAGACTGCAAGTCAGTGCTGCTTTTTGGTATCACCTGTGCAGACCAAAATCAAGAGAACACCTTGTAGACACGTGAGAAAAAGCAGGTGTAACAGTTTGCATTAAGAGATGCTGAAGATGATTTTACTGTTGAATACATTTAAAACTAATAAAAATGATGTGATAGACCATAATTTTAAAAATCTAAAGGCAAATTTTTGAAGTTTAGGCAAGTATTACAAGAGGCTGATTTTGCAAATTTCCATTAATCACTCATGCTGTCAAAAAGATAGTAAACAAAATAATCAATAGCATCAAATAAAAATCTATGGAACTGTCATTGTGTTTTGTCAAACATTTTACATTTTCCTTATAAATAAGACTATATTGATTCTTTGGGTATGGAGGGTAGTGAAGTGGATAGGAGGTAATTAAAAGCATAAATCTCAGGAACTTATGAAGGTAATTTTCTGTTTTGTAGACAGAACTGACAAAATGATGAAAGTTACTAGCTCCAACATGACAGAAATATTGCATAATTATAGAGTACAGGGTTATAACATGCTGAAAGTTCTGTTCAAATAACAGCCGTTTAACAGAGCTTTTAACTAAGTTTGGTAAGGTGTTTAAAATATGAGTTGACTTCTTACAAGATGGCTGATCTTCACAGCTTTTTGGTTTTTCTATGTTCTTTTCAATAGTAATCTGCCTTACTATTTTGAGAAATTAGTTTTTAGAAATCCATAAGGGCTGAATTGAAAAAAACAGTGTAAAAAATGCATGAACACTCAAGTTTTGCGGATTTCTTCAGTTACATCTATTATTAAAACAAATGAGATGAAACTATATTTTTCAACACTACTTCCTAATTTATAGATTCATGTAATTTTTATTAGTTATGATTCTAATCAAAATTCTTCATAATTTATATACTCAAATATGCGTACTCTTACAGGAGGGTTCTAACAGGTAAACTGTGTGATCAAACATTTGGTGGACATCTTTCTATTAAGAAAGGGAGCTTTATAGTTCAAGGTCTGCTGTGAATATAAATGGCAATAGGTTATGAACACAAATACCTCCCTGTTCTTCCTATCCTGCAAAGTTAGTTGCTTTCTCTAACAGGACCACTGCCATTGTAATCAGCTTCATGTATAAAAGTGGGCAAGAACACAGGTGCCGAGAGGTGGTCACATTAAATTATTTTTTGTAGCTTGAATTCATGTAAAATTCTTTTATGGTATGCCAGAAAAATTCATCTGTATAGCTACTCCATAACAGAAGGTTTTAGGATTATTACATATCTATTCGGTCTTTCAGTTTTAAATTTTCTATGTACTTGAACTCTCACTGGCAGAAGCTTTTGTGGTATTTTCAACAATATATATTTCATTAGAGATCACCATTGTGTTGACACCAAATAAATTCAGTATTTGAGATAGAATCACAGAATCATTAACGTTGGGAAAGACCTCTAAGATAATCGAGTCCAACCATTAGCCAGCACCACTGTGTGCACCACTAAACCATATCCCCAAGTGCCACACCCAGATGCTTTTTTAATTCTTCCTGGGATAGTGATCCTACCACTTTGCTAGGCAGCAGAGTAGAGATAAAATTGTTGAGAATACTTCCAATCCAGGGTGGAATTCCTGCTTTAAAAAGGTGCAGTAATAAGTGAGAAGGAACAGGAGCTCTGAGCCACCCTGTTCAGATCAGTTGTGGCACTCACCTAGTATTGCACAGCTTAAGGCATGAACCCAGATTTCCCACATAGATAATTCAAACTCTTCTTTATTTCTGTACTTCTCCTTCTTAATGTCATGCAGCTCTACATGTATTAAATTTTATATATTGATTGCCAGACTGAACAATGTGGTACCGGATTCAAACCTTCAGCTGAAGAGTTGTTCCAGTTTTTTTCCATGAAGATCTATTGAAGGGCTACTTCAGCTGATTGTGAAGAAACCTGTCAAAAATCTTGATCTCACATAAATACACAGTGAACCTTTAGACTTAGTCAAGCCTTGCATAGGTTAATGTTTCATCTCTTTGTATAGTAATAAATCCACTTAATTAGACATTCACGCACCAAGTACATTCTAAAACTCAGTGACTTGTGAACTGTCAAAATGAATATGATGGTTTCAAATATACTGTCAGTTATTGCTCCTGATGTGGGTGATGTTCTGTTATCTTTTTTGCTGCACTGTGGCCTGTATTTCAAAGCTTTCCTAAAGGCAGTACCACTCAATGAATCTACATGATCTGTGTGTTTCCTGGTTATCTGTATTTTTCTAAATATGCATATCTACACACATATTTAACCTTAGGCAAAGTAGAGCTACTGAGGTTGTTTGAGGCAGTATAATATGGTAACAATATGCACATTTGTTTTCCAAAGCATGTTTACATGTAGAAGATACTTTGAATTGCTGATGTTTTATTAGCTGCAATCTAGAATATAGAGGCATTGTATGCACAGTATATGTAGTCTCACAAATTAACATCCCGATGATTAGATTTTAAACTTAATAATTTGTAGTTAAAAGTAGAAGTTAAATTTAGATTTTAAATAAAATACAACTTTTGGATCATTTTTAAGAGCAGAAAAACTTGTCCTTTCTTATAACCAAGTCCTTAATCATTATAATGTAGAGGCTTCCTTAAAATGAAAAAACCCAACCTCAAAAACATTCATAAGCTCTGATTGGTTGGGAAGTTTGAGTTAATACTAAGAGACTGAGAATGGAACTAAAAATCTAGTTTACTTAAAGAGAGAACTGGAGTTCTGCCACCATTTTATGGTGTAGAAATTTGAAAAATTATGGAAGAAAATCACGTAATTATTTTACTGTCAATTACATTATTATTTTCAACTTAATTTAAAATACAACTTTTCACTAAGCTATGATCTTACAAAGATGTAGACATATTTTTAGTATAATAAAATATGCATCCAGTTGATCAAAAAGTAATGCCAGACAAATGCATAAACACTTAGGTGGAATTTGACCTGTCAGTACAGAGGTGTTTTTTGCATTCAGATACATAATATCACATCTATGGCAGCTTAAAGCTTTTCCTGTTCATTAAATCTTAATAGCCAGTACTCGATGACTTTCTGTGCTGTCTAATAAGTGAGAAATTTCTATTTGAAAATGTTGCAATATATGTATGTCAAGTTAGTAGACCACAGTCAGTTTTAGAACCAAGTGGAAATTAGATTTTCCTTTCAGTTAGAGAGTTCTTCCATAGAAATATTTTCTTATTCCACTTTTTCA
Organism: Pithys albifrons albifrons; assembly: GCF_047495875.1. Lineage (NCBI taxonomy): Eukaryota > Metazoa > Chordata > Aves > Passeriformes > Thamnophilidae > Pithys > Pithys albifrons. The sequence goes on along the minus strand of NC_092465.1, from coordinate 24,454,081 downwards.
AAAAGTATGCATTTAATTTAAAAATTATAATAGTGATAGTTCAATGGTGACATTTAATTCTGACTATAAAAGCAATAAATTTAATATTTAAAAAAATAAATATTTAAGTAATACTGAATTGTGGCACAGTTGAATTATTTTACTGTAGAATGTATTAATCCCTACAGTAAATGCAGCTATATGCACTGGAACAAAGTATTGCATAATTAAAATCATTATAGTACCTGTGTACAGAGAGATTTTTTTTGAGGTTACATATCTTCATTTTGACTTTTCCTAACTTTTTTATTTTCTTAAATATTGTTTAGCTGATACAGAATTTGCATGAATAAGTTGCACATAATGATGATCAAAAAGCATATTCCATATCCATTCAATATATTGCATCCCTAAGATATTCACTCTTAATTTAATTTCATATTTTGTCGGAGTTGTTCATTAAAACTGGTAAATTATCTTTTATGCACATGATTTTTGAACCCCATGTGTACAGAACTTCCTCTGGATTATCAGAGCAAGCTCTATAGCTGTATTTGTATCCTAAGTAAGTTCTAAGTGTGACTTTGAGCAAGTATTATAGAATATTCTGAGTTGAAAGGGACCCACAAGCATCATCAAAGTTCAGCTCTTATATGGATGGCTCTCAGAGGGAGACATTGGAGCCACAGCCTGGGCATTATTAGCACCAGGCTCTAAACAACAGACCTGATCTCAGGGTCTCAGAGCTAATCTCAGGGTCAAATATGTTTGCTTTTAATGTGGTACTTGTAAAAATATCTTATGAAATTAGGGTTAGTAATGATTAGGAAATTAGTAATCAGTCTAATTGCTACCAGTAATAATCAGAACCTGCATTCCAGTTTCAGATTCCCTCAGCTGCCCTTTTTTGTTTTGCTTCCTGTGACTCTAGAAAGCTCCAAAGGTTTCTGTAATGCAGTGGCACTGCATTTCGGTTACCAAAAGGCAGCTGAATCAAATGATTAATCCCACAGTGGATAAATAGCAAACTTTGAACTTCAGGTGTATCTGAAAGGACCAGAAAATAGTGTTTATGTGGCTGGGAAACGGAGGAATGGTCCTTCAGCTTCATGCTTAAAAAGAGTATCTTTGTTTCCACTCCCAGAACAGAGATGAATTAAAAGAGTCTAAAAATCAAAGGTTTAACAAAATCCAGCCCCTGGAATTGAAACTAGATGAATTAATTGTAGAAATAAATATGTATTTAACTGACAAAGTGAAACAGTGAAACCATTTTCCAAAGGTAGATTTTGCATCCCAAGCTACTTTTAAATCAAAACTTGACAATTGGGGTTTTTTTCCTCAAAGGAATATGTACTAGTTTGAACAGTACTCGAAAAGGTTGGCATTTTCCAAAACCCTACTTAGATGGTCACAGCAATACTTTTTGGACTTACAATGTATAGTTATGAATTTGACAGATTATAATAACTACTAAACCTAATTCAAAAGTGAGTCCATTCACCATGTTTCCATGAAGCTTTGCTTGTGTTTATGGAAATCTTAATTTTAATTCTGCCTGGGCTTGTTTGTTCTCAACAGGTCTCATGTACACTATATGAGGATTGAATGAAGGGAATCAAAGACTGTAGTAGGTTATTACTGATATTGCAGGCATTATTATTGCAAATATCAGCAGAAAGGCTTATTATCAAGGAATTGACTTACTAAGTCTTTCTCTTGAGTGCATTTATGTCTCTTATGTTATAGCTTTGGCCTCAGGCAGCATATGATCCTATTGGCAGCACACATATGCACAGTGCATAGAGTTCAAATATTTAAAGGGACATCATCAACTTGAGGATGCTTGAGAGAAAAATCTTACACTTGATATTATTTACATTTAGAAGTATTGGAGTGGAAAGGGTATATATACACCTCAATTTTTAGCTTCACTTTTTGTACACTGTAATGAGTGAATAGTTTATTTAATTTTGGTGATGGAAAACACCTTTCAGTGCATCATGTAGCAACAGCAAAGCTTAAGAGAAATGGCCAAAACCCAGCAGAGGTGGAGAGAGGCAGGGCGAGGCTGCTGTGCCTGCATAATGCCCTTTGGCATAACAGGGCACAAACAGGACTGCGCTCGTCTGCCCACAGTCAGAACTGAAGACATCCAACTCAGAAGTTGACAAGTGTCCCTTTAAGTAGTCCACGTAGTACTAGTGGTATAGCTGGTTAGTTGTTTCTTTAAAATCCTTCAGTTGTGTGTTGTATGCATATTAATATTTCAAAGGTTTTAAAATCAATAAATAGTTTAATAGCAATTGATGAATAAACGGTTTAATAACAATTGATGAGCAAACACTTCACTGTTTTTATAATAAAGTTTTGGGTTTTTTGAAATATCTCAATTTCAGAGGAAAACAATGTAAAACTAATCTAGCAGCCTATCTTACAGAATGCTTGCTTTCATGGGATGTACAATCACAATAAGAAGCTTTGGTATATAAGAACTTCAGTCCTCTATTTTAGCAACAGTTCTTCATCAGTTTTAATGGGGCCTGTAACTTGTGTAAGGACTCCACCATGCTCTCTGTTCTCTTGTCCAGCTGTTTCTACTCTTCACTTGCACTGTACCATATGTTAAAGCTGTTATTACATGCTGTCCGAAGGTGACTGTATTGTAATGCCTATTTCTGCTGATCTTAAGACAATTTTCCTCATTATGGCAGCACTCTTTATGGAATCTTAGATATTATAGTTGCTCTTTATAATAAGCATGCAACTTGTTTCATGGCTCGCTTCATTTAACACAGTGAAGTAAATAAAATGGTGCTAATCATTTGAAGAGAGAGAATGAATGTGTTTTTGCATGAACATAGTAAAGTTTACTTGCACTGATGTTTTTATATGCCAGGTGCCAAGATGTGATTACATGAAGCATGCTTTCTCTGAGTGTTTTAATTTGAAGTAAATGTCAATATTAACTTCTTTAGTTAATATGTAACTTTCAATAGAGGCACCTAGTGGCATGTCTGAAGTAGTGTTTTGGTTTTTTTAAAACTGTGTTTGGAAATATTGATAATGCAAAACTATTGTTGAATAGTACAATGTTATGAAAATACACTGTTTTGGATAGATTGTTTCTTACCCATTATTTGGTAAATTAATTTATTAAGAAGTCAAGAAAAAAAATTAAATTCATTAGCTGAAATTTCCATGCTTTAGAGTTTTGTATTAAGCATGTGATTCCTTAGTTGTGCTCATAATAAAGTGGCCTGGTTTGTCAAGGCAACTGATTATACAGAGTCAGGGACAGTAAAGGGGACCCAAAATCACTGTAAAAAAAAGGGCATTCATTGATGTGTTTAGGTTTAGCTGTGCATCTTCAAAAACACTGACCAAATTTCTGAAGATAGTTTTAAGACAACGGTGAAGTAAACATTACATTTCAATATATATTTCTACTGTTCTGTTTGGCCAGATTAACATGAGTACATTATATATAGAGCACTTCAGCCAAAATAAATAATAATAATAATTTTAAAAAGTTCCTCTCCTTCCCGTCCTTAAGGTTCCAATTTTCTTAGTCTTTTTAGAAAAATATTCCAGGCAATTTATAAAGCAGTCAAGGCTGATAGGTATTTAGTTTTCTGCATTGTACTTGATTCTACTGAAGCTTGCACGTATGATGTTTTTTCAATTTAACCCTTCTTTCTTGATCTAATAGTGAAGTCATAATTTTTCAATTTTCAATTGTTTCAATTTCTGTTAGTGTAAAGATGAAAATACTTCATGGCATTTGTACTAGATCAAACAGAAGGAAAAATGGATTATTTAATCATGTCACAGCACGGTACATCTTTCTAGTTACAAGCAATAAAGTCTAAGGAACAGTACATGAAAATTGAGTCAAATCTTTCTCAATTGGATGTGTTTACATTTGTATAGTGCTTTAAATCTTTAAGCACCAGGGAAGCAAAGAATTACATTAGGGGTAGCAGAGCTTTATGTAATCTCAAACCTCTTTTTCCAAGTTGCTGAAAACATGCAACATTCATTAAAGTGCTGTCATTTGAATATATAAGAACTTACATCCAAGACAACTGTTAGGTATAAAGATATTAAATTTTTTTTAGGTGAATTATAATGGTGCCTACTATTGAAAGTGTCACTTTTTCTGCCTTGTCATCCATTGTATTATATACAAGTACAGAAAAAAGTCAGCCTGATTTGTTCTCCTTTGTAGAGCCAGGCCGAGGCCCACTACAAAGGAAGTAAACATGCCAAGAAGGTCAAAGCACTAGAGGCAACGAAAAATAAACCCAAAGTTGGTTCTTCCAAGGACGGCGCAAAGGCTGGCACAAGCTGCTCCACCACGCCAGTCACAGCCAACACCTCTGACAAATCAGGTCAATGAAAACTTTTTGTTCTATGCATTCTTTACTTTCTCCTTTTTTTGTGTTTGTATGAGAGAATTTGGTTGCATGATGGTGATCCATGACTTGTCTTTTCTGAAGTATATACTATGCTTTCTTGTAGAGAATTTATTTATTTTGATATTACCAAAGTGCTTTTTCACATCTGTGAAACATCTGGTGCCCCTGAATGCTAAAGTCTATCTTTTAAAAATCTTTGAAATTTACTCTTTTAATATTTGGATGTTGTTCATATGACAATAATAATGGACAGGTGGAGGGTTAATTCTGAGATGGATGTTTAGCTGAAGCACAAGACACTTTTGTAAGAAATTCTTCCTTTCTGAAGACGACAATATTGCTCAAATAAGGAAACACACCTACAGAAATGTGGTCTTGTGGCCTGGGTATTTCCTGACTTTCACAGTTCATTAGTGCTTCAACATCAGTTCTTTTTGCTTTTTCTTTACCTCCTGCCCCCCTCCCCCCCATAATAATCTGAGGAATATCAGCAACACTAATGGCAGTGGAATTGCTTGAGTGTCTGCTCTGTCAGTGTTGTATTACTGAATTAAACAGGAGAATTTCACGAACTCACTGACAGTCTGAAATGCTGTTATGTGTTATCCAGGAGAGGGCACCCACTGTGAGTTACCAGCTGTCAGTCCCATAGACTGATGCTGATAAATTTGCTTCTGCCTTGGTGCCGTTTATTACCCTCTTCACCAGAGCTTATCGTGGCTCAGGTGCCATGAGGTGAATGACACAGTTTCTTGTCATGCACACTAAAAACAGTCAAACCAAACCAACTCAAAAAAAGTATCAGTGACTATTTGGGATCCTCCTCTGTTCACAGCAGTGTCAAAATGTTCTTTGGGTCCTTAGGGTCCCAAATTTTGCACTGATTTACCTACCAAATCATATTTCAGGTTTGAGATAGGTAACATAAATCTGAGTAGCATCTTCAGGTAAACAAGCCATGCTTCTATGAAAGCATAGCAAGCCACCATTGATCTAAAGATAAGGTGGACTGTTGAACAGAAAAAGATTTAAATATTTGATACATATTTTACTCTCTGAAATATCAAAAATAGCCTTGGTTAAAATAACTTACTGCTCCAGGTGTACATAGTGAGAACTCAGACAACAGCTTAAGTGAGATATCAGTTAAAACTTGGAAGTATTTAATATGTTAAGAGTGCATCTGTGATAATGTAGTTGTATAATGCCCTCCTTCTCCTATGCCAAAAGTTGAGGTCCAAATAACAAAAGTTTCATCATCTTTTACAAGCTCCATCATCTCTTCCATAAGCCTGGAACTGTCTTGTGTTTCCTTGCCATACCATGAGTTCTGAATTGAATTAATTTTTTTCTTTTCTGTGCAATGTATCTAAAATCTAAATGCAGTTTTTGGTAAAATAATATAATCAATCAGAAGGGAAACCTGCTCTTGATTTTTTTTAATTGCTCTGTTTTGACAGTGTATTGTTTTATGCTATTAATTGCTCTGTACAAATTAGACAGATTACCATCTGTGTCTGTTGGATTATACCACTGCAAGTGTTTCTACATTAAAAATGAATCCCAGTGGTAATTTAGTTAAACACTTTCTTCCCATTAGGAGAACAGTGGGAGTCTCTGTGGAGAGGAGGCTCCTCAGAGCCTGTTACTGCTGTGCAGGAGATTGCAGAGGGGATGTTTGGGAGGACGAAAACGTGAACTTGGAGCAGCAAATTTTCTATATATGTAGGGAAAGCTGGTCACAGAGGTGGTGAACAGCTTGAAGATTGGAGGCTTTACCAATGGATATGAACTTGAAACAAACCATAATTTCGTTCAACTACACTTTCCCTTACAGGAGCTATCGTTCATCTGTCCTTTAACACATGTTTAGTTCCTTAACACAATACTTCTTGCAACTAGAGTAATCACTGTGTTGCTCCTGGGAATTAGTGGGATTTTTTTTCTTTTTGCCTTCGAGCAAATTAACTGATACAATTTTTTCTGCATATTTTACCACAGGTTTCATTCTCTGAGAAATGGAGTATTACTATATATTAACTGTTTAGGAATATTTTCATTTTCCTTACAAGATCTCTGAAACTAAGAGTTTCAGTTCATGTGTGCAATTATAGTCTTGGCTTTTTTATCCTGGTTTCTAGAGGAAATGAGACTTATGCCCACATCACCTGTCCTTATCTTTGGTTTTCTATGCCTCTGTCCTTGCAACTTTGACTATATTGCCTAGTGTCAAAAAACAGAAAAAAAACCCTGAGATTAGGACATTTTAATGAAGGTCCTATAAATTTGATGAAAATTGGAACTTAAGTAGAAGAGAAGCGTTAACCTATGGTCCATCCTGAACGATGCTGCCATTTGAGCTCTGTTTTGCTTGGCCTGCTGACTGGCAGGAACTCTGTCTTAAAGATGGAGGATTTGAAAGTGTGTATATGTGGTGTAAGTCCATAAAAATTGCATTATAAATACATAAGCTAAATGAAATCAAGGAAGTAAATTAAATTCCACCACTTATGGAGCTTCTGTGTAGTCATTGTACTTTGGAGAGTTCCTGAGACATGTTCATCAATTATTTCTGGTGTCTTTTTCTTGTGCATGGAAGAGTAGAAAGAGAAGCTAAACAGAGAAGACCGTTTTAAGTTTTTGTGTACTTTTGTTTTCTTCTGTGCTTCCATGAGTATTAGTGCAGAATGGGTAGGGAGCATTATAATAAACTGATAAACTGCAATTTAAACTGTTCTCTTACATACATCTGCTAATAAGGGGACAACAGGCACAACTAGCATCCTTTTTGATGTGCTGCCTTTTTGAGAGATAATTATGAATAATCTGCAGCTATCCAGACAGAATAGTTGTTATATATTGAACTGAAATTTCAAGTTTTCTACAGAGTCCTGTATTCTATGGGTCTGACAATAGCATGAGATCCAAAACAGTTATTTGTCAGAAGTCACAACTGTAGTGTTAACAGGAAAAATAATTTCACTGTTCAGGTTAGGTGAGGAATCTATCAAAGGCAAAACCCAAATTCATCCAGTCCTTATTTTTCAAAATTTTTGATGTAGTGGTCTCACAGCTGTTCTTTTCAGCTTGAGAAATGTGGCTGCTGGTAAGGCTATGAAAGTTATATTCATCTTTAGGTCTTTTGGGATGTTTCCAGAAGAACATGATTTCCTGCAGACAAAAGTGGCCTCAGCCAAATGAAAAGGGGTGAGTGCAGGACTCAGTCTGAGCATGACAATGCCCACATTGTGAGACAATGATTATCTTCCCTGCTAACATTAATAATATAGTATGACTCAGAAATGGCATCTGTAAATTTATCATCAGGAAACATGTAATGGTAAAGCCACAGTACAGGAATGGTACAGGTGGCTGCAGCCTCAGGTAAGTGGATATTTATGGGTTGAATTGCAGAAGGTTTGCATTCTCATATGGTTAAGAAACTATGTGATCTTGTTTTCTAAACTCACAACTCTTTACTGTTTAGAAAATACTTGTTTATTGCTAATTGTAAATACCACCATCCTATCCTGTTCACTCTGCAGACAGCAAGAAAACACCACAGATTTTGTGACAAGGTTGTTGTTACCCTACCTCCTGTTGGGTCATCTCTGCTTGTCCTGATGGGTATTTGCAAATTAGAGGTGGCCATAGCAGGGACCCTCTAATTATATATCTCCCACACAGTTTCTCAAACTACACAGGAAAAGTCTAGTAATGGCTATAGAACAGTTTCATATGCTAGAAAATCACTACTGTGACAATGCATGCCTTTTTTGAAGCTGCTTTGAGATGTGGTTACAGAATAGCTGTTTATTACGAGCTCTGGGAGCTGCTCTTTCCTGTGGGTCTGTGGTAGGTTGATCCTGGATGATGGTGGGATCCTGGTAGGCTGAATGCCAAGTGCCCACCAGAGACGCTCTATTACTCCCCTCAGGTGGGCAGGGGAGAGATAATATAACCTAAGGTCCATGGGTTGAGCTTTGTGAAAGGTAAGGGAGATTTCTAGCAGCTGCTCGCAGAAGCCCCGTAGCACTCCCATAGCCAAAGCTTAGACATGCAAACTCAGTGCATTGGCTAAGATTCCCTTCCTCCTTGTGGCAGCCCAGGATTTTCAGGATGATTGTCCAAAAGTGTATGTGTATATATATGGAATCACCTTAGAAAAGGGCGGGAGTAATAACTAGTCCATAGCACAGTTTAGAATGTTTAAGGTGTGGTTTAAATACAGCTCTAGGCATGCAATAGAAGATGGTATCTGTGATCCCAGGTTAGCACAGTCTGATGCTTATGGGGATGAGTCCTTTAGGAATGCATATGATAGTAAGTTGATTGAAATATCACTGTGTACTTATCAAGAAAAGAGAAATTATTTGATCATACTTCCAAATCAAAATAAATAGTTGAAAATTAAGCAGACATATGATGTGGTATCACCTTCTTTGCACTTTGCTTTGATATGAAAATTGAAAAGTAACTGTAACTGTTTTAAACTCTTCAAGAGTCAAAACTATAATTCAGAC